>NW_024368908.1:17821-46860 GCF_014805655.1 Passer montanus | reverse complement strand
CAAAATCCCCCTAAACCCATCAAAATCCCATAAAAATCCCCCCAAAATGCCCCTAAACCCATCAAAATCCCTCCAAGTCCCCCCAAAATGTCCCTAAACCCATCAAAATCCCTCCAAGTCCCCCCAAAATGCCCCTAAACCCATCAAAATCCCTCCAAATCTCCCCAAAATGCCCCTAAACCCATCAAAATCCCATAAAAATCCCCCCAAACCCATCAAAATCCCTCCAAATCCCATAAAAATCCCCCTAAACCCATCAAAATCCCTCCAGATCCCCCCAAAATCCCCCTAAACCCATCAAAATCCCATAAAAATCCCCCCAAAATCCCCCTAAACCCATCAAAATCCCGACCCCAGCATCCCCCCAGCTCGCACGCAATTTTTATTTGTTAATAAAAATTTTTTATTTTTAAATAAAATATTTTTTTTTTTTATTTTCTTACTGCCTGTCCCCGTGTGTCCCCTTAGGGTCAGGGGCCAGGTGCAGCACCCCAAAAAAACCCAATTTTCCCCAAAAGCAGCACAAGGCAGCGCCCCTGAGGGTGGGACAGCCCCGGAGCCCCCCAGGAGCTGCAGGGAATGACCCCAATTACCCTAATTAAGAGGCAGGGATGATGATTGTGGGGCAGAGAGTTACAGGAAGGTGTTGGGGGCTGAGCAGTGTTTAAAGTTTCTTTTTTTCAGGGCTTTTAAAGGATATTTTAGGGGTTTTTTTGGTTTTTTTTTGGTTTTTGTTTTGGTGTTTTTTTTTTTTGGGGGGGGGTTTGGGGTTTTTTTGTTTTTGTGGGGTTTTTTTGTTTGTTTTTGTTTTTGTTTTTTTGGTTTTTTTTGTGTGGGAGTTTTTAAAGAATTTTCTAGGAATGTTTAGGATACTTTCAGAGCTTCTAAATTTTTTTTTAGGGTATTTTAAGGGCTTCCTATTTAGCCCTAGTTAGAATTTCTTTGCCATTGTATCAGTTTCCATGGAGGTCACTGCCCCATTTCCTCATTTTTTTAAGAGGTTCACTTGAAGGAAGCTCTGCCTTTCTCAGCGTTTTAAGGCTTTAAAATTCCATTTCTGGGCACTTTTTCTGTGCCCCAGGACCAAATATCTCAGAGAAGGGTGAGCCTGGCATGTTCTTAACCCTTCTGCTGCCTGGGAGCTTATTCTTTCCCTTATTTATTTATTAATTAGATAGCTCTAATTAGAGGTCCAAGACCATTAATATCATGAATATTCTAATCATATGTGGAGTACTACTTAGTAGTGACTAAGGAATAATTATGTAAATTAACAGCAAATTACCCAACCATGATTAGATAGCTCTAATTAGAGGTCCAAGACCATTAATATCATGAATATTCTAATCATATGTGGAGTACTACTTAGTAGTGACTAAGGAATAATTATGTAAATTAACAGCAAATTACCCAACTTACCTAGATATCCTGCCTAAACAAAAAGTTTTATTTCTTACCAGTTTTCTTTTGCTCCAAGTAGCTGTAGTAAAAAAAAAATCAAACATTTTCATTCCTCTGAGGAGTTTTCTCCCACATCAATCCTCTTGAATTGAAGGCAGAGGAGTGAAGCAGCTGCTCTGAGGGTGGGATTTGCCCCCTCCCCTTTTTTAGGGGTCACGGGAATGAGAGGTGGGCACCATCCGGGGTATATTAATGCCAGCTTGACCTTGGGGATCTACTAAGATAAAAACACTCCTCTAATTTCAGAAAAAAAAGGCTTTTTCAGTAGTTCTGACCATTGTTTCAGCAGGTGCGTTTAGGTGAATAAAGAAAAACTGCCATGGGAAATATTGTAAAGCACCCAGAATTGAGCACAGGCACTATCTGAGTTCAGGATTTCAGGTTGGGAGCTCAGGGGGGTCAAGGTGCTGCTGTAATTTCTGGATTTTCTCTTGATTTTTCTTTCTAGGAGGAGTACAACCAGGAACGACATCAAGGTGAGCAGCAACCAGCAGCACAGATGGAGTTTTACTGCCCAATGCTCCACTTCAAGGACAGCCAGGAAATTCAGGGGTGAGTTTTATTTCCCAGGGAAAAGGCCAGAGGTTGTGTCCAGGGGCCGGAGTGGCTGGTGCTGGCTGAAATTCCAAACGGATCAGGATTCCTCCCTGACCCACGGTGCCACCAGCAGCAACTCTGCTGCTTTGACAGTGCCGAGTGCCTCCTGCAAACTGACAGCAGGAATTTGGCCTGGGGAGTTTTGTTTTGTGCAGGAAAGGGCTGCTGTCGGTGCTCTGTGGCTGGCTGGTCCACAGGGTTCTGAAAACCACAAATCCCAGAGCTCCAGGCACAGAGAGCTGCAAAGGGGAACACAGAACTGCCACAACATGCCTTCCTTCAAGGCTTCTTCCCTGGAAGCAGACTCAGCCCAAGGCTGCTTTTACTGCCCAGGGTTAGAGTTAGGGTTAGGGTCACACCTAGGGCTAGGGTTAGGGTTCTGAAAACCTAAAATCCCAGAGCTCCAGGCACAGTGAGCTGCAAAGGGCATCCCAAGGGGAACACAGAACTGCCACAACATGCCTTCCTTCACAGCTTTTTCCTTGGAACCAGCCTCAGCCCACAAGGGCCAGAGGCAAACTGACATCAGGGACCTGACACACAACTGCAGTCACAAGTGTTCCTTTATTCTCCTTCACAGCTTTTTCCCTGGAACCAGCCTCAGCTCACAAGGGCCAGAGGCAAACTGACATCAGGGACCTGACACACAACTGCAGTCACAAGTGTTCCTTTATTCTCCTCAGTAGTACAAGCACTGTGGGTGGAGGCATCTGGGGACAAACTGCGCCGACTGTCCCCGCTGCTCCTCTCCTCTCCTCTCCTCTCCTCTCACGGCCTCCTCATGGTGCTCTCGATGAACGACTCCAGCACAAAGATGGTCTCATCCACCTGGTTCTCACTGGCGTCGATCCTGGGGGCACAGACATGTTGGGAGCTTTGTAACAAGCTGGCTCCGAGCTCAAGGTCACAGTGGGGTTAATTGGACCGAGATAGAGAATGAGGGGAGTTGCCATTCCAATTAAACTGTGTGTCCTTGGCCCATGGGATGAAGTAATGCACAAAACCAGGTGGTAAAGCCAAACAGCTTGGGAAAGTAGTGATAGCTGCATACCATGTTGGTTGGTCCATGGGAGTTGTTTCTATTTAATCAAAGATTGTTTGGGGACATGGTTTATTATTATATAATAAAAATAACCAAGCAAAGTCCAGCTGTGTCAGACTCACAAGCTTTGTGCACCAGGGCTGTGACACCTGCACGGGGCTGCAATTCCTGCATTCCCTGGGAATTCCTGCACACGGGGCTGCAATTGTGTGTCCTTGGCCCATGGGATGAAGTAATGCACAAAACCAGGTGGTAAAGCCAAACAGCTTGGGAAAGTAGTGATAGCTGCACCAACACAGCACGTGGACAGCTGATAACTAATTAGCCAATGGTGAGCTGGGATTCTGCACTATGCATGAGCTAATTAAAGGGTGTATAATAATTGGTGATTCGGGAATAAAGACGAGACTTGTAGATCATCATCTGGTGAACGAGTCTTCCTTCTCTTGATGATCTTAGAGGTCTCTTCCAACCTCATTATTCTGTGATTCATTATTCTGTGATTCATTATTCTGTGATTCTCCGTCACAGACAGTGACGGGCAGCCCCCCACCAAGGTCCCCCAGCCTGTGCTCCCTTCCTGAATGGTTCCCTGTGCCCAGATTCCAGCTGGCATCACCTGCAAGTGCCCGTCACCTGGGCAATCTCTGGCATCCCAGAGAGGAACCTGTGCTCCCTTCCCAAACGGTTCCCTGTGCCCAAATTCCAGCTGGCACCACCTGGAAGTGCCCATCACCTGGGCAGCTGCCACACCTGGGCAATCTCTGGCATCCCAGAGAGGAACCTGTGCCTCCTTCCTGAATGGTTCCCTGTGCCCAGATTTCAGCTGGGATCACCTGCAAGTGCCCGTCACCTGGGCAGTCTGTGGCATCCCAGAGCTGGGAATCACCTCCTGTGGAAGGGCACAGGGATGGTGGGAACCAAATGAACCTTCCCAAATGGCTCCCTGTGCCCAAATTCCAGCTGGCACCACCTGGAAGTGCCCATCACCTGGGCAGCTGCCACACCTGGGCAATCTCTGGCATCCCAGAGCTGGGAAGGGCAGAGGGATGGTGGAAGCCAAAATGGAAGTATCCCCTTCCCAAACAGTTCCCTGTGCCCAAATTCCAGCTGGCATCACCTGCAATTGCCCATCACTTGGGCAATCTGTGGCATCCCAGAGCTGGGAATCATCTCCCCTGGAAGCAAAGGTGCGCGACGGAGCGTGGTCTGGAGTCTTGGGGATCTCCTGTGGGAGGGCACAGGGATGGTGGGAGCCAAATGGGAACCAAACCGAGCAGAGAGAGCCTGTGCTCCCTTCCTGAATGGTTCCCTGTGCCCAGATTTCAGCTGGGATCACCTGCAAGTGCCCGTCACCTGGGCAGTCTGTGGCATCCCAGAGCTGGGAATCACCTCCTGTGGAAGGGCACAGGGATGGTGGGAACCAAATGAACCTTCCCAAATGGCTCCCTGTGCCCAAATTCCAGCTGGCATCACCAGCAAGTGCCCGTCACCTGGGCAGCTGCCACACCTGGGCAATCTCTGGCATCCCAGAACTGGGAAGGGCACAGGGATGGTGGAAGCCAAAATGCAAGTATCCCCTTCCCAAACAGTTCCCTGTGCCCAAATTCCAGCTGGCATCACCAGCAAGTGCCCGTCACCTGGGCAATCTGTGACATCCCAGAGCTGGGAATCACCTCCTGTGGAAGGGCACAGGGATGGTGGGAACCAAATGAACCTTCCCAAATGGCTCCCTGTGCCCAAATTCCAGCTGGCATCACCAGCAAGTGCCCGTCACCTGGGCAATCTGTGACATCCCAGAGCTGGGAATTACCTCCTGTGGAAGGGCACAGGGATGGTGGGAACCAAATGGGAACCAAACCCTCCCAGACAGGAACCTGTGCCTCCTTCCCAAATGGTTCCCTGTGCCCAAATTCCAGCTGGCATCCCCTGCAAGTGCCCATCACCTGGGCAATCCGTGGCACCCCTCACCTGCAGGGTGACCAGGTTCTCCGAGAGCAGCCTGTAGAGCATGTCCTTGGCCTCCTTGGCTGGGATCATGGCAAAGTCCTCCACCTGCTTCTGCTCCAGGTGCTTCTTGCGCAGGAGCAGCCGGAAGATCCGGGCACAGCGGGAGCCAAACCTGGGCACCAGGGCTGGCATCAGGGGGTGGAAGGGGCTGGGGGGACCCCAGGAGGAGGCTCTAGGAGCCCTTGGTCACCTCTCCTCCACGATGGACTCCAGCGTGGCCGTGGCCAGGGACACCAGGGCCTTGTGCAGGTCTGGAGGAGTTGAGGTCAAGGAGAAATCTGCAAAAATGCACCCAAGAATCGAGCAAAGTCGTGCCAAATCTGCCCAGAATCCATACCCCAAAATTCCACCCCAAATCATCCCAAAATCCTCCTAATTCCCTACAAAATATCCCCTGAAAATCACCCAAAAGACCCCCAATAAATCCCCCTGAAAATCACTCAAAAAACCCCAAAATTACCCAAAATTCCACCCCAAATCATCCCAAAATCCTCCTAATTCCCCACAAAATATCCCCCAAATTCACCCTGAAAATCACCAAGAAATCCCCCTGAAAATCACCCAAAAAACCCCAAAATTACCCAAAACCCCCCAAAATGCGCCCAAAATCCCTACCCCAAAATTCCACTCCAAATCCCCTCAAAATCCTCCTAATTCCCCACAAAATATCCCCCAAATTCAGCCCCAAAATCCCCCAAATCACCAAGAAATCCCCCTGAAAATCACCCAAAAAACCCCAAAATCACCCAAAAAACCCCCAAATCACCCAAAAAACCCCAAAATTACCCAAAACCCCCCAAAATGCGCCCAAAATCCCTACCCCAAAATTCCACTCCAAATCCCCTCAAAATCCTCCTAATTCCCCACAACATATCCCCCAAATTCACTCCCAAAATCCCCCAAATTACCAATAAATCCCCCTGAAAATCACCCAAAAAAACCCAAAATTACCCCAAAAACCCCAAAATCTGCCCAAAATCCCTATCCCAAAATTCCACCCCAAATCCCCTCAAAATCCTCCTAATTCCCCACAAAATATCCCCCAAATTCAGCCCCAAAATCCCCCAAATCACCAAGAAATCCCCCTGAAAATCACCCAAAAAACCCCAAAATCACCCAAAAAAACCCCAAAATCACCCAAAAAAACCCAAAATCTGCCCCAAATCCCCCAAAGGATACTGACAGTGTAGGTGCCCCCTCCACTGTCCCCCGACTTCCCCACAAACTCCAACTGCAGGGAGAAAATAGAGATTTTTACTTCAGGTTTGGAGTGGGAGGAGCAAGAAGATTTCAAGGAAAAAATATCTTTAACTTATAATGACAAGTTTTAAATTTATAACTTAAAATTATAACTTATAACTTTATATATTACAATTTAAATAACTCAAGTATTCTTAAATTATTTCAGCACCTATTAAATACTTTAAATGTCAGTAAAATAAATACAGAATACTATTTAATACTGATAAATAATTTCAATATCTCTGATATCTGTTCAGTAACTTTAAATATCAGTAAAATAAATACGGAATATTATTTAATACCTGATAAATAATTTCAATATCTGTTCAATATCTTTATTGATTTAAAAACCTTCAGCACCTGTTAAATATCTTCAATGTCAGTAAAATAAATACAGAATATTATTTAATACCTGATGAATAATTTCAGTATCTTTGATATCTGTTAAATATCTTCAATGTCAGTAAAATAAATACAGAATATTATTTAATAACTGATAATTTCAATATCTTTGGTATCTGTTCAATAACTTTAAATATCAGTAAAACAGAATACGGAATATTATTTAATACCTGATAAATAATTTCAGTATCTCTGATATCTGTCCAATAACTTTAAAAACCCTCAAGTATCTGTTAAAACCCTTCCTGAAACTCTCAGTGAAAATGTTTTAGCCCCAGAGGGAGGAACAAGGGAGGAAAGGAACGAGCAGGGGCAGGAGAAGCTCACCGGGTCGTCGGCCAGCAGCGCCAGGTACTGATCCAGCACCTGCTTCCCGATGTTGTACCCGGCTGGAAGAGACCTGAAAATCTAAAAAAACCAAGATGAAACCAGGGATTGCAAAGGATTGCAGCCACGATGCTTTATGAGAAATCCTTTCTCAGGATTTCCCCGTCCTGAGGAATGAGAGCCTCGGGAAGGAAATGGGAACAATAAAACCAATAACTGAGTGCTGCTGGGGGGTGCAGCAGGGGCATCCTCCCCTGGGCCCTGGGGTTGTTTTAACTGGTGACCAGTCCCAGCCCCTGTGCCGAGCCTGGGAGCAGGCACAGGATGTTGTTGTGCATCCCATTCCACTCTATTCCATTCCATTCCATTAGTTTTCTATTCCATTCCATTCCATTCTATTCTATTCTATTTTCTGTTCTATTCTATTCCAATCTATTCCATTCTCTATTCTATTCTAATTCTGTTCTCTATTCTATTCTATTTCTATTCTATTCCATTCAATTTTCTATTCTATTCTGTTCTATTTTCTATTCTATTCTATCCTATTCTATTCTATCCTATTTTCTATTTTTTTCTATCCTATTTTCTATTATATTCTATTTTCTATTCTATTCTATCCTATTCTATTTTCTATTCTATTCTATTCTATTCCATTCCATTCTATTCCATTCCATTCTCTTCTATTTTCTATTCTATCCTATTTTCTATTCTATTCCATTCCATTCTATTCCATTAGTTTTCTATTCCATTCCATTCCATTCCATTCGTTTTCTATTCCATCCCATCGCATTCCATCGCATTCCATCCCATTCCATCCCATTCTTGTCCTTTGTAGCCTTCTGCTCATCCTCTCTCTCTGTTCATTTACTACAGTTTTAATGCAGCATTTTAATATATAACCTAATTAATCATCCTTCTGATCAAAAATTTTAATATATAACCCAATTAATCATCCTTCTGAGCAAAAATTTTAATATATAACCTAATCAATCATCCTTCTGAGCAAAAATTTTAATATATAACCTAATAAATCATCCTTCTGAGCAAAAATTTTAATATATAACATAATAAATCATCCTTCTGAGCAAAGGGAGCCACGCCTGGCCCCACACGTGGAGCACCCTCCAAGGCAGAAAGGATGCCAGGGGCTGGCAGGACCCACCTCGTTGGAGGAGAGGGGCTGGGTGTGGGGGGCCCCCGAGGCCGTGGTCACCTCGCTCATGCGCAGCATCGTCCGCACCACCTCGCTGCTGGTCTGCAGGGGGGAAACTGGGATTGGAAACTGGGACTGGGGGGGACTGGGACTGGGGGGCAGGTGAGGGCAGGATGGGCTGGGAGGGGGTAAAGGAGAGGGAAAAGGAGAAAGAAAAACTGGGATTGGGGTGGGAAGGATGGGGTTGGAGAGGGGAAGGAGGGAAAAGCTGGAATTGGAGTGGGAAGGCTGGGATTAGGATGGGAAAAGCTGGAATTGGAGTGGGAAAAGCAGGAATTGGAGTGGGAAAAGCAGGAATTGGAGTGGGAAAAGCAGGAATTAGGGTGGGAAAAGCTGGAATTGGATGGGAAGAGCTGCAGAGTGCAGGCCCAGACCTGGTCCATGCGGCTGGCCACGGCGCTGACCACAGCCTGGTCACGGAAGTGCTGGTGGAAACGCTCCAGGTTCACCTGCCAGTAAATGCCATCATCTGGGGGAGCCTGGGGAAAAGGACAAAACGGGAGGGAAATGGGCAGGAAAAGGGGGAAAGGGGCAGGAAAAGTGGGAAAGGGGCAGGAAAAGGGGGAAAGGGGCAGGAAAAGGGAGGGAAATGGGCAGGAAAAGTGAGGGAAATGGGCAGGAAGCTAAGGAAGAGCAGACACAAAAGTGAGGCATGGGAGCCAAGAAAATGAGGAAAAAGAGCCTCAGAAAATGAGGAAAAAGCCAAAAAATTATGAAAAAGTATTGAGGAAAATGAGGAAAAAGAGATACAAGAAATGAGGTTAAAGAGCTACAGAAAATGAGGGAAAAGAGCCAGGAAAAATGAGGGAAAAACCACAAGAAATGAGGAAAACGCCATGAAAAATGAGAAAAAAAGAGCCACGAAAAGAGGAAAAATGGGCACAAAACTGAGGCATGGGAGCCAGAAAAATGAGGAAAACACCACAAAAAATGCCCCCATGGTTTCCCCAGGAGATTTTGGGCATGTGGGTGCCACCCTTGCCAGGAGGGCACCACCAGCCCTGGCAGTACCTCGGAGCTTCCTCCCTCCTGCTTCTGCCTTTTGGCTTTGTGCTCTCCCTCCTCTTCCTCGTCGCACGAGTGTCGCCTCTTCCCTTTCCCTGGTAACCCCCCAAAATAAACCACATGTAAATTACATGTAGATTATATGTAAATTAGCTGTAAATTGTGTATGTAAGCTGCATGTAAAATATGTGCACCCTATATGTAAATTATATGCAGGTTATATGCAAACCACATGTAAATTATATGTAAATTATACACACATTATGTGTAAATTGTGTGTAGATTATATTCAGATTATATGTAAGCCATATATAAAGTATATGTCCATTAGATGCAAATTATATGTAATTAGCTGTAAATTGTGTATGTAAGCTGTATGTAAAATATGTGTACCCTCTATGTAAATTATATGTAAATTATATGCAGGTTATATGCAAACCACATGTAAATTATATGTAAATTATACACACATTATGTGTAAATTGTGTGTAGATTATATTCAGATTATATGTAAGCCATATGTAAAGTATATGTCCATTACATGCAAATTATATGTAAAAATATATGTACATCATATGTAAATTATATGTAAACCATATGTAAAATATATATGCACATTGTATGTAGATTATATGTAAACCATATGTAAAGTATATGTACATTATGTGATTTATATGTAAACTATATGTAAACCATACGTTATAAGTGTGTAAACTATATGTAAATTATATGTGAATTAATTATATGAGAATTATATGTGAATTATATGTGAATTATATGTAAATTACCCATATATATTATATACATATAGATAATTTTAAATAATTTCAAAAAATTTAATTGTGATTTTAAATCATTTAAAATTAATTTTTAAACTTTTTAAATTAAATTATACTTATTACATTAAATTATGCCTTTAAATAACTTAAGAATAATTTTTAAAAACTATATTATAATTTTAAAACTTTTTTTTTTCATTTAAAATTTAACTTGCACGTAACACAAATCAACAACTCCTACTTAACCCCACCAGTCCAAATCCCCCAAAACCCCAATTTCCCAGGCCAGGATCCCAGGAGTTCGGGGTCTCACCCGCGAGGCCGATGCGTGGCACCACGTACATGTCCTTGTCAGCGATGGCCAGGGCCGGGGCCGGCGGCACCTTGGCGTTCTGGGGCACCTCGGGGGCCGCGGGGCACCTCTGGATGAAGTGGGTGTCTGCCAGGCGCACGAAGGTGTTGGACACCTCCGCGTAATCCATGGTCTTCCCGTCTAGGAGGGGGGAGAGACACCACGGGTGGGATCTGAGGTGGTCATGAGGTTCTGGAGAAGGTGGTCGTGCTGTCCTCACTGCCACCAGCACCCACAGAGCCATTCCCACACACAAATCAATCCCTGGTTTTCCAGAAGCTTCCCACCCTCCATGCTCTCCATGGGCAGGTCCAAGAGCAGATCCTGGATGTTCCTGAGGTTCTGGAGAACATGGCCGTGCTGTCCTCACTGCCACCAGCACCCACAGAGCCTTTGGGACCCAAATCAATCCCTGGTTTTTAAGAAGCTGCCAACCCTCCATGAGCACATCCAAGAGTAGGTCCTGGATGCTCCTGAGGTTCTGGAGAACGTGGCCGTGCTGTCCTCACTGCCACCAGCACCCCACAGAGTCTGTGGGATCACATTCCCACACACAAATCACATCCAAGAGCAGATCCTGGATGTTCCTGAGGTTCAGGAGAAGGTGGCCGTGCTGTCCTCACTGCCACCAGCACCCACAGAGCCATTCCCACACACAAATCACATCCAAGAGCAGATCCTGGATGTTCCTGAGGTTCTGGAGAACATGGCCGTGCTGTCCTCACTGCCACCAGCACCCACAGAGCCTTTGGGACCCAAATCAATCCCTGGTTTTCCAGAAGCTTCCAACCCTCCATGAGCACGTCCAAGAGCAGATCCTGGATGCTCCTGAGGCTCAGGAGAACACAGTGACACCGTGGCCACCGCTACAGCCTGGCTGTGGACACCCTACAGTGTCTCTGTCCCGTTCACACGCTAATCCTGCTCCCAAATCCCATTTTTTTGGGGAGGAAGGAGCTTCCTCCCCACCTTCCGTGGTCTTGGTGAGGCAGTCAGCCACCCTGGCCACCACAGAGCTCATGGGAAGGTTCCTGTGGACCACAACAGCTCCTCTGGATCCCTCAAGGAACACCCTACACCATCTCTGATCCCATCCATCGTTCCCAAATCCCATTTTTTTGAGGGAGAACCTTTGTTTTCCCACCTTCCATGGTGTCGCTGAGGCGCTCAGCGTGCTGTCCTCACTGCCACCAGCACCCCACAGAGTCTGTGGGATCACATTCCCACACACAAATCAATCCCCGGTTTTCCAGAAGCTTCCAACCCTCCATGAGCACGTCCAAGAGCAGATCCTGGATGCTCCTGAGGCTCAGGAGAACACAGTGACACCATGGCCACTGCTACAGCCTGGCTGTGGACACCCTACAGTGTCTCTGGTCCCGTTCACACGCTAATCCTGCTCCCAAATCCCATTTTTTGGGGAGGAAGGAGCTTCCTCCCCACCTTCCGTGGTCTTGGTGAGGCAGTCAGCCACCCTGGCCACCACAGAGCTCATGGGAAGTTGCCCATGGACCACAACAGCTCCTCTGGATCCCTCAAGGAACACCCTACACCATCTCTGATCCCACCCACCACTCCCAAATCCCATTTTTTTGAGGGAGAACCTTTGTTTTCCCACCTTCCATGGTCGCAGTGAGGTGGTCAGCCACCTTAGCCACTACATAGCTCATGGGAAGTTGCCCATGGAGCAGAAGTTCCTCCACCAAGAGCTCTCCTACAGAACCCTCTATGGTACCTCTGATCCCATCCATCATCCACCATTCCCAAATCCCATTTTTTTGAGCTTCCTTCCCACCTTCCATGGTCTCAATGAGGCGATCAGCTCATGAGAAGTTGCCCGTGGACCACAACAGCTCCTCTGGATCCCTCAAGGAACACCCTACACCATCTCTGATCCCATCCATCGTTCCCAAATCCCATTTTTTTGAGGGAGAACCTTTGTTTTCCCACCTTCCATGGTGTCGCTGAGGCGCTCAGCCACCCTGGCCACGGCGGAGCTCATGGACAGACACCCATGGAGCAGCAGCTCCTCCACCAGCAGCTCCCTGGGGTCACCATAAACCTCTCCTGGGTCCTCCAAAGAACACCCTATGGTACCTCTGATCCCATCCACCATTCCCAAATCCCATTTTTTTGAGGGAGAACCTTTGTTTTCCCACCTTCCATGGTGTCGCTGAGGCGCTCAGCCACCCTGGCCACCACGGAGCTCATGGACAGTTGCCCGTGCAGCAGCAGCTCCTCCACCAGCAGCTCCCTGGGGTCACCATAAAGATCTCTTGGATCCCTCAAAGAACATCCTATGGTACCTCTGATCCCATCCATTGTTCCCAAATCCCATTTTTTTGAGTGAGGAGCTTCCTTCCCACCTTCCATGGTGTCGCTGAGGCGCTCAGCCACCCTGGCCACCACGGAGCTCATGGACAGTTGCCCGTGCAGCAGCAGCTCCTCCACCAGCAGCTCGCCCGGGTCCCCGTAGAGCGCCTTGGCCGTGTAGATGTAGCGCGGGCGGCGCAGCAGGCGCAGCACGCGCGGGCCCTGCGCCTCGTACTCCACGGGGCCGCGCGGCTGCGCCTGGAAACGCGCCAGGCCGTGCTGCAGCAGCACACACAGAGCCTTCTTCACCTGCCAGACACGGGGGAATAAAATAAATAATAATAAAACAATAAAATTAATAATTAAATAATTAAATAATTAAATGGTACATTAATCCAGGCCGTGCTGCAGCAGCACACACAGAGCCTTCTTCACCTGTGGGACACGGGGGAATAAAATAAATAATAAAACAATAAAATAGATAAATAATTAAATGAGAAATTGATTCATGAATCCAGGCCGTGCTGGATCAGCACACAGAGAGCCTTCTTCACCTACCGGGCACGGGGGAATAAAATAAATAATAATAAAACAATAAAGGCCGTGCTGGATCAGCACACAGAGAGCCTTCTTCACCTACCGGGCACGGGGGAATAAAATAAATAATAATAAAACAATAAAATAGACAATTAAATAATTAAATAATTAAATGATTCATTAATCCAGGCCGTGCTGCAGCAGCACACACAGGGCCTTCTTCACCTGTGGGACACGGGAGGGATGAGGCTTGGCAAGGGGGGGAAAAAATAGTAAAATAATAAAATAAAGTGGGGACTTGTAGTGGGAGTAACGCTGTGAGTGTTCATGGGAATAATGGGAATAACCCCATGCCTTTGAATGGGAATGATGGGAACAAACCCATGCCTTTTAATGGGAATAACTCCAGCCCTGTTAATGGGAATTACCCTGACACTTTTCATGGGAATAATGGGAATTACCCCAGCCCTGTTAATGGGAATTACCCTCACACTTTTCATGGGAATAATGGGAATTACCCCGTGTTTTTTAATGGGAATTCCCCCAGCCCTTTTAATGGGAATAATGGGAATTAATAACCCATCCCTGTTAATGGGAATTACCCTGACACTTTTAATGGGAATAATGGGAACAAACCCATGCCTTTTAATGGGAAGTACCCTGACACTTTTAATGGGAATAATGGGAATTACCCCATCCATTTTAATGGGAATAATGGGAATAATGGGAATTACCCCAGCCCTGTTAATGGGAATTACCCTCACCCTTTTCATGGGAATAATGGGAATTCCCCCAGCCCTTTTAATGGGAATTAATAACTCATCCCTGTTAATGGGAATAAACCTGTCCCTGTTAATGGGAATAATGGGAATTCATAATGGGAATTACCCTGTGCCTGTTGATGGGAATAACCCCGTGCCTTTTAATGGGAATTCCCCCAGCCCTTTTAATGGGAATTAATAACTCATCCCTGTTAATGGGAATAAACCTGTCCCTGTTAATGGGAATTATGGGAATTCCCCCAGCCCTTTTCATGGGAATTATGGGAATAACCCCGTCCCTTCTAATGGGAACAAACCCCTATTAATTTCAAATTAACTCACACCCCACATTAACCTCCAACCATTCCCCATTAATTCCAGCCACCACGAGCTCATTTCCACACCCAAATCCCCTCCTCCGGGTGCCCCGTACCTGGTCCGGGAGCAGCCCCGTGTCCCCCACCAGCAGCCGCAGCGGCCGCGGCCCGGTGCGCAGCAGCGAGCTCCCCACTTTCTCCACGATCTCCCCGAAGTGCTCCCGCAGCAGGAGCGAGCAGAGCCGCAGCTCGGCCTGGGTCATGGCGGCGGCGCCGCAACGGCCGGGGAGGAGCGGGAGGGGCGGGAGAACGAGCGGCTGGATGGAGAGCGAGAGGGGGGACAGCGGCTGATCCTGCCGCAGGGCTCCTGCACCCTGTCCCGGCGCTCCCGGTGCTCCCCGCCGCCCTCAGCGCCCGGCGCGGCCTAGGCCGCCATCACCGCCGCCATGACAACGGCCCCGCGCCGCCTCCACTTCCTGTTGCGTCACTTCCGCTGCCGCCACCCGGCGCGGCTAGGCTGCCAATGGGAGGCTCCCACCAGGGGGCGCCACGCCGCGGCGCGCCCCGCTGGGGCCGCTCTATCCCGCCCGCCCGCGCTTTGTAGAATGGGCGCGGAGCAGACGAGTTCGCCGGAAGCGCGGCGCCGCTCTGCGCCGCGCTCGCTGCTCCGGGAGGAGTGACGGCAGCGGCGGCGCTGAGGGAAGATGGCGGAGGCGGCGGCGGTGCAGCAGCACCGGTTCTTTTGCCACAGCTGCAAGGGCGAGGTCAGCCCCAAGCTGCCGGTGAGCCCCGGGAAGGGAGGCTCGGAGAGGGGCAGCCCCGAGCGGGGAGGGCCGGGGGGAGCGGCCCGGGGCGGGGGCAGGGGTGATGCCCCAATGGCTCCCCTGAGGGAGGGGGACCTGCAGCCCCCGGAGCTGTTCCCACACGGAGCAGGAGATTCCCTGAGGAATGTCCTGTTCCCGATGGAAGGGGATCATTCCGTAACCCCCGTTCCGTTCCCGTCCCGCTCTGCTCGGCCGGTGGAGAGGGGATTGTCCATTCTGCTGAATTATCCCGGGCAAAATCCAGGGAGTTGTCCCAGAGAAAATCAAGGGAATTATCGCAGTTCCTGGGAATAATCCAGGGAGTTATCCTGGGGAAAATCCAGGGAATTGTCCCAATTCCTGAGAATAATCCCTGGAAATATCTCAGGGAAAATCCAGGGAATTATCCCAGGTCCTGGGTATATCCCAAGGAAAATCCAGGGAATTATCCCAGAGAAAATCCAGGGAATTATCCCAAGGAAAATCCAGAAAATTATCCCAATTCCTGGGAATAATCCCTGGAAATATCTCAGGGAAAATCCACGGAATTATCCTGGGGAAAATCAAGGGAATTATCCCAGTGAAAATGAAGGGAATTTTCCCAGTTCCTGGGAATGATCCAGGGAAATATCCCAAGGAAAATCCAGGGAATGATCCCAAGGAAAATCCAGGGAATGATCCCAAGGAAAATCCAGGGAATGATCCCAAGGAAAATCCAGGGAATTGTCCCAAGGAAAATCCAGGGATCTGCAGGATCCCACCCGCCATCTGCTCCCTTCCCTCCCTGCAGAGTTCTTTATCCCCAATTCCATTTTTATCTCTCTCCAGCTACTGGGTGCCAAGCTGAGACTTTCCATATGGACTCCAGCAGCAAAAATAGTCCAAAAATAAAAATATCCCAACGCTTCCAGGGATGCATCAGCACCCACCTGCTGCTGGTGGTGGGAAAATTTCATCCAACCCCCAAAAAAAAATGATCCAAAAATTCAAAAGTCTCCTCCAGGATTTGGATTGGGAGGAGCTGCCACAAAACGCACGCTGAAAATTTGGATTATTGCAATAAAAAGTCTTGGATGCTCCCAGTTCCTGGGATGTGGGGAGGGAAGATCCATGAGAAGCTTTTTTTGGGGTTTTTTTGGGGTTTTTTTTTCTTCAGTCTGGGATAAAACTGGGAATGGGAATAGGGAAGATTTTTCTTCTTGGAAGGAATTTTGTTCCTGGCCTCTGCATTCAATTTTCCTGTCTGCTGCCCAAATTTCAGGGGATTTTCTGATTTTTTTTCAGATTTTTTTTCAGATTTTTTTCAGATTTTTTTCAGATTTTTTTTCAGACTTTTTTCAGATTTTTTTCAGATTTTTTTCAGATTTTTTTCTGATTTTTTCTGATTTTTTCTGATTTTTTTCTGATTTTTTTTCTGATTTTTTCTGATTTTTTTCAGACTTTTTCTGATTTTTTTTCAGATTTTTTTCTGATTTTTTTCTGATTTTTTTCTGATTTTTTTCAGGTTTTTTCTGATTTTTTTCTGATTTTTTTTTCAGATTTTTTCTGATTTTTTTCAGATTTTTTTCAGGTTTTTTGCTGTTGTTTTGAGCTCTGTGGTATCTAGGATCAGGAATTTTCCTGAAGGGGAAGATTTTTCTTTAGAATTTCCAAGCTTTTGGGTTTAATTTCCACTCTTTTTGTCTTCCCAGGAGTACACCTGCCCTCGCTGCGAGTCTGGCTTCATCGAGGAAGTCACTGATGATTCCAGGTACCAGAAAATCCAGGGATATTCCATTTATAACAGGGAGATTCCATGTGAAAAATGCTATTTTTGCTCTTTTTTTCATCTATTTTTCCTCTTTTTTCTTTTACAAAAACAACAAAAAAAATCTTTTTTTTGTCTTCTTGATATTTTTATCGTTTTTGGGTTTTTTTTTCCCTTCTTGATTTTTTTCTTACCATTTTTAGTATTTAGAAATTAAAAAACCTGTGGGTTTTTTTTCCTAAAGAAAATAAAATTATTAGTATTTTTTAGTATTTAGGGGAAAAAATCCCTTTTCATTATTTTTGGTCCTTGCCCTTTTTCTTTTAAACTTTTTTGGTCTTTTTTCCCCCTTTTTAATATTTTTCTTACTATTTTTAATATTTAGGGGAAAAAAAATCCCTTTTCATTATTTTTTGTGTTTGCCCTTTTTTAACATTTTTAATCAATTTTTCCCCTTTTTCTTTTTTTTTTTTAATTATCCTTTTTAATATTTATGGAAAGAAAAAAAAAACCTTTTACTATTTTTTTTAACCTTTTTCCCTCTATTTTTTAACCCTTTCTGGGGATATTTCAGGGGGAATTTTAGGAATAATCCCTGCCCTCACTTTCCTCCTTTTCCCAGTTTTTTTGACAGCAATTCCCTGGACGACAGCCCCTCCTCTCAGTTCTCAGAGGTGAGTTTTCCCTTTTTTTCCCTCTTTTCCTGAGAATTTCCAGGATTTGGGGGAGTTTTTCTCCCCCAGATTGGCATTTGAGAGGAAGATGAGGATTCAGGGAAGAGCCTTGCCCTGGTGCTGGCAGATCCTGGGAATTTTTGGGATGCTCAGCCAGGTGTGGAGTCTCTCCCTGCTCCCAAATTTTCCAGAATTTTTCCATTTTAAAATCTGAATTTGTAGGGAATCCACTCAATCCTGAGCCAAAAATGGGGTCACCAAACAGTCGGAATTCCAAGCTGGATCCTTCCTTCCCTGCTCCAGGCATCCCTGGGTCCCTCCCCCTCTTCTTCTGGGTCCATTTCTCCAAAATATTGCTTGGAGATCAGTTTGTGTCCCGGAAATTCCTGACTTTCAGAGAGATCCAGTGGGGAAGGGCTGAGAATCCAGTGGGGAAAGGGCTGATCCTCTGGAATTCCAGGGGGAAAGGGCTGGGAATCCAGGGGGAAAAAGCTGATCCTCTGGAATTCCAGTAGGAAAAGGGCTGATCCTGTGGGAATCCAGTGGGAAAAACTGATCCACTGTGAATCCAGTGGGAAAAGGGCTGATCCTGTGGGAATCCAGTGGGAAAAGGGCTGATCCTCTGGAATTCCAGTGGGAAAAGGGCTGGGAATCCAGTGGGAAAAGGGCTGATTATCTGGAATTCCAGGGGGAAAAGGGCTGATCCTCTGGAAATCTAATGGGAAAAGCATTGATCCTCTGGAATTCCAGGGGGTTATGGGCTGATCCTTTGGGGATCCAGTGGGAAAGTGCTGATCCTCTGGAATTCCAGGGGGAAAAGGGCTGATCCTCTGGAATTCCAGTGGGAAAAGGGCTGGGAATCCAGTGGGAAAAGGGCTGATTATCTGGAATTCCAGGGGGAAAAGGGCTGGGAATCCAGGGAGAAAAAGCTGATCCTCTGGAATTCCAGTGGGAAAAGGGCTGATCCTCTGGAATTCCAGGGGGAAAAGGGCTGGGAATCCATTTGGAAAGGGCTGATCCTCTGGAATTCCAGTGGGAAAGGGCTGATCCTCTGGAATTCCAGGGGGAAAAGGGCTGGGAATCCAGTGGCAAAGGGCTGATCCTCTGGAATTCCAGGGGGAAAAGGGCTGGGAATCCAGTGGGAAAAGGGCTGATCCTCTTGAAATCTTCTAGGAAAGGGCTGATCCTCTGGAAATCCAGTTGGAAAAGGGTTGATCCTTTGGAATTCCAGTGGGGAAAGGGCTGATCCTCTGGAATTCCAGTGGGAAAAGGGCTGGGAATCCATTTGAAAAGGGCTGATCCTCTGGAATTCCAGGGGGAAAGGATTGATCCTTTGGGATTCCAGTGGGAAAGGGCTGATCCTCTGGAATTCCAGGGGGAAAGGATTGATCCTCTGGAATTCCAGGGGGAAAAGGGCTGGGAATCCATTTGAAAAGGGCTGATCCTCTGGAATTCCAGGGGGAAAGGATTGATCCTTTGGGATTCCAGTGGGAAAGGGCTGATCCTCTGGAATTCCAGGGGGAAAGGATTGATCCTCTGGAATTCCAGGGGGAAAAGGGCTGGGAATCCATTTGAAAAGGGCTGATCCTCTGGAATTCCAGGGGAATTTCCTTCAGGAAAAGGCTGCCCCATATCCCAACCCTCAGATTGTATCCAGGTAGGAACCCCTGGCTCCTCCCCCCGCCCGCAGCCCCTCCCAACGACATCACAGAATTTCATCAGCCACGCCGCGACACTCAATTAACAGAGTGAATAATTAATTACAGACCAGACCAACCACCCAATTAACACCGGCTAATTACCCCGCCTCTAACAGCTCTGGGACCACCTGGACCACGCCATGTTCTTCCCGGATTTCCGGCCCTTCCTGAGCGGCGCCTCCCTGGACGCCGAGGGCAGGGACGTGGAGCGGGGTCCCCCGGCCGAGCTTTGGGGTCCCCCGGCCGAGCTTTGGGGTCCCGGCCGCCCCCCACGGCTGCCCGTGGCCCGCAGGTACCGGGCACGGGGCAGCTCCCGGCCCGAGCGCTCGCCCGCCATCGAGGGGTGAGCCGGAGGGGCGGGGGGCAGCGGGGAAATGGGGTGGGAAAGGGGTTTGGGGGCTGGGGAGGGGGTTTGGGGTTTGGGAAGGGGGTTTTGGGGTTTGGAAAAAATCCGGGTTTGGGAAAACTGGTTTTGGAACGGGGTTTTTGGGGTTTGGGAAAATTGGGGTTGGAAAGGGGTTTTGGGGTTTGGGAAGGGGTTTTTGGGGTTTACTAAAAGGTTTGTGGGGTGGGGGGTTGAGGGGGAGATTTGGGGTAAGAAACGTCGGGCTGGGAATGTTGTGGGGTGGGGCAGGTGTTGGTGGGAGGGGAGCGGAGTTGAAAATAAATGTAGAAATTCAAGTGAGCTTAGGGGTAAATTTAGAAATGAGAAATTAATTTAGAAATTAGGGATAAGTTTAGAAATTAAGAGTAAGTTTAGAAATTAGAAATAAATTTAGAAATAAATAAGTTTAGAAATTAGGAATAAGTTTAGAAATTAGAAATAAGCTTAGAAATTAGGAATAAGTTTAGAAATTAGAAATAAATTTAGAAATAAATAAGTAAATTAGAAATAAATTCAGAAATTAGAAGTGATTTTAGAAATAAATTTAGAAGTTAGAAATTGGGTTTTGATTGTGATGGGCATGAACTACAACCCTTCCATTGCCTCACTTTCACCTTTGAAAACAAAATAAAAGTTTTGGAATAAAAGTTTTTGCCAACCCCTCTCAGTTACCCCTCCCGGGTCAGGAAAAGGGAATTGTCCAACTCTGCCTGCTTGGAATTCACCCAGGGATTGTCCCAGCATGAACCACTCACCCCCAGAGCAGCAATTCCTGCTTTTCCTTCCCTTTTTTTTCCCCTCCCACCATTTATTCCCTCCTTTAACTCCTTTTTCCATCTTTTTTTTCCTCCCCTGCCTCGTTCCCCAGGATAATCCAGCAGATCTTCGCCGGCTTTTTTGCCAACTCCGCCATTCCTGGCTCCCAGCACCCCTTCTCCTGGTGGGTACCACCCCCCAGCCCACCCCAGTGAGCCGTGCCCGCTCTGGGAATCCGGGAATTTGGGGAATTTTTGGGAATTTTTGGGAATTTCCCCTTGGCAGGAGCGGGATGCTGCACTCCAGCCCCGGCGATTACGCGTGGGGACAGAGCGGCCTGGACGCCATCGTCACCCAGGTGAGGGGCAGCCGTGCCAGGGGGGCAGCTCCAGGGGCACCCGCCCCCTCCTGAGCGTGGCATTGTCCTCTGCACAGCTCCTGGGACAGCTGGAGAACACGGGGCCGCCCCCAGCAGACAAGGAGAGGATCTCCTCGCTGCCCACCGTGCCCGTGACGCAGGAGCAAGTCGGTGGGTGGCTGCCAAACCCACAGCCGGGGCACTGGGGTCCAGTTTGGCACCCTGAGGTCCCTCCTTGGCACCCTGAGCTCCCTCCTTGTCACCTTGAGGTCCCTCCTTGGCACCCTGAGCTCCCTTTGTCACCCTGAGCTCCTTTTGTCACCCTGAGCTCCCTCCTTGGCACCCTGAGCTCCTTTTGTCACCCTGAGCTCCCTCCTTGTCACCCTGAGTTCCCTCCTTGTCACCCTGAGGTCCCTTTGTCACCCTGAGCTCCCACTGACACCCTGAGCTCCTTTGTCACCCTGAGCTCTCCCTTTGGCATTGTCCTCTGCACAGCTCCTGGGACAGCTGGAGAACACGGGGCCGCCCCCAGCAGACAAGGAGAGGATCTCCTCGCTGCCCACCGTGCCCGTGACGCAGGAGCAAGTCGGTGGGTGGCTGCCAAACCCACAGCCGGGGCACTGGGGTCCAGTTTGGCACCCTGAGGTCCCTCCTTGGCACCCTGAGCTCCCTCCTTGTCACCTTGAGGTCCCTCCTTGGCACCCTGAGCTCCCTTTGTCACCCTGAGCTCCCTTTGGCACCCTGAGCTCTCTCTGACACCCTGCACCGTTCTCCAGAGTCTTTGGGGAGTCCTAAAATGTGCCATTCTGACTCTTCCCCTCCCCATGAGGATAATTTCCCCCTCCCTACAATGATTTTCCCCTTCCCACGATGATTTTCCTGTCCCCATGATTTTCCCATGATGTTTTCTTTCCCCTCCCCATGATGATTTCCCCCTCCCCATGATGATTTTTTTCCCCTCCCCACAATGATTTTCCCCTCCCCATTATGTTTTTTTTTCCCTTCTCATGATGATTTCCCCTCTCCATGATGTTTTTTTTCCCCTCCCCATGTTTTTTTTCCCCTCCCCACTATGATTTCCCCCATCCCATGATGATTTTCCCCTCCCCACGATGATTTTCCCATCCCTATTATGTTTTTTTCCCCTCCCCATGTTTTTTTTCCCCTCCCCACAATGATTTCCCCCTCCCCACGATGATTTTCCTGTCCCCATGATTTTCCCATGATGTTTTTTTCCCCTCCCAATGATGATTTCCCCCTCCCCACAATGATTTTCCCCTCCCAAATCCCTGTTTGTGCTCTCAACCCCTCCTTCCCTCTCCGACCAGCTCTCCCCACCCTCTGCTCTGGAATTGCCATGGAAATCTGCCTGGGGGTGTCTCAGAGCAATCCTGGCTTTGCAATCAAAAATCCCATGAATTTTTCAGCCCAGGATCCCTCCCCTCCCGGAACCCAACTCCTCCATTGTGGTCAAAGCAGACAATTCCACCCAGGATATTTTTATCCTGTGGTTTTCCACACCCTCCTGTCCTCCTCTTTTCTGGGAAGCCAAGGAGCAGCTGGAGTTCCACGTGGCTGAGCCCACAGAGAGGCCAGAAATTGTGGAATTCTGGAATGTCCAAGGATCCCTGGGGTCACCAAAGGAGCTCAGGGGTTCCTTGATCCCTGTGGATTTTGTGTGGATGGATCATGGCAGGAATTCCTTGATTTCCTGATTCCCTGGGCAGGAATTCCTTGATCCCTGGCAGGAATTCCTTGATCCCTGGGTGCTCCATCCCCCGTGGATTTTGTGTGGATGGATCCTGGCAGGAATTCTTTGATTGATCCCTGTCAGGAATTCCTTGATCCCTGTCAGGATTCCCTTGATCCCTATCAGGATTCCCTTGATCCCTGGATGAGCTCATGTTCCCAGAGGATTTTGGATGGATGGATGATGGATGGATGGATCCTGGCAGGAATTCCTTGGTCCCTGTCAGAATTCCTTGATCCCTGTCAGGAATTCCTTGATCCCTGTCAGGAATTCCTTGATCCCTGTCAGGAATTATATAATATAATATAATATAATATAATATAATATAATATAATATAATGTAATATAATGTAATATAATGTAATATAATGTAATACATTTATTGGATGATGAGTTGTGCAATATTCAATTAACAAGCTACAAAATAAGCCTAACCCTAATTTTCTCTTTAGGGTCTTTTAAGGCCAAACTGTCCAATTAAGAATTGACACTTCAATTATTTTTATTTTTAACATAATAACTAGGTTAAAATGCAGACTTTTCTAATTTATTATTTATTTCTAATTAATTATTTCTAACTACTCAAGCTTACAAAGAAGAAGGTGAAAAACCAAGCCCGCAATGCAAACTTTTCTAATTAATTATTCCTTACTAATTAATTATTTCTAATTAATTATTTCTAACTATTCAAACTTACAAAGGTGAAAAACCAAGCCCACAATGCAGACTTTTCTAATTCATTATTTCTTTCTAATTCATTATTTCTAATGAATTATTTCTAATTCATTATTTCCAACTCCTCAAACTCATAAAGAAGAAAGTGAAAAACTTCCTAAAACTAAACTAATTGTCCTAAAATTTCTGCTTTGCCTTACAAATATTAAATATAAATATAAATTACTGCATTCCCAAACCTTAAACTCGAATTTTTCCGCCCCGATCTTCAGTGTTATGAAAAAAATTTGGAATTTTTCTCCACGCCTTAATATAATGTAATATAATGTAATATAATGTAATATAATGTAATACATTTATTGGATGATGAGTTGTGCAATATTCAATTAACAAGCTACAAAATAAGCCTAACCCTAATTTTCTCTTTAGGGTCTTTTAAGGCCAAACTGTCCAATTAAGAATTGACACTTCAATTATTTTTATTTTTAACATAATAACTAGGTTAAAATGCAGACTTTTCTAATTTATTATTTATTTCTAATTAATTATTTCTAACTACTCAAGCTTACAAAGAAGAAGGTGAAAAACCAAGCCCGCAATGCAAACTTTTCTAATTAATTATTCCTTACTAATTAATTATTTCTAACTATTCAAACTTACAAAGGTGAAAAACCAAGCCCACAATGCAGACTTTTCTAATTCATTATTTCTTTCTAATTCATTATTTCTAATTAATTATTTCTAATTAATTATTTCTAACTACTCAAACTCATAAAGAAGAAAGTGAAAAACTTCCTAAAACTAAACTAATTGTCCTAAAATTTCTGCTTTGCCTTACAAATATTAAATATAAATATAAATTACTGCATTCTCAAACCTTAAACTCGAATTTTTCCGCCCCGATCTTCAGTGTTATGAAAAAAATTTGGAATTTTTCTCCACGCCTTCAGCTCAAACATCACATTTCCTTGTTGGATCAGCACAGAAAATTTAAATTCTCAGCATTTTGGGGTAAAAACTTTGTGTTTCCCCACAGCACGACACGTGTCCCGTGTGCAGGAAGAGCCTGAAGGGGGAAGATTCCAGCAGGCAAATCCCAAACCCCGACTCCTCCGACAGCCCCGTGCAGGAGAGATGGACTTTCTGACCCTCCTGAAAAGTTCTGGAACGTTCCAGAAGCTTCCAGAGGCATCCCAGACTCGAGGTGTCCATTGAGAATTCCAACAAACCCCCCCCTTGGGTAGCAGGAATTTGGGGGCCCGCCCTGTGGGATTGCGGCACCGAGCGCTCTCCTCCCAGGAATTTCTCCTCCTGCTCCATGGAATTGCCTCGTTAGCCCTAAATTGGGGGATTTTTGGGAGTGATTTGGTTTCATTTTTTTGTAGCAGGAAAGGTTTGGTTGGTTTTTTTTTTTGGGTTTGGTTTTTTGATCCAAAGAGGGGCTCCCAGTCCCCCCCCTCGTCGCCTTCTCTGGGAAAAGGTTGGGGTAAAAAAAGGGGATTTTTGGGATCTTCCTGCACTCCAGGAGGTTGGAATTGCAGCCACGAGAGATTTTTATTGCCCCGTTTTGGGATGGAATCCTTGGGGGGTCTGTGAAATCATGGCAGGTGGGAGAAGGAAGGTTCTGGAAGCCTTCCTTAGGGGGGGTTGGACCCTCAGGAGTCCCCGGGAAAGGCTCTGGGGACGCCGTGGTATCAGGAATGCTCTGAGCAGGATTTTGGCTCATCCTGGACTGGTTTTGGGGTTGATTGGGGTTTTTTCTGACCCTTTTCCACGTTGCCTGTGGCCCCAGGTGTGTCCAAACCCCCCCACGAGTCATTCCAGGCAGGAATTCTGGACCACTCCCCCCACCATAACTTAAGGAAACTCTTTCTTTTTCCTGATTATTTGGTTGTTTTGAGAAGTTTTGGGGGTTTTGTTTCCCATTTCCTGTGACTTTTCCAGGTCTGAATCCTGGGATTTTCCTCATCCTCGTGGGATCCACTGGCTGCCCTTTGGGGGGACATTGTGACCCCCCTCCCACGTTCCCAAACCCCTTGGGCTCAGTGGTTCCACACCCACGTGGATTTAATTCCTGATTTTTCTTTGCTCTTCCGTCCAATAAAGGCCTTTCTCAATGAATTCCCATTCCCAAATCATCCTTGGAGCTGGGAAAGGGGGGCAGGAGCTTGGGAGGGGGCAGAAACGAGCTCAGAAAAAGCTTTTTTGGGAAGGAAAACCCCGATTTGCTCAGTTTGTCCCCAAGGGAGGGGATCCCAACACCTCCTGGACACTTTGTCCCTGTCCTCCCTCCCTGCCCTGGGACACCCCAATCCTAGGACAGGACTGGATCTACAAAATCAGGAAAATCCAGCTGGATTTATAAATTTATCCCAGTGCTTTTCTCTTCTCCAGCATTTCCAGCTCCCCTGGTGATGGGGATTTCTGGAGGGGGGTCAGAAATTTTCCTTTTTTCACTTCTTTCCCCCACTCATTTCCTGCTTCCACTTCTTCCCTCTTCCACATCCTACTGGAAATCAGGAATTCCAAGATTCCTGATCCTCAAAATCCTGGATTTGAGGCTGGATTTGAGGCTGGTTTTGAGGCTGGATTTGGCCTGGATTTGACCTGGTTTTGACCTGGATTTGAGCCTGGTTTTGACCTGGATTTGACCTGGCTTTGAGCCTGGTTTTGAGCCTGGTTTTGACCTGGTTTTGACCTGGTTTTGACCAGGATTTGAGCCTGGCTTTGACCTGGATTTGAGCCTGGCTTTGACCTGGACTTGACCTGGATTTGACCTGGATTTGACCAGGATTTGAGCCTGGTTTTGACCTGGCTTTGAGCCTGGATTTGACCAGGATTTGAGCCTGGCTTTGACCTGGATTTGACCAGGATTTGAGCCTGGCTTTGACCAGGATTTGAGCCTGGCTTTGACCAGGATTTGAGCCTGGCTTTGAGCCTGGCTTTGACCTGGCTTTGACCAGGATTTGACCTGGCTTTGAGCCTGGCTTTGACCTGGATTTGACCAGGATTTGAGCCTGGCTTTGACCTGGCTTTGAGCCGGGGCTGGGGTTTGCATCTCCCCCCTCCCTCTGTGTCCCCTCTGGGATCATTCCAGGTTTCCCCCTGGATGAAGGAACATTCCAGCTCCCAGAGTTCCCCAGGCTGGAGCTTTATTGCTGGAGCTGCTCCATCCCAGGCCGTTCCCACTTCTCCCACGCCCGGCTGTCCCCTGCTCCATCCTCGGGGGGCTCCAGCGTCTCCTCCTCGTCCCTCCACCCATCCCAAACCTTGGGACGGGGCCCAGAGGGTCACGGGGATGTCCTCGTGCCACCAGCAGAGCTGTCACCTCAGTGCTCTTCGTCCTCCTCCTCCTCCTCCTCCCGGGAGGGCTTCGGGTGGGAGAAGAATCCCAGCTGGGGGAGAGGAGGGATGGGAATGGGAATGGGAATGGGAAGACACTTTGGAGGGGTTCCTTAGGCACTTGGTGGGGCTCCCCAGGGATTTGGGCTCCCCCCAGGCTGTACCTGGAGCACGAGGCTGGAGAAGTGGAGGTTCCCAGGCAGGTGCAGCCACAGGCTGGCGTTGTAGGCGTTCTCCTGCCGGTTCTCCAGCTCCACCTCCACCAGCATCCTCCTCCGGCCCTTCCGCAGGATGTAGGGGCTCTGCCTGGAGGCCAGGGGGGTCACGGGGGGCTCTTGGGGTCCCAGGGACACCACGAGGACACGGGGGGGACACCAGGGGTACCTGGAGCCCACGATGTCCGTGGTGGCCTTGAGCACCAGGTCGGTGACGCACTCGTCGTCGTCGCCGCAGTCCTTGAAAAACGGGATCTGGAAGGAGCCAGGGGTGATCCGGGGGTGATCCCAGTGCCCAGGGGGTGATCCCAAAGTCTGGGGGTGATCCTGGTGCCGGGGGTGATCCCGGTGCCCAGGGGGTGATCCCAAAGTCTGGGGGTGATCCCAGGGTGATGCCAGTGCCCAGGGGTGATCCTGGGGTCCAGGGGTGTCCCCGGTGCCCAGGGGTGATCCCAGTGTGATCCCAGTGCCCAGGGGGTGATCCCAAAGTCTGGGAGTGATCCCCGTGCCCGGGGATGATCCCAGTGCCCGGGGGTGATCCCAGTGTGATCCCAAAGTCTGGGGGTGATCCTGGGTCTGGGGGTGATCCCAGTGCCCAGGGGTGATCCTGGTGCTGATCCCAGTGCCCAGGAGCAATCCTAGTGTGATCCCTGTTCCCAGGGGGTGATCCCAGTGTCTGGAGATGATCCCAAAGTCTGGGGGTGATCCCAGTGTGACCCCAGTGCCCAGGGGGAGATCCCAGTGCCCAGGGGTGATCCTGGTGCTGATCCCAGTGCCCGGGGGCAATCCCAGTGTGACCCCAGTGCCCAGGGGCGATCCCAGTATGATCCCAGTACCCGGGAGCGATCCCAGTGCTTGGGGGTAATCCCAGTATGATCCCAGTACCCGGGAGCAATCCCAGTGCCCAGGGGCAATCCCAGTATGATCCCAGTACCGGGGAGCCCCCCCAAACCCCCTGGCAGTTTTGGGGACCCCCCAGCCCTACCAGCCTCTCTGTTCTCAGCATCTCCTCGGGGGGCACCGGCACCACCGGGGCTCCTCTATCGGGGGGGTGCAGCCTGCAGGTGGCCTGGGGGGGGCACGGGGGGGGCTCAGAGGACACGGGGACCCCCAAAAGTCCCCCCGGTGTAACCAAACTCACGTTGTCAGGCAGCACCTCGGTGACAGCCAGCATGGTGGCCCCGGCGTGGCCCAGCGCGGGCAGGGCCATGTGCAGGGTCACGTTCTCCAGGGGGTAGCACCCCAAATTCTGCACCTGGATTGGGGTTTTTTTGGGGGGGGGGGTGAAGCAGGGCTGCCCCCCCCCCCGTGCCCATCATCATCATCATCATCACCATCTTTTGGGGGGGGTGAAGCAGGGCTGCCCCCCCCCCCGTGCCCATCATCATCATCACCATCACCATCCTCATCCTCATCTGCTCACCTTGACTGCGGTGCTGAACTCGGGGCCGGGGCTGGCGGTGAGGGGGGCCAGGGGGTGAAGCTCGTAGCGGTGCAGGGTGGTGGTGCTGGGGGGCACGGGGGGGTCACCCCACTCCCTGAGCCCCCCTCTGTGACCCCCCCACTCGGGGGGACCCCTTCCCTGACCCCCCCTCACTCTGCAGGTCGGTGTTTTTGGGGAGGGGGTGCACAGGGGGGTCACATCCATCACGGGTGTCCCCATCAGTGACCCCCCCCTCACTATGCAGGTCGGTGTTTTTTGGGGAGGGGGTGCACATGGGGTGTCACATCCATCATGGGTGTCCCCATCAGTGACCCCCCCCTCACTCTGCAGGTCGGTGTTTTTCGGGAGGGGGTGCACAGGGGGGTCACATCCATCACGGGTGTCCCCTTCTGTGACCCCCCCACTGTGCAGGGCGGTGTTTTTGGGGGGTACAGGGGGGGTCACATCCATGCTGGGGGTGTCCCCCCCTTCTGTGACCCCCCCACTGTGCAGGGCGGTGTTTTTGGGGGGTACAGGGGGGCTCAGATCCATGCTGGGGGTGTCCCCCCCTTCTTGACCCCCCACCTTTGTGACCCCCCCCTCACTCTGCAGGTTGGTGTTTTTTGGGGAGGGGGTGCACAGAGGGGTCACATCCATCACGGGTGTCCCCTTCTGTGACCCCCCCACTGTGCAGGTTGGTGTTTTTTGGGGAGGGGGTCACACGGGGGGGGGGTCACATCCCCTTTTGTGACACCCTCACACGCATGGGGGTCCCTTCCCTGACCCCCCCCCCACTCTGCAGGTCGGTGCCTTTTTTTGGGGGGTCACATTGGGGGGCTCACCCCACCCCCGT
>NW_024368908.1:0-17773 GCF_014805655.1 Passer montanus | reverse complement strand
TCCCTCCCCCACAGGCAGGCCCGGGGGGGCTCCGGGGGCGCGGCCGTGGCCGCGGAAGCAGAGGCGGGCGCGCAGGCAGACGGCGCCGGAGCCGCCGCGCCGGCAGTTCCTCTGCGTGACGCTGACGGCCGCCGGCTGCACCGACACGGCCGCGGCCACGCGCAGGATCCGGCGGGACCTGCGGGGCACGGCCACGGCGGGCGGCTCAGGGGGCACGGCCCGAGCCCGCTGAGCGCGGGGAGAGCGCGAGGGCTCCGGGAGCAGAGCGGGGTCTGGCCAGGGGAAACTGAGGCACGGAGTGTCGCGCCATGGCCCGCGTGGCACTGTTCCTGGGGTGTCCTATCCCTTCTGCATGTTCTTGTCCCCTCTCCATGTCCTCATTCCCGGGGTGTCCCTGTCCCCATTCCTGAGGTGTCCCTGTCCCTTCTCCATGTCCCTGTTCCTGGGGTGTCCCTGTCCCTTGTCCATGTCCCCATTTCCAGGGTGTCCCTGTCCCCTCTCCACGTCCCTGTCCCTTCTCCATGTCCCTGTTCCCAGGGTGTCCCTGTCCCCATTCCTGACGTGTCCCTATCCCTTCTCCATGTCCCCATTTCCAGGGTGTCCCTGTACCTGTTCCTGGGGTGTCCTTGTCCCTTCTCCATGTTCTTGTCCCCTCTCCATGTCACTATTCCCACGGTGTCCCTGTCCCCATTCCCATGGTGTCCCTTGTCCCCATTCCTGGTCTGTCCCTGTCCCCTTCCCCTGTCCCTATTCCCTGTCCCCATTCCCGGCTGTCCCCATCCCCATCCCCGGGCTGTTCCCATTCCCAATGTGTCCCCGTCCCCATTCCTGGGCTGCCCCCTTCCCCGGGCTGTCCCTGTCCCCATTCCCAGTTGTCCCCATCCCCATTCCCGGCTGTCCCTTGTCCCTGTCCCCATCCCCGGCTGTCCCGGATGCTCTGGGATGCTCCAGGGTGCTCCAGAACCCTTTGGGATGCTCTGGGATGCTCCAGGATACCCCAGAACCTTTGGGATGCTCTGGGATGCTCCAGGGTGCTCCAGAACCCTTTGGGATGCTCTGGGATGCTCCAGGATACCCCAGAACCTTTGGGATGCTCTGGGATGCTCCAGGGTGCTCCAGAACCCTTTGGGATGCTCTGGGATGCTCCAGGATACCCCAGAACCTTTGGGATGCTCTGGGATGCTCCAGGGTGCTCCAGAACCCTTTGGGATGCTCTGGGATGCTCCAGGATACCCCAGAACCTTTGGGATGCTCTGGGATGCTCCAGGGTGCTCCAGAACCCTTTGGGATGCTCTGGGATGCTCCAGGATACCCCAGAACCTTTGGGATGCTCTGGGATGCTCCAGGGTGCTCCAGAACCCTTTGGGATGCTCTGGGATGCTCCAGGATACCCCAGAACCTTTGGGATGCTCTGGGATGCTCCAGGGTGCTCCAGAACCCTTTGGGATGCTCTGGGATGCTCCAGGATACCCCAGAACCTTTGGGATGCTCTGGGATGCTCCAGGGTGCTCCAGAACCCTTTGGGATGCTCTGGGATGCTCCAGGATACCCCAGAACCTTTGGGATGCTCTGGGATGCTCCAGGGTGCTCCAGAACCCTTTGGGATGCTCTGGGATGCTCCAGGATACCCCAGAACCTTTGGGATGCTCTGGGATGCTCCAGGGTGCTCCAGAACCCTTTGGGATGCTCTGGGATGCTCCAGGATACCCCAGAACCTTTGGGATGCTCTGGGATGCTCCAGGGTGCTCCAGAACCCTTTGGGATGCTCTGGGATGCTCCAGGATACCCCAGAACCTTTGGGATGCTCTGGGATGCTCCAGGGTGCTCCAGAACCCTTTGGGATGCTCTGGGATGCTCCAGGATACCCCAGAACCTTTGGGATGCTCTGGGATGCTCCAGGGTGCTCCAGAACCCTTTGGGATGCTCTGGGATGCTCCAGGATACCCCAGAACCTTTGGGATGCTCTGGGATGCTCCAGGGTGCTCCAGAACCCTTTGGGATGCTCTGGGATGCTCCAGGATACCCCAGAACCTTTGGGATGCTCTGGGATGCTCCAGGGTGCTCCAGAACCCTTTGGGATGCTCTGGGATGCTCCAGGATACCCCAGAACCTTTGGGATGCTCTGGGATGCTCCAGGGTGCTCCAGAACCCTTTGGGATGCTCTGGGATGCTCCAGGATACCCCAGAACCTTTGGGATGCTCTGGGATGCTCCAGGGTGCTCCAGAACCCTTTGGGATGCTCTGGGATGCTCCAGGATACCCCAGAACCTTTGGGATGCTCTGGGATGCTCCAGGGTGCTCCAGAACCCTTTGGGATGCTCTGGGATGCTCCAGGATACCCCAGAACCTTTGGGATGCTCTGGGATGCTCCAGGGTGCTCCAGAACCCTTTGGGATGCTCTGGGATGCTCCAGGATACCCCAGAACCTTTGGGATGCTCTGGGATGCTCCAGGGTGCTCCAGAACCCTTTGGGATGCTCTGGGATGCTCCAGGATACCCCAGAACCTTTGGGATGCTCTGGGATGCTCCAGGGTGCTCCAGAACCCTTTGGGATGCTCTGGGATGCTCCAGGATACCCCAGAACCTTTGGGATGCTCTGGGATGCTCCAGGGTGCTCCAGAACCCTTTGGGATGCTCTGGGATGCTCCAGGATACCCCAGAACCTTTGGGATGCTCTGGGATGCTCCAGGGTGCTCCAGAACCCTTTGGGATGCTCTGGGATGCTCCAGGATACCCCAGAACCTTTGGGATGCTCTGGGATGCTCCAGGGTGCTCCAGAACCCTTTGGGATGCTCTGGGATGCTCCAGGATACCCCAGAACCTTTGGGATGCTCTGGGATGCTCCAGGGTGCTCCAGAACCCTTTGGGATGCTCTGGGATGCTCCAGGATACCCCAGAACCTTTGGGATGCTCTGGGATGCTCCAGGGTGCTCCAGAACCCTTTGGGATGCTCTGGGATGCTCCAGGATACCCCAGAACCTTTGGGATGCTCTGGGATGCTCCAGGGTGCTCCAGAACCCTTTGGGATGCTCTGGGATGCTCCAGGATACCCCAGAACCTTTGGGATGCTCTGGGATGCTCCAGGGTGCTCCAGAACCCTTTGGGATGCTCTGGGATGCTCCAGGATACCCCAGAACCTTTGGGATGCTCTGGGATGCTCCAGGGTGCTCCAGAACCCTTTGGGATGCTCTGGGATGCTCCAGGATACCCCAGAACCTTTGGGATGCTCTGGGATGCTCCAGGGTGCTCCAGAACCCTTTGGGATGCTCTGGGATGCTCCAGGATACCCCAGAACCTTTGGGATGCTCTGGGATGCTCCAGGGTGCTCCAGAACCCTTTGGGATGCTCTGGGATGCTCCAGGATACCCCAGAACCTTTGGGATGCTCTGGGATGCTCCAGGGTGCTCCAGAACCCTTTGGGATGCTCTGGGATGCTCCAGGATACCCCAGAACCTTTGGGATGCTCTGGGATGCTTTGGGATGCTCTGGGATGGCTCCGGTATGCTCCAGAACCTTTGGGATACTCCAGAACCCTTTGGGATGCTCTGGAATGCTCTGGGGTGCTCCAGGACACTTTGGGATGCTCTGGGATAGCTCCAGGATGCTCCAGAACCTTTGGGATGCTCTGGAATTCTCCGGGGTGCTCTGGGGTGTTCTGGAATGCTCAGGGGTGCTCCTGGATTCTCTGGAATGCTCCAGAACCCTTTGGGATGGCTCTGGAATGTTCTGGGATGCTCCAGAACCCTTTGGGATGGCTCTGGGGTGCTCCAGAACCCTTTGGGATGCTCCAGAACCCTTTGGGATGGCTCTGGGGTGCTCCCAGAACCCTTTGGGATGCTCTGGGGTGCTCCAGAACCCTTTGGGATGCTCCAGAACCCTTGGGATGCCCTGGGGTGCCCCCCACCCATCCAGGGCCTCTCCAAGGACCCCCCCAGCCCCCCGGGCCCCTCACTCACCCTCAGGCAGGCCCGGGGGGGCTCCGGGGGCGCGGCCGTGGCCGCGGAAGCAGAGGCGGGCGCGCAGGCAGACGGCGCCGGAGCCGCCGCGCCGGCAGTTCCTCTGCGTGACGCTGACGGCCGCCGGCTGCACCGACACGGCCGCGGCCACGCGCAGGATCCGGCGGGACCTGCGGGGCACGGCCACGGCGGGCGGCTCAGGGGGCACGGCCCGAGCCCGCTGAGCGCGGGGAGAGCGCGAGGGCTCCGGGAGCAGAGCGGGGTCTGGCCAGGGGAAACTGAGGCACGGACTGTCGCGCCATGGCCCGCGTGGCACTGTTCTCAGGGTGTCCCTGTCCCTTCTGCATGTTCTTGTCCCCTCTCCATGTCCTCATTCCCGGGGTGTCCCTGTCCCCATTCCTGAGGTGTCCCTGTCCCTTCTCCATGTCCCTGTTCCTGGGGTGTCCCTGTCCCTTGTCCATGTCCCCATTTCCAGGGTGTCCCTGTCCCCTCTCCACGTCCCTGTCCCTTCTCCATGTCCCTGTTCCCAGGGTGTCCCTGTCCCCATTCCTGACGTGTCCCTATCCCTTCTCCATGTCCCCATTTCCAGGGTGTCCCTGTACCTGTTCCTGGGGTGTCCTTGTCCCTTCTCCATGTTCTTGTCCCCTCTCCATGTCACTATTCCCACGGTGTCCCTGTCCCCATTCCCATGGTGTCCCTTGTCCCCATTCCTGGTCTGTCCCTGTCCCCTTCCCCTGTCCCTATTCCCTGTCCCCATTCCCGGCTGTCCCCATCCCCATCCCCGGGCTGTTCCCATTCCCAATGTGTCCCCGTCCCCATTCCTGGGCTGCCCCCTTCCCCGGGCTGTCCCTGTCCCCATTCCCAGTTGTCCCCATCCCCATTCCCGGCTGTCCCTTGTCCCTGTCCCCATCCCCGGCTGTCCCTGTCCCCTCCCTGTCCCCTCCCCGTCCCCATTCCCTGTCCCCATTCCCGTCTGTCCCCATCCCCACGGTGTCCCTGTCCCATCCCCGGCTGTCCCTGTCCCCTCCCCTGTCCCCTCCCCGTCCCGCTCACCGCAGCACCACGGCCGCCCCCTGCGCCCCCACGGCCACGTCCACCAGTCCGTCCCCGTCCATGTCCGTCCGTCCGTCCGCGCTGACCCCGAAGTAGCGCAGGCTCCAGCCCAGCGCGGCCGCCCCGATGCGCTGGGGGCGGGAACTGAGGGGTTAAACTCGTCTGGGGGCTCAGAGGGGTTTAGAACACAGAATCGGCCGTTTTAAATAGAAAATGTTGAAATAAAGGCAAATGGAATAGGAAATCGAGTGAAAATAAAATCGAGTGAAAATAAAATCGAGTAAAAATAAAATCAAGTAAAAATAAAATCAAGTAAAAATAAAATCAAGTAAAATAGATATAAACTTTTAAAATAAAGGTAATAAAATATGAAATCAAGTGAAAATAAAATCAAGTAAAATAGATATAAACTTTTAAAATAAAGTTAAATAAAATACAAAATCAAGTAAAAAATAAAATAAATATAAACTTTTAAAATAAATAAAATATAAAATCAAGTAAAAATAAAATTAAGTAAAAATAAAATCAAGCAAAACCAAAATAAATTAAATATAAACTTTTAAAATAAATTGAAATAAAATAGCTGCCCTCAAATTTTTTGAGGTCCTATGAGGTGGCATCATTGAGAGACACTTTTTTGGGGCTTTTTTTACTTTTTTGGGGGCTTTTTTCCTTTTTTTGGGGCTTTTTTTCCTTTTTTTTTGGTGGGACAAAGGCTAATTTTGCCACTCTGGCATTAGCGGGGCACACCCCTACACCCCCCGTGGCTGTGCCCACCCTGCCAGGCGCTCTCACCTGCGTCTGGCGGGGCAGCAGGGTGCCAGGGGCGGTGTGGAACACGTAGAGAGCCCCTCGGTGCCCGTCCTCCAGCGGAGCGCCCACCACGGCCCCGGCCAGCCCGTCCTGGCCCAGGTCGGGCACGGCGCCCAGCGCGGACCCGAACCTGGAATCCTGCGGCCTCGCCTCGGGGAGCAGCGACCCCGCGGGGCTCAGGCGCTCCTGGGGGGTCAGGGGTGCCCTCGGTACCCCCGCGGGGCAGGCACCCCCTCGGTGCCGCTGCGTGCCCGTCATTCCCTGAATTCCTTCAACGTCTTGGCAGCGCGGTGGTGCGCCCGGTGCCCGCCCCAGTGCGCCCCAGTTCAACCCAGTCCCGCTCAGCTGCCCCACACCATGAACACAGACCCTCCTCCTGCCCCCTCACCTGCCCCACACCATGAACACAGACCCTCCTCCTGCCCCCTCACCTGCCCCACACCATGAACACAGACCCTCCTCCTGCCCCCTCACCTGCCCCACACCCTCTCAGTGCCCCCACCTGTCCTCTCATCTCCCCCATACCATAAATATAGAACCACCCCCTGCCCCTCTCACCTGCCCCACGCCCCCAGACCCTCCCGGTGCCCCCTCACCTGCCCCCTGTGCCCCCTCACCTGCCCCACCCGGTACACGTAGACCCTGCCGCGCTCCCAGCCCTGCCCCCCCAGGTAGGAGGGCGCTGCCACCAGCAGCAGCTCGCTGTCCCCATCTCCCTCCAGGTCCAGGGCCAGCACCTCGCTGCCGAAGTAGGAGCCGATCTGGGGGTGCAGGGGGCTGTGAGGCTTTGGGGGGGCCCAAACCCCCCTCCCCAGAGCCCCCCAAGCCCCCCAGCAGCCCTCACCTGGTCCCCCACCAGCGCCTGGGCCACCGTCACGGCGCCCGAGGGGTCCAGCTGGAACAGGACGACCTTGCCCTTGTGCTGGAAGCGGGGGGCACCGGCCACCAACAGGCGCTGCCCCCCCGGCAGCTGCAGCGAGGACACCGAGTACCCTGGGGGGGAGAGGGTCAGAGCCCCGGGGGGACAGGGGGTCCTGGGGCACCCCAAAATCCGGGGTTGGGGTGAACCTGGGGCACCCCAAATATCCAGGACATGGAGCATCCCAGAGCACCCCAAAATCCGGGTTTGGAGCGTCCCAGGGCACCCCAAAATCTGGGTTTGGGGCATTTCTGGAGTGTCCCCAGAGCACCCCAAATATTTGGGTTTGGAATGTCCCAGGGCACCCCAAATATCCGGGTTTGGGGCATCCCCAGGGGACCCCAAATATCCAATTTTGGAGCATCCCTGAAGTGTCCCTGGGGCACCCCAAATATCCAGGTTTGGAGTGAACCTGGGGCACCCCAATATCCAGGCTTGGGGCATCCCTGGAGTATGGAGTGTCCCTAGGGCACCCCAAATTTCCAGAACATTTCTGTACCACCAAATCCCCCCCAAATATCCATTCCAGGGAACACCCCCACTTCACCCCAAATCTGCAGGCCGTGGAACACCCTTGAGTCACCCCAAATCTGGAGGAAGGGAACACCCCAATTCACCCCAAATCTGGAGGAAGGGAACACCCCGATTCACCCCAAATCTGGAGGAAGGGAACACCCAGATTCACCCCAAATCTGGAGCACGGAGCACCCCTGATTCACCCCAAATCTGCAGGCCGTGGAATACCCCCATTCACCCCAAATCCGGAGCACGGAGCACCCCTGGTTCACCCCAAATCCGGAGCACGGAGCACCCCTGGTTCACCCCAAATCCGGAGCACGGAGCACCCCTGGTTCACCCCAAATCCGGAGCACGGAGCACCCCTGGTTCACCCCAAATCCGGAGCACGGAGCACCCCTGGCTCACCCCAAATCCGGAGCACGGAGCACCCCCGGCCCCCCGTACCCCATACCCAGGTAGGCCGCGTGGTTCCTGAGCCGCAGCGGGAATTCCTCCTGGAAGGCCTCGCGCGCCGGCACCACGCGCCCGCGCCGCCGCTCCTCCAGCACTCCTCCCTCCCAGGCGTGGGCTCCCACCATCCCAAAGAGCATCCCGTCCTGCCGGCGTAGGAATCCATGGGGTCAGAGGGTTTTAGGGAAGGCGGGGAAAAAAAAGGCCTCAGAAAGAGTAAGGAGAGCGAAATGCTAAAGCAGCAAAGAGATATTGGCAGACATGAGAAACAGAACAATAAAGCTGTGCAGTTTGGCTTTCCAAGTTGCAAAAAGGTATATTTTAGTAAATGTTTAGAGGGTTAAATATGAGTAGGGCTCTGTGCTCTTTTATAAAATACCTATTGTATGAGAGAAAAAGCTGCTATTGTTTTAACCAAAGCTACGCGTGCTTCATGTGGCTGGATAGAACTGTCAATGTGCTTTTGCTCTATGTCATTGGCTGAAACTGGGTCTGAAACTATCTTATAATATGTTTTAACATTAAGTTTCCTTGGTCTTCTGTCAAAAGAAAGGCTGCAGAGACAGTAAGGAGAGCGAAATGCTAAAGCAGCAGCAAAGAGATATCAGCAGACATGAGAAATAGAAAGCCAAACTGCACAGCTTTATTGTTCTAAGTTGCAAAAAGGTATATTTTAGTAAATGTTTAGAAGGTTAAATACAAATAGGGCTCTGTGCTCTGTCTTTTATAAACGAACCATTGTATGAGAGAAAAAGCTGCTATTGTTTTAACCAAAGCTATGCGTGCTTCATGTGGCTGGACAGAACTGTCAATGTGCTTTTGCTCTATGTCATTGGCTGAAACTGGGTCTGAAACTATCTTATAATATGTTTTAACATTAAGTTTCCTTGGCCTTCTGTCTGGATAGCGAGCTGCTCGCATGGATCCATTGCCAGAGCCATGTAATGAGACTGATGCTACTTAAATAAACAGCTCATGACGCTGTTCAGGCGTGGTCCCATTCTGTTTGTGTCTGTAAGTAATTGCTGGCACAGCTCGGTGGCCCCGAGCCCTGCCAATGTCACCCAGGGGTGACACAGGTTGTTTGCCACCTTTCCCAGTGGTCACAGAGAGAAACAACTTCCCCAAGGCTGTGAGAAGCTCAGGGAAAAGAATTATGAATGATTTTTATCTCACGCTGCTGCACCCGGTGTTTGTGATGGCGTTAATGTGTGTGGATTACCAAAGGGTGGCTCCTTAATTAGCCAGTGTTTTGATGAAAGGACCAACCTAGAGAACCAGAGCACAGAAAGGAACGGGTGTCCTAACCAAGTGGATTTAGCCTTTCTGCCTCGCTATCTGCCAGGATCACCTCGAGGTGGTGGATGGAGAAGCCGATCTGGGACATCTCCAGCTCGAAGGCGCTCTCGTTGTCGCCGTGGGTGCCTGGGCGGGCGAGGAAGGAGACTCAGCTCCTCCAGCTGGGACCCCCAGCCCTTCCCACCACCCCAGCCCCCATCCAGCACCTTCCAGGCTGAAGATCCGATCCCCCAGAGCGTCCACGATGTCGCTGAGGGCAGCCTCATCCGTGACGTTGAAGAAATACTTCTCGTCGGGGTCGCTGGCGATGGACTTGATCTCCCGGATGAAATCCTGGGGATCCTGCTGCCGCCGCAGGTAGTGCCCCAGCACCTGAGGGGGGCACGGGGCTCAGCAGGAGCACCCCGGGGCGCGGGGGAGGCAGGGGTGGGTGGCAGGGGGCTCACGGCGATGGCGTAGCGGGTGACGTTGCGCCGCTCGCACTCGGCCAGCGCGGCGGGCAGCTCGTCGCCGTCGTGGGACTCGCCGTCCGTCACCACCAGCAGCAGCCGCGCCGCGCCCGGGCGCCCGCCCCGCGCCGCGCTGAACGACTGGGTGCTGGGGGAGAGCCGGCCCCGCTCAGCCCCCAGTGCTGGCCCTGATCCCAGCCCTCATCCTGATCCTGATCCAAATCCAAATCCTGGCCCTGCTCCCAGCCCTCATCCTGATCCTGATCCCAATCCTGGCCCTGATCCCAGCCCTCATCCTGATCCTGATCCTGATCCCAATCCTGGCCCTGCTCCCAGCCCTCATCCTGATCCTGATCCCAATCCTGGCCCTGATCCCAGCCCTCATCCTGATCCTGATCCCAATCCTGGCCCTGATCCCAGCCCTCATCCTGATCCTGATCCTGATCCCAATCCTGGCCCTGATCCCAGCCCTCATCCTGATCCTGATCCTGATCCCAATCCTGGCCCTGGCCCACCATGCCTCCCGGATGGCCATGGCCGTCCTGGTCTCCCTCCCCTCCTGCCGCGTCAGGTTCCGCGCGGCCTCCAGCAGCCTCTGGGCCGTGGGGTGCTGCCCCAGCGCCCACTCCTGCACCACGTGCTCCCCGTACTGCAGCACCCCCACCTGCAACGGGGAGAGTCAGAGCCAGAGGGAACCCCAAAACATCCCCCAACCCACAGGGACCCCCCAAACCCATAGGGATATCCCTCAATTCCCCAGGGTGCTCCCCCAGCGCCCACTCCTGCACCACGTGCTCCCCGTACTGCAGCACCCCCACCTGCAATGGGGAGAGTCAGAGGGAACCCCAAAACATCCCCCAACCCACAGGGACCCCCCAAACCCACAGGGATATCCCTCAATTCCCCAGAGGATCCCCAAACCCACAGGGACATCCCTCAAGTCCCCAGGGAATCCCCAAAGTTCAGGGGGAACCCTCAAATCCCCCGGGAGGACAACGCCATCACCCCAAGGAATGATGCCATCACCCCAGGGGACAATGCCATCACCCCAAGACTGGCACCACCCCAGGGGCAACAGCACTGCCCTGAGGACAGTCCCCTTGCCCTGGGGACACCCCCCAGCCTTGGGGACACCACCCCAGCCCTGGGGACACCCCCCAGCCCTGGGGACAGTCCCCCAGCCTTGGGGACACCGCGGTGCCACCAAGGTGCCACACCAGGTGCCACCTTTCCAATGACAATGCCATCACAGCACTGCCCTGGAGACAGCCCCCTTGCCCTGGGGACACCCCCCAGCCTTGGGGACACCACCCCAGACCTGGGGACACCACCCCAGCCCTGGGGACACCATCCCAGCCTTGGGGACACCATTGTGCCACCAAGGGAACCCCCAAACCCACAGGGATATCCCTCAATTCCCCAGAGGATCCCCAAACCCACAGGGACATCCCTCAAATCCCCAGGGAATCCCCAAAGTTCAGGGGGAACCCTCAAATCCCCCGGGAGGACAACGCCATCACCCCAAGGAATGATGCCATCACCCCAGGGGACAATGCCATCACCCCAAGGACAACAGCACTGCCCTGGAGACAGCCCCCCTGGGGACACCCCCCCGTGGTGCCACCAAGGTGCCACACCAGGTGCCACCTTTCCAATGACAATGCCATCACCCAAGGGACAATGCCATCACCCCAAGGACAACAGCACTGCCCTGGAGACAGCCCCCTTGCCCTGGGGACACCCTCCTTGCCCTGGGTCTGCCCTCCTTGCCCTGGGGACACCCCCCAGCCTTGGGGACACCACCCCAGACCTGGGGACACCACCCCAGCCCTGGGGACACCATCCCAGCCTTGGGGACACCATTGTGCCACCAAGGTGCCACACAAGGTGCCACCTTTCCAATGACAATGCCATCACAGCACTGCCCTGGAGACAGCCCCCTTGCCCTGGGGACACCCCCCAGCCTTGGGGACACCACCCCAGACCTGGGGACACCACCCCAGCCCTGGGGACACCATCCCAGCCTTGGGGACACCATTGTGCCACCAAGGTGCCACACAAGGTGCCACCTTTCCAATGACAATGCCATCACAGCACTGCCCTGGAGACAGCCCCCTTGCCCTGGGGACACCCCCCAGCCTTGGGGACACCACCCCAGACCTGGGGACACTCAGGGGGAACCCTCAAATCCCCCGGGAGGACAACGCCATCACCCCAAGGAATGATGCCATCACCCCAGGGGACAATGCCATCACCCCAAGACTGGCACCACCCCAGGGGCAACAGCACTGCCCTGAGGACAGTCCCCTTGCCCTGGGGACACCCCCCAGCCTTGGGGACACCACCCCAGCCCTGGGGACACCCCCCAGCCCTGGGGACAGTCCCCCAGCCTTGGGGACACCGCGGTGCCACCAAGGTGCCACACCAGGTGCCACCTTTCCAATGCCAAGGCCATCACCCCCCTGCCCTGGGGACCCCCCCCCAGCCCTGGGGACACCCTCCTTGCCCTGGGTCTGCCCTCCTTGCCCTGGGGACACCCCCCAGCCTTGGGGACACCACCCCAGACCTGGGGACACCACCCCAGCCCTGGGGACACCATCCCAGCCTTGGGGACACCATTGTGCCACCAAGGTGCCACACAAGGTGCCACCTTTCCAATGACAATGCCATCACAGCACTGCCCTGGGGACACCCCCCAGTCCTGGGGACACCGCGGTGCCACCAAGGTGCCACACGGTGCCACCTTTCCAATGACAATGCCATCGCCCCAAGGACAACAGCACTGCCTTGGAGACACCCCCCCCAGCCTTGGGGACACCCCCAGCCCTGGGGACACCCCCAGCCCTGGGCACACCGCGGTGCCACCAGGACGCCCCGCCCTGACCTGGGTCTGCCCGGGCCCGACGAAGAAGCGGCGCAGGATGTTGCCCAGGAACGCCTGCACCTCCTCCCAGGGGTAGATGCTGTTGGAGCCGTCCAGCAGCACGACGATGTCCATGAAGGTGGGGCAGCCTGGCAGGGGACACGGTGACAGCGGGGGTGGCACGGCCCGGCGGCGCCCAGGGCGTGCCAACCCCACTCACGCTGGGCTGTGGGCGCCACGGTGCCCACGGGCCGGAGCTCCCGGTCCAGCTGGAGGCAGCGGCCGGTGCTGAACACGGAGGTGCCACATTCCTGCGACCACAGCGGGGCACACGCCTTGGGGAGGGGTGGCACCGGGCCACGGCGGTGACGTCATCATGATGTCACCCTGACGTCATGCTGATGTCACCCCCCCTGCCTCAGTTTCCCCCGGCTCACCACGACCCCGCCGTCCTCGGAGTCTGCCAGCGTCATGCCGAGGTGGCCGGGGCTGCTGCTGAGCCACGGCACGGCAGCGCCTTGGGGACAGCGGGGACAAACAGGGGGACCCCAAAAAGCTCAGCAGGGGCTGGGCTGGGGGGGGCTCCCCGTACTGGAACGGGGAGGGTCAGAGGCAGGGGGAGCCCTAAAATATCCCCCGAAGCCACGGGGATCCCCCAAAGCCACAGGGAACCCCAAACCCACAGGGAACCCCAAACCCACAGGGATCCCCCAAACCCACAGGGAACCCCAAACCCACAGGGAACCCCAAAGTCCACAGGGAACCCCCAAACTCACAGAAACCCCAAACCCACGGGAACCCCCAGGGAACCCCCAAACCCACAGGGAACCTCCAGAGAACCCCCAAATCCATAGGGATCCCCAAACCCACAGGGACCCTCCAAATCCACAGAGAACCCCCAAAACCATAGGGAATCCCAAAGTCCACAGGGACCCCAAAGCCACAGGGAACCTCCAGGGAATCCCCAACCCCACAGGGAACCCCCAAACCTACAGGGACCCCAAACCCACACGGAACTCCCAAAGCCACAAGGAACCCCAAAACCCCCAAGGAATCCCCAAACCCATAGGGGACCCCAAATCCCCAAGGAGCCCCCAAACCCTCAGGGAATCCCAAAGTCCACAGGGAACCCCCAAAGCCCCGGGGAACCCTAAAACCACAGGGAACCCCAAACCCACATGGAACCCCCAAAGCCACAAGGAACCCCAAAACCCCCAAGGAATCCCCAAACCCATAGGGGACCCCAAATCCCCAAGGAGCCCCCAAACCCTCAGGGAATCCCAAAGTCCACAGGGAACCCCCAAAGCCACGGGGAACCCCCAAATCCACAGGGACCCCTCAAACCCCCAGGGACTCCCTAAAACCACAGGGACACCCCTCAAACCCCCTCTCCCCACCTTTCCTGCCTCAGTTTCCCCATTCCTGCCTCAGTTTCCCCATCCCTGCCTCAGTTTCCCCTTGTCCCTTTTGTCCCCGGGCCTCACCCACTTCTTGTCCCCATCACCCCCCCAGTAGCCAAACTGGGACTCCGGTGGCCCCTGGCACCCCCCAAGCCCCCGGGGACACCCCAGATGTCCCCCCCAGCCCCGGTACCGAGGTTGGCCTTGGCACAGGAGGAGTTCTGGGCTCCCATGTGGCACTTGTAGACGTCACCTCGGCCATCGCCGTCCCACGGGGCCCCCACCAGGAGCCTGGGGGGGTCAAAAAGGGGTGGGGGGGACACAGGGGATGTCCCCCCCAAACCCAGCCTGGACACAGCCGGCCGCGTGTTTTAGGGAGGGGGGCACCGTGCCAGGCTGTGCCACCCACGTCTGTCTGTCTGTCTGTCCGGCCGCAGCCTCCTGCCCCTCCCGTGCTTCCCCTTCCCAGCCCCAACCGCCCTCCCTCCCCTCCCTGCCTCAGTTTCTCTTTCACAAAATCCCTTCCCGCCTCAGTTTTTGGCTTCCCTGCCTCAGGTTCCCCGTTCCTGCCTCAGTTTCCCCTTTCCCACCTCATTTTTTCCCATTCCTGCCTCAGTTTCCCCGTCCCTGCCTCAGTTTCCCCATTCCTGCCTCAGTTTCCCCGTCCGTGCCTCAGTTTCCCCGTCCGTGCCTCAGTTTCCCCGTCCGTGCCTCAGTTTCCCCTTTCCTGCCTCAGTTTCCCTTTCCTTTTCCCGCCTCAGTTTTTGGCTTCCCTGCCTCAGGTTCCCCGTTCCTGCCTCAGGTTCCCCTTTCCCACCTCATTTTTTCCCATCCCTGCCTCAGTTTCCCCTTTCCCCCCTCAGTTTCCCTTTCCCTGCCTCAGTTTCCCCTTTCCCCCCTCATTTTTTCCCATCCCTGCCTCAGTTTCCCCATTCCTGCCTCAGTTTCCCCGTCCGTGCCTCAGTTTCCCCTTTCCCCCCTCAGTTTCCCCGTTCCCCCCTCAGTTTCCTGTTCCCTGCCTCAGTTTCCCCGTCCCTGCCTCAGTTTCCCCTTCCCTGCCTCAATTTCCCCATCCCTGCCTCAGTTTCCCCTTCCCTGCCTCAATTTCCCCATCCCTGCCTCAGTTCCCCCTTCCCTGCCTCAATTTCCCCATCCCTGCCTCAGTTCCCCCTTCCCTGCCTCAATTTCCCCATCCCTGCCTCAGTTCCCCCTTCCCTGCCTCAATTTCCCCATCCCTGCCTCAGTTCCCCCTTCCCTGCCTCAATTTCCCCATCCCTGCCTCAGTTCCCCCTTCCCTGCCTCAATTTCCCCATCCCTGCCTCAGTTTCCCCATTCCTGCCTCAGTTTCCCCGTCCGTGCCTCAGTTTCCCCTTTCCCCCCTCAGTTTCCCCGTTCCCCCCTCAGTTTCCTGGCCGTGCCTCAGTTTCCCCGGGCTCACTCACCACCTGTCCCCGTGGCCCCCCCGCTGCAGCACCCGGTAGCCAAACTGGGACTCTGGTGGCCCCCGGAAGAGCCTCGGCCGCCCCACGTCGATGTTGAACCCCCCGGCGAGCCCTGCCGAGGTCGAGGGGGTGGAAAATCCCTTTTTTGCCTTTTTTTTCCCCAAAAATCCCCATTAAAAATGAGATTTTTCCAGTAAAAATTTTTCCCTGCCTCAGTTTCCCCGTTCCCCCCTCATTTTTTCCCTTCCCTGCCTCAGTTTCCCCATCCCTGCCTCAGTTTCCCCGTTCCCCCCTCAGTTTCCCCGTTCCCCCCTCAGTTTCCCCTTTCCCCCCTCAGTTTCCCCGTTCCCCCCTCAGTTTCCCCGGCCGTGCCTCAGTTTCCCCGGGCTCACTCACCACCTGTCCCCGTGGCCCCCCCGCTGCAGCACCCGGTAGCCAAACTGGGACTCTGGTGGCCCCTGGAAGAGCCTCGGCCGCCCCACGTCGATGTTGAACCCCCCGGCGAGCCCTGCCGAGGTCGAGGGGGTGGAAAATCCCTTTTTTGCCTTTTTTTTCCCCAAAAATCCCCATTAAAAATGAGATTTTTCCAGTAAAAATTCCGGGTTTCGGTTCCCCTTACGAGTTCCGCTTTCCCGCCTCGAGCCCGCCCTGAACCCAAAGGGATTTTGGTGCTTTTTTCCTCCAAAATGAATCAGGAGGGGGGAAATTGCCAAAATTTGGTCAATTTTCAAGAGATTTTGGTGTTTTTTCCCCCTCAAAAAACTCCTAAATAAATTCTGAAGGGGGAAATGACCAAAACTGGTCGGTTTTACCCCAAAATCCCCGAAATTGCCAAAATTTGGTCAATTTTCAAGAGATTTTGGTGTTTTCCACCTCCCAAAAAGCTCCAAAATAAATCAGGAGGGGACAAATTACCAAAATTGGTTGGATTTAAAAAGATTTTGGTGTTTTCTCCCTCCAAAAAAGCTCCAAAATAAATTAGGAGAGAAATGACCAAAATTTGCTGGTTTTAAAGGGATTTTGGTGTTTTCTCTCTCCAAAAAAAGCTCAAAAATAAATTAAGAGGGGGGAAATGACCAAAACTGGTCGTTTTTACCCCAAAATCCCCCCTGAAAATTCAAAAGTGGTCAATTTTAAAGGGATTTTGGTGTTTATTTCCCTCCAAAATAAATCAGAAGGGGGGAAATTGCCAAAATTTGGCCAATTTTAAAGCGATTTTGGTGTTTCCTACCCCTCAAAAAACTCCAAAATAAATTAAGTGGGGGGAAATGACCCAAAATTGGTCAATTTTAAAGATATTTTGGTGTTTTCTCCTTCTCAAAAAACTCCAAAATAAATTCTGAAGGGGGAAATGACCAAAACTGGTCGGTTTTACCCCAAAACCCCCCTGAAAATTCTAAAGTGGTCAATTTTAAAGAGATTTTGGTGTTTTCTCCTTCTCAAAAAAGCTCAAAAATAAATTAAGTGGGGGGGAAATCACCAAAATTGGTCAATTTTAAAGAGATTTTGGTGTTTCCTCCCTCCAAAATAAATCAGGAGGGGACAAATTAACAAAATTGGTCAATTTTAAAGAGATTTTGGTGTTTTTTCCCCCTCAAAAAACCCCAAAATAAATTCTGAAGGGGGAAATGACCAAAACTGGTCGGTTTTACCCCAAAATCCCCCCTGAAAATTCTAAAGTGGTCAATTTTAAAGAGATTTTGGTGTTTTCTCCTTCTCAAAAAAGCTCAAAAATAAATTAAGTGGGGACAAATTACGCAGGGAGCCCCACGTGGCCGCACTCGCTCCATCCAAACCCCAACCCCAATTTCACCCCAAATCCCAAATCCCAGCCTGGAAAAACCCCAAAAACCCCAAAATAAAGTGAATTTTTGGGGTTACCTGGGAGCAGGAGCAGCGCCAGGAGCAGCCCCCGCTTCCCCCCCATCGCTGCAGCTCCGGCAAAATCCCGATTTTGGGGTTTTTTGCCTTTTTTTTTTTTTTTCACCAGTTTATTTTTCCCTCCTCCTCCATCTCCAATTGGCTGCTAAAAATAAATGCGGTTTTGGGGTGGGGGGAGGTAAAATTTCAGGGAAAAAAACCGGGCAAAGTGGTAAAAACACAGGAAAAAAGGAGAAAGGAGGAGGTGGCGCAGGATTTTTAATTTTTTGGGGGGTTCTGGGTGCTCGAAGGGGATTTTTTTCACTTTTTTTATGGGAAAAATGAGGGGGAAAAATCGGAATTTTTTCCACAGAGGTGGCAGTGACAGCGGGAAATTCCCCCTGGGGACAGGCAGGGGAAAAAAGGAATTTTGGGGGGGTTTGGGTGAATTTTGGGTGGATTTTGAGTGGATTTTGGGCGGATTTTGGGTGAATTTTGGGTGAATTTTGGGGGGCTTTTGGGGTGGATTTGGGGTGGATTTGGGGCGGATTTTGGGCGGATTTTGGGCGGATTTTGGGTTGCCACGTCCTCAGGGTGACGCTGCCACCAGCCGGGCTGAGTTAAAAAAAATAAAATAAAATAAATAAATAAAAAAATTAAAAAGGGAAAAATTCCAACCCGGCGGTTTTGGGACAGAGGGAAACTTGTGCTGCCAGGGGCTGCGGGAAGGGCAGGAATTTAAAAAAAAAA
>NW_024368907.1:724-964 GCF_014805655.1 Passer montanus | reverse complement strand
GGTGGGATTGTCCCCCCGGGAATCCAAATTTTCCCCCCCCCGAGGAGCGGATCGTGTCCCCTCAGGGTCCCCATCCCCTTTTTTTGGGGTCCCCCTCCCGTTAAATGTCTCAATCCTGTCCTTTCGGGGGGGGGATCCTAATTTGGGGGGGGATTGTCCCCCCGGGAATCCAAATCCCCCCCCCGGGGGTCCCGGGATCGGGTCCCCTCAGGGTCCCCATCCCCTTTTTTTTGGGTCCCC
>NW_024368907.1:0-615 GCF_014805655.1 Passer montanus | reverse complement strand
TCGGGGGGGGGAGCCTAATTTGGGGGGGGATTGCCCCCCCGGGAATCCAAACCCCCCCCCCGGGGGTCCCGCTGCCGCTCCCGGGGGTGGGGGGCTCGATCCTGGAGGGGTGACCGCCCCCTCCCCCGGGGTTTTGTCCCAATTTTGGGGGGGGGGGGGGATTGTCCCCCCGGGAATCCAAAATCCCCCCTGGAGGAGAGGATCGTGTCCTTTCAGGGTCCCCAGCCCCTTTTTTTGGGTCCCTCTCAGGTTAAATGTCTCTTTGGGGGGGGTCCCAATTTTGGGGGGTGGGATTGTCCCCCCAGGAATCCAAATTCCCCCCCCCGGGGAGCGGATCGTGTCCTTTCAGGGTCCCCAGCCCCTTTTTTTGGGTCCCTCTCAGGTTAAATGTCTCTTTGGGGGGGGTCCCAATTTTGGGGGGTGGGATTGTCCCCCCAGGAATCCAAATTCCCCCCCCCGGGGAGCGGATCGTGTCCTTTCAGGGTCCCCATCCCTTTTTTTGGGGTCCCTCTCGGGTTAAATGTCTCTTTGGGGGGGGATCCCAATTTTGGGGGGGTGGAATTGTCCCCCTGGGAATCCAAATTTCCCCCCCCCCGAGGAGCGGATCGTGTCCTT
>NW_024368906.1:0-964 GCF_014805655.1 Passer montanus | reverse complement strand
GAGTTCTCGTTGGGTTTCGTTGAGATCTCATTGGGTTGTGTTGAGTTCTTGTTGGGTTTCGTTGAGTTCTCGTTGAGTTTCGTTGAGATCTCGTTGGGTTTTGTTGAGATATCATTGACTTCCATTGAGTTTTCATTGAGTTTCATTGAGTTCTCGTTGGGTTGTGTTGAGTTGTTGTTGAGTTTCATTGGGTTCTCGTTGGGTTTTGTTGAGTTTTCATTGGGTTTCGTTGAGTTCTCGTTGAGTTTCGTTGAGATCTTGTTGAGTTTCGTTGAGATCTCGTTGAGTTTTGTTGAGTTCTCGTTGGGTTTTGTTGGAGTCTCGTTGAGTTTCGTCGCATTCTCTTTGACTTTCATTGAGTTCTCGTTGGGTTTCGTTGAGATCTCGTTGGGTTTCGTTGGGTTCTCGTTGGGACTTGTTGAGGTTTTGTTGAGTTTCGTTGACCTCTCGTTGACTTTTGTTGAGTTCCCGTTGGGTTCCGTCGGGTTTTCCGATGGTTCCGTCGGGTTTTCCACGGTTTCCGCTGAGTTTCCCAAAAACCCCGCTGAGTTTCCGGAACAATCCCTCGCGCTCTCTCCCAAGACCTCCCCTTGGCCGTCGTTGGCTTCCGTTGGGCCACTGGCGGCCACCGAGGCTGGAGGAGCCTCCCTCCGATGGTTCCGTCGGGTTTTCCACGGTTTCCGCTGAGTTTCCCAAAAACCCCGCTGAGTTTCCGGAACAATCCCTCGCGCTCTCTCCCAAGACCTCCCCTTGGCCGTCGTTGGCTTCCGTTGGGCCACTGGCGGCCACCGAGGCTGGAGGAGCCTCCCTGGTGGCCACGGGGACCTCGTTGGTGGCCACGGTGACCTCGTTGCTGTCACTGGCCACACTGACCACGTCAGTGGCCACAACGTCCTCCTTGACTGTGGTGGCCTCGTTGGTGGCCACCAAGGCCTCGTTGGTGGCCATGGAGTCATTGGTGGCC
>NW_024368905.1:0-965 GCF_014805655.1 Passer montanus | reverse complement strand
GGGGGCAGCCATGGGCGGGGGGCTCGGGGTGTTCCGCACCCCGCTTGGCAAGTTTTTGCTGTTTGTGCGTTTTGGTGAATCGAGGGATTGGCGCTCGTTGGTTGTAAGGGGCGTAGTTGGCTTGTTAATTAATATTCTGCCTTCTGTGGGTTAATTATGGTTTCTCCTCTCAGTGCCTTTCCCTCAGTGACAGCTGATTTCAGCACAGTTACCTTCATTATTTTCTTCCTTATCTCAGGAGTTCTGCCAGATATCCCATAAATTATCTTTGTCCTTACTATTTATCTGTGTCCTTTTCCCCAAGCTTTTCCTCCCCCAAGGTCTCAGCTTATTTTTAAATAAATAGCACCAAACTTTAGCCATAAATTATTCTTTTTGTGCCCTCCAGCAGCTCCCTGAGCTCTTAGCAGAATCTCTCCTTTGGGTTTAAAACCAACATTTTTGGTTCGCCACAAACCAGCTCCAGCGTGGCTTTACTCAAAAATAAACACTGAGTGTTTGTGCTGAAAAAAGGGGTGTAAATAGATTTATTTTTATTTATTCATGGGGTGTGTCAATGTCTCCTTCTGCAGAGGGTGTTCTGTTAAACTCCAATGGGTGATGAAAAGGATTCTTGGAAGGTGAAGACTTTAGATGAGATTCTCCAGGAGAAGAAGCGAAGGAAGGAGCAAGAGGAGAAGGCAGAGATCAAACGTATGAAAAATGTAAGCTGCCCTTGGGACTCATTTTAATTAATTCTTTGCTTTGTTAATAGAAAACTGCATTTTAATGGGGAGCAGTGCCTGTATCCTGATTTTCTGGTGGTTTTTTTGATGCTCTGTCAGCTGAAGTTTTTTTTCTGTGGGCTCTAATTCCAAAGTTTAACAAAAATGTGGTGTTTTGTCAAGATTTTGTTGGTCTTGCAAGATATGCTGTGCTTTGTTGTAGTTATTGGTCAGAAAAGAGAAATAAATTAATGGAGTTAA
>NW_024368904.1:0-965 GCF_014805655.1 Passer montanus | reverse complement strand
ATGTACACTAGGCATCTTCAGTCAGGAATGATCTAGGGCTGACTTTGCTGCCCTCAGAAGTAACCAGGAGATCCCACATGAGCTTCAGGCACTGCAGCAGATCAGCCTGAGTCTCTCCTAGGACCATATTTTGCAGATCCATCCAAACACCTTGAGTATTTGAAAGTATTTCAGGTGTTATAAAAGCAAGCCTTGCCCTTCACGTTGACTTAATCCCATGCAGAAGCACAGAGGATCAGAGCTTTTCAGCTAAAGAATGAATCCAAACTGCACCTGGCAATGCCCATTTTCCTTGCAGCAAAGTGTTAGATTCATTAAACCTCATAGGACTGTGTTCATATTCATATGCACACATGAGAGAGAGAGACAAGGAGAGAAAAGGAAGGGGCTTATGCTGTAAGCTAGTCATATTCAGAGCTGGCTCAGCATTTGGAACTCTTCAAGACTGAAGTCTGTATGGCTCTGGAATGCTGCCTCACTCCATTGAAAGATGGGGTCTTTTGGAAAACCAGAAATTAGATATAGATTCATAATATGGCTAAAATTGTGAGAATGTTGGAGTATAAGGATTGGGCCAGGTCTGTTTCCCAGTATTATAAAAATATTAAAGACAGAATTCATAAATGGAAAAATCTGTTCAATGATGTGCATAGAAAATGAGTAATAATAAATCAGCTGCTGTATCTGCTCAAATGTTTTCCAAAGTTGCTCAGTTTATCTCCATTTTGGCTGCTGTGCTGCCCCATTGAGTGTGATTTGTGATTAAAGCTGCTTGTGGTATTTGTCTTCAGGCCAACACTTCTGGTGTGGCCCTTTAGAGTACAGCTTATTTTCACTGACACATGGACCCCAACACTGGTTTAAACCAAACAGCAAAGCCTTTGACTGGGGGAGCAGGGTGGGTCCAGGCCATGTTGGGATTTCAGGGCACAGTCTGGGATAAGGACAGAAGCAGGACCTGTGAG
>NW_024368903.1:0-928 GCF_014805655.1 Passer montanus | reverse complement strand
CAAGGATGTATCTTGATTAAGTGTCTTTATTGCATTTTTTGGCAACTTTCTATTTAACTGAGCTTCATTTATCTGACATGAATTTCTTCTGTCAAAAAATAGTCTGTTCTATTTCCATTGTACAACACCAGTAATTCTAACACTCATGAGATTCTTCACATTTCCTTGCCAGACCCTCTCTTAGAAATTGGAAATGACAGATGGGATTTGTGAGAGAAAAGGATACTTTCTGAACATATAGCCCAAGGGCATGAGAAAAAGTCAACATTCTCCAAATAGATTTTCACTAGCTTTTGCCTTTGTTTTCTCTGTAGCCCTTCTCATCTTATTAAGCCTGAATCATCTTCAATTGTTGTCTCTGAGTACATTTTTCAAAAGGAAAGAATGTCCTTAATAAAACCTTTAGGGAACCCATGGGTGCAATGGAAGCGCTCTTTACCCCAATCAAACAGTAAAGTAGCTGATCCACCCACTGTGCATGGCCTCTGATCTCAAAAGTGGCCAAAAATCTGTAAAACACCAATGAAAATAATTCATTTTCTGTCAGAATAAGTGCAATGAAGAGTGGAATTAGGATCCTACAAAAAAAAACCCCAAACATTTCACTGCTCCAAGCACAACTGGTTTCTAACTGGAGCGCTGCAACATAAATACCTGATATTTACAGCATGAAAATGTTACAGTAAGGCCAGAACAAAAACTGAGGAACCTCACACATGACACACCTCCATACACCTCGTATATGAATATATTTTTATGGGATCATCTGAATTTCATCTTCTGGAAACTAACTTCTTCTACAGCACTAGAGCAGAACAGACAATACCCCTGCATTTCAGGGTAATAGGATGGAGTATATTTTAAATTCCCTCTGTATTCATTCCTTAATTGAAATAATGCTGTTAATTCTGCTTTCTTTTTTTCTTTT
>NW_024368902.1:0-965 GCF_014805655.1 Passer montanus | reverse complement strand
TCCCCCCGTGTCCCCCCGTGTCCCTGTGTGTCCCCCCGTGTTCCCCCTGCCCCGGTACCTTCGGGGTCGGACCAGAGCAGGTCGCACATGGGGCCGTCATGCGGCACCTCCTGCTTGCGGTCGATGGTGCGGATCTGGTCCAGGGTCTGGATGGACGGGGACAGCCCCCCGTGCACGCAGAAAATCTGGGAATTTGGGCATTTTGGGTCATTTCGGGGCTTTTTGGGATGTTTGGGATGTTTAGGATATCTGGGACATTTGGGACATTTGGGGTGTTTGGGATATTTGGGGTCACAGGGTCTGGTCCAGGGTCTGGATGGACGGGGACAGCCCCCCGTGCACGCAGAAAATCTGGGAATTTGGGACATTTTGGGTCATTTCGGGGTATTTGGGGCTTTTAGGACATTTGGGGTCATTGAGGTATTTGGAATATTTTGGGATATTTTGGATATTTTGGGGTATTTTGAGGGATTTGGTGTATTTGGGGTCGTTTGGAATATTTAGGATATTTTGGGTATTTTGGGGTATTTAGGACATTTTGGGACATTTGGGGTATCTGGGACATTTGGGACATTTGGGGTCACGGGGTCTGGTCCAGGGTCTGGATGGACGGGGACAGCCCCCCGTGCACGCAGAAAATCTGGGGATTTAGGACATTTTGGGTCATTTTGGGGCTTTTTGGGATGTTTGGGATGTTTGGGATATCTGGGACATTTGGGACATTTGGGATATTTTGGGGTATTTGGGATCTTTTGGGGTATATGGGGACATTTAGCATATTTGGGACATTCTGGGACATTTAGGGTATTTGGCACATTTGGGAAGATTTGGGCACATTTGGGGTATTTGGGATGTTTTAGGACACTTTAGGATATTTGGGAGATTTTGGGTATTGGGGACATTTGGGGTCATTTGAGAAATTTGGGATATTCAGAATATTTGGGGACATTTGGGGACATTTGGGG
>NW_024368901.1:0-965 GCF_014805655.1 Passer montanus | reverse complement strand
AAGCAGAACCTGGGGCCAAAGGCAGCAGCGGGCTCAGAATTGCTCTTCTGTGGCCGACCTGGCCCTAAAGGGAATGAAGCCACGTCGGTCAGTCTGACAGGCACCTCTGGCAGCTCCTGTGGGACAAGGTGGACTCAGGTGCCTGCTCAGAGCTGCTTCCCTTCCTCCTGTTGTGTAAAGGGCAGCTGGTTTTGGTATCCTGAAAATATTAGCCCTGTACCCCTGTCCCGTGGCTTGTCTCATTCTGCTTCAGACTCAGCAGAAATGTGAAGCCTGAGGTGGATGGGCTGAGAGAGGGGAGACAAGCCAAGACAGCAGAGCTCCCTCTGGCGCTGGATCCCACTGCAGGTGTAGAGGGAAGAGTCCTTGAGTCTGATGCATGGAACTGAGCCCAACAAAGCCAAGCATGTGCCCAGTCCTGACCGTGGCTCTGGCTGTTGGCTGCAGGTGCTTTATGCCAGACTCTGTTTCCAGTCTGGCCACTAAGGAGGGTGCAATTCCTTGTGCAATTGTCCTGCTGGGTACATGGAGAAGTGGCAAGTGCTTGTGGCTAACCTGCTAGTGCAGCCTGAGCTCGTGGGATTGCAGGCTGCAGACACTTGTCCAAGAAATCAGGCTCAAGTTGTCCCCAAGTTTATCCCCCTGCTGCTTTGGTGGCATCCCTGATGTTCTGGCATTGCACAGAGAAACAGTGCAAGAGCCTTTTCCTGGCCTTGATCAGTAGGGCTTTTCCTTCCCAGAACTGGAAGATCTGATGTGCTTCTGCTCTGGAGATGGAGAGCCTGGACTCACCCCTTCATTGCTCTCTGGCCTCACAAATGAGTCTTGATTCCTCCCTCAGGGGGAATTTTTCTCCTGAGACTGGTGAAAACATTGCAGCCCAGCTGCAAAGCTGAGGCAGAAATTCCTGATAGCCCAGAGCTGCTCAGCTCCCAAAGAAACCTCATTTCCACCTTGTTGTTTCC
>NW_024368900.1:576-965 GCF_014805655.1 Passer montanus | reverse complement strand
AACCTCCCGGAAAACCCACAAAAAACCCCCAAAAAATTCCCAGAATTGCCCCAAAATCTACCCAGAAACCCCAAAAAACTCCCAGAACCTCCCCCAAAAAACCCCAAAAATCGCAAAAAACTCCAGCCCAAAATTCCTTCCCAAAAAACCCCAAAATCCCACCCCTCAGGGAGCCCAAAATCCCCTCAAAATCCCCTCAAAACCACTCAGCGAGCCCAAAATCCCCTCAAAATAGCCCAAAATCCCCTCACGGAGCCCATAATCCCAATAAAAACCCCTCAGGGAGCCCAAAATCCCCTCAAAAGCTCCTCAAAATCTCCCAAAAATCCATCAGGGAGCCGAAAATCCACTCAAAATACCCGCAGAATCCCTCAGGGAGCCCAAAATCC
>NW_024368900.1:0-561 GCF_014805655.1 Passer montanus | reverse complement strand
AGAAACCCCCCAAAAAACCCAGAACCCCCCAAAAAATCTCCCCATAAACCCGCCCAAAATCCCAGAACCTCCTGAAAAAAACCCCAAAAAAATCCAAGAACCCCCCCAAAATTCCCCCAAAAATCCAGAAGTCACCCAAAATCCCCAAATTCCTTCAGGGATCCCCCAAAATCCCACCCAGGACCCCAAAATTCCCCCAGGGGAGTCCCCACATCCCCCTGGGGACCCCAAAATCCCTCCCAGGACCTCAAATTCCTTTCTGGGACCCCCCAAACCCGACCCAGGACCCCAAAAATCCCCCTTGGGATCCCCAAAATCCCCCCGGGACCCCCCAAACCCCACCCAGGACCCCCAAAACCTCACCCAAGACCCCAAATCCTTTTTCTGGGATCCCCAAAATCCCCCCGGGGACCCCCAAATCCCCCCAGGGACCCTCAAAACCCCTGGGACCCCCCAAAATCCCCTTTAGGATTCCCCAAACCCCATCCAGGACCCCAAAATCCCCTTTGGGACTCCCCAGACCCCACCCAAGACCCCAAATCCCTCCCCGGGACCCCCCAA
>NW_024368899.1:0-966 GCF_014805655.1 Passer montanus | reverse complement strand
GAGGGGTGCTCCAGGAACGTCACACCTGGATGGGGACAGGTGAGGGGACAGGTGAGGGGATCGGGGATTCGGGAATAATCCCGGGATTCCCGGGAAAAATCCCGAAATTCCCAGAAAAAACGGGGAGAAAATGGCAAAAAATGGGAAAAAACCCCAAAATTCTACCCCTGGAATTGGATCGGGGAGCTCCAGGAACGTCACACCTGGAGACAGGTGAGGGGATTGGGGAAAAATCCCGGGATTCCCGGAAAAACCTGGAATTCCCCCCAAAAATCCCGGAATTCCCAGAAAAAACGGGGAGAAAATGGCAAAAAATGGGGGAAAATGGGGGAAAATGGCAAAAAAAATGGGAAAAAACCCCAAAATTCGAGCCCTGAAATTGGATCCAGGAACGTCACACCTGGAGGGAACATGGGGAATTCGGGAATTCCCAAAAAAATCCTGGAATTACAAAAAACAGGGAGAAGAAATTGGAAAAAATGGAGAAAAAATGGGGGGGGAAATCCTGAAAAATGGGGGAAAAATGGGAAAAAATGGGAAAAAATGGGAAAAAATGGGAAAAAAACCCAAATTTGGATCAGGGGAGTTCCAGGTATGTCATGCCTGGAATGGAACTTCAGGAATCCAAGAATTCCCGAAATTCCCCCCCAAAAAAATCCCAGAATTCCAAAAAAAAAAAAAAAGAGGAAAAAATTCCAAAAAAGGAAAAAAACAGGGAAAAAATGGAAAAATCTGGGGGGAAACGGGGGAAAATGGGAAAAAAACCCCAAAATTCTGCCCTCAAAACTCGACCAGGAATGTCACACCTGGAATGGGGACATCGGGAATCCCGGAATTCCCAAAAATTCCCCAAAATTCCCAAAAATTCCCAAAAAAAAAAAAGATAAAATTTTGGAATAAAATGGGGGAAATTGGGGAAAAAAAGGGAAAAAACCCCAAAATTCGACCCCGAAATTGGATCAGGGG
>NW_024368898.1:0-966 GCF_014805655.1 Passer montanus | reverse complement strand
TTTGGGGCGGGTTTTGGGGTGCTGAGGCGGTTTTGGGGCGCTTTTGGGGTGCTGAGGCATTTTTGGGGCGGGTTTTAGGGTGCTGAGGCGGTTTTGGGGTGGTTTTGGGGTGTTTTTGGGGTGCTGAGACGGTTTTGGGGTGGTTTTTGGGGTGCTGAGCCGTTTTTGGGGTGCTGAGGCATTTTTGGGGTGGTTTTGGGGTGCTGAGGCGTTTTTGGGGTGCTGAGGCGTTTTTGGGGTGGGTTTTGGGGTGGTTTTGGGGTGTTTTTGGGGTGCTGAGACGGTTTTGGGGTGGTTTTTGGGGTGCTGAGCCGTTTTTGGGGTGCTGAGGCATTTTTGGGGTGGTTTTGGGGTGCTGAGCCGTTTTTGGGGTGCTGAGGCATTTTTGGGGTGGTTTTGGGGTGCTGAGGCGTTTTTGGGGTGCTGAGGCATTTTTGGGGTGGTTTTGGGGTGGTTTTGGGGTACTGAGGCGTTTTTGGGGTGTTTTTTGGGGTGGTTTTGGGGTGCTGAGGTGTTTTTGGGGTGCTGAGGCGGTTTTGGGGCAGTTTTGGGGTGCTGAGCCGTTTGGGGTGCTGAGGCGTTTTTGGGTGGTTTTGGGGGTGGTTTTTGGGGTGCTGAGCCGGTTTTGGGGGTGCTGAGCCGTTTTTGGGGTGGTTTTTGGGGTGTTTTTGGGGTGCTGAGGCGGTTTTGGGGTGGTTTTTGGGGTGCTGAGGCAGTTTTGGGGTGGTTTTGGGGCGGTTTTGGGGTGCTGATCCGTTTTTGGGGTGCCCAGGACGCCGAGGGCAGCCCCGTGGACGTGGCGGTGAAGGACAACGGGAACGGCACCTTCAGCTGCTCCTACACCCCCAGGAAGGCCCTGAAGCACACGGCCATGCTGGCCTGGGGGGGCGTCAACATCCCCCAGAGCCCCTTCCGGGTCAGGAGCCAAAAATGGGGCAGGAGCGGCACAAAAAACTCCAAAAATTG
>NW_024368897.1:33402-33793 GCF_014805655.1 Passer montanus | reverse complement strand
ACCAAAACACAACAAAAAACCAAACCAAAGCAAACACAAGAAAAACCAAAATAAGAGAAGGAGACCTCCCCCCGAGCAGAGCTGTTCCATCGTTCACTTGTCACACCTGCACTCACACAAGACCTGGGACTTCAAAAAACTAGGATTCATTGGGCACCTTTGCAGGTAAAACAGGTTTAAGACAGACTCTCAGCAGAACTGCTCTCAGCTGAACCAAAAAGCCCCTTTGGCAGCTGCAGACCCATTGGAAATGCAAAAGCTCAGCCCACAGGGCAGAAAAGGGCTCTGAGTTTCCCTCCCCTGACACTAAACCCTGTTCCCAGGCTGCTTCACACACAGGATTCTTCTGCAGGACTGCACAAAGCTGAGAGTGGGCTCTGGCTTCTCCATG
>NW_024368897.1:32785-33212 GCF_014805655.1 Passer montanus | reverse complement strand
CCACGGGCTGGCACAGGAGGGGAGATTTCACCCTGGAGAGAGAGGCTCCTATTGCAGTTTTTGCATTCAGGTAGCTGCAGATGCCTCAGCTTTGGCTGCACAGCAGCTGGAAATGCAAGTCCAGGAGCTCTGTGCATGGCCAGCCCCAGCAGGTGACAGCAAGGACAGGGCCCTGGCACAGTGACATTTGCAGGGAGCGCCTTCAGCAAGCGCTGGGGGCTGGGACTGTGTGCAGAAAACGCCCTGGGGGTCTCTGCAGCCAGGCCAAAGGAACAAGTTTCAGTTGTGGCCTGGCCAGAGAGCACCAAAGTCGATTGTTTTCCATTGCCGGGTGCTGTAGGAGCCCCAGAGGAGAGCCCAGGGTGCCAAGGAATGGAGAGCGGGGACTGTGCAGGAGCCGGAGCAGCGAGAGAGGCCGGGCTGAAGG
>NW_024368897.1:0-31909 GCF_014805655.1 Passer montanus | reverse complement strand
CCAGCAGCCCAGAGAGGGGAACACCAATACAAACCTGACCCGCAGCAACCCAGACAGGGGGGCCTCCATGAGCCCAAAGTGGAGAGACCAGAGAGGGGAAACCCAGGGTTGGGTCTTTTTGCTGAATCTTGGTCATTTGTGTATTTTGGGGGACTGAATCTCGGTGTTTTGGAGGTTTACATGGGCACCAGATTCCCGGTGACTTCTAGAGTGTGGAGGCGCAGGTGCCCAACACTGGAACTGTAATACCTCAGGGCAAAGGTGACCAGGGTCAGAGAGAGACACCCCTCTGAGGACAATGGTCTCACCATAAGCATTTGCAGGCTCATTTGAATGCAGCAGGCTTCATTGGTATCACCCAGTCCAGCTGCCCTTTTTTCCTTATGTGTACTCCCCCTAGAATGTTCTCCCCTCTCTTGTCCCCCATTGGTCCCGGTGTACTGCAATGCTCCGCCCCTGTTATCTCATTGGTTCCCCAGTGGGCTGCCCCTCCTCTGTGCCACCTGTGCTCAGTTCCCATTGGCCCTTGGCTCTCAGACCCCCCCCCTTTGCCCCCTTATCAAACCCTGTGTCCTCAGCCCCATTTTGTCTCTGTCCCTGCACCTTCTACATTGCAATAAACTGCGTTTGGAGCTGTGCACGTAGACCCGTCTCTGGCCTTGTCCATCAGCAGGTTAAGCAAGCGTGCTCAGGGCTCTGGGAGTGCAGGTTGCTCATACGGGCTCGTTGTGGATGTGCCGCAACACTAGAGATGGACTTGGGCAGGAGGAACCCCCTAGCCCAATGTGCTCATACATTGTATTTTTCCTTAAACCAGGATTTCCCATTCCTAAACCTTGTCTTAATGGAGGAGGTGGCAGTAAGGAAGAGGAAGATGGCCCAGGAGATGCAGGCAGGTGAGGAGGAAGTCAGTGCCCCTTTTCCCTCTCTCCTGCTCCATCTCCCAGCCCAGCATGGCTCCTGGCTGTAAGACAACCTTGCTGCTAACGCCATCGTGCTGGGGATGCACTGGGGACATTTCCTTCCCCTTCCCTATTGCACGGAGGCAAGTCCCATCCTCTCCTTGTCTTTCCTCCCCCAGACAAGAATTTGAGGATGGAGACCAGGGAGGAAAAATGCCCACAGCAGAACCTCATGGAAGAGGCTGTTCTGAGCGATGCCACAGGGCAGAACTCCAAGGGGGAGGAAAAGTCTCGGAGATCCCACAGGAGGAGGGCCTGCAAATCCAGCCCAGGATGCTTTGAGGGGGAAATGCCTACCCTGTTCCAGGAAGGTGGACAGAGCTTCAGGCAGAGCTCAGAGCTGGTCTCCCATGAGCAGCTTCATGATGGGGAGAAGCCCTACAAGTGCTTGGAGTGTGGGAAGAGCTTCAGGCAGAGCTCAGAGCTGGTCTCCCATGAGCAGCTTCATGATGGGGAGAAGCCCTACAAGTGCTTGGAGTGTGGGAAGAGCTTCAGGCAGAGCTCCCACCTCCTCAGCCACCAGATGATCCAACCGGGGAATGGGCCTACGAGTGTGGGGAGTGTGGGAAGGGCTTCAGGTGCAGCTCAGAACTCGTCAGGCACCAACGCATCCACACTGGGGAAAGGCCATACGAGTGTCATGAGTGTCAGAAGAGGTTTCACACCAGCTCCAATCTCCTCCTGCATGAGCAGATTCACACCAAGGAGAAGCACTTCTGCTGCTCTGACTGCAGGAAGGGCTTCAAGCACAACTCCAGCCTCATCAGACACCAGCACATCCACATTGGGGAGAGACCCTATGAGTGTCCCCAGTGTGGGAAAAAGTTTCAGACCAGCTCTAATCTGCTCCTGCATGAGCGGATTCACACGGATGAGAGGCCCTTCCGCTGCCCTGACTGCGGGAAGGGCTTCAAGTACAACTCCACCTTCATCACCCACCGGCGTATCCACACTGGGGAAAGGCCCTACGAGTGTTCCCAGTGTGGGAAGAGCTTCACCCAGAGCTCTCACTTGACACAACACCAACGGAGGCACCAGTACAAGAAGCCCTGCAAAGGCCCCAACTGGAGGAAGAGCTTCGTTCCCAGGTCCAGATTCATCCCCCATTGTGGGACCCACATTGGGAAGAGCCCTGGTGATCTATGGTCCCTGTGATCCATGTTGAGAAGACACCTGTACCTTTTCCTGTCCCTGCCAATGACATGATGTGGGATTAAATAACTTTTGAGTCAGGCCATGGCCCTGTCATTACATTCAGTCCCATCTCTGGTTGTTGCCAAGGGCATGAAAGGGACTCCTTGTCTCCCTGAAGGGAAGGGTGTCCTTCCCAGGAGTGAGGATAAACATGGCTGAGTAGAGACAGTCAGTGGTAATGTAGTTTTTCCTACAAATCCTTTTTCTTATTCCTTGTTGTTATCAATATTGTTTCTGTTGCGGTTTGTTCCTTGTCTTGTTGCTGTTCCAAATAAATTGTTCTTATCCCAGCCTGTGATCTTTGCCTTTTGTGATTTCCATGGGAGGCCAGAGGGCAGCGAGGGCAGCACGGTTTTAGTGGGAGCTGGAAATTGGGGAGCCCCAGTCCTAAACCTGTGCCGTGGAAACCGAGCCCTAGTGGCCATGGCAACAGCCTTGGGAGCGGGTCCCTGGCTGGGGCTGTGGGAACCTCTGTCCTCTGAGCAGGGGCTGGGGGATGTCCCCAAGGGGGCTGTGTCACAGCGGCACCTCTGGGCTGTGTCACAGAGCCACAGAGCAGCTGTGATGTCAGAATGGCCTCCCCTGCCCCACCCAGACGCAGCTGGGCAGGGGAGAGATCAGACTTGACTCACCACCGGACTCTAAAAGAGGAAGTCTTCTGGGAATCCTCTGCTTTTAAGCCCTGTGTGTTCTCAGATCCTTAGCAGCCACAACAAGTGCCAATTTCAAATCTGGCCACTGATTGGTTTGACCACAACTTTGTCAGAAACTCACTTCCTGGTCATACCACAACATTTCTATATACACATTGTCTTATATCTTCCAAGTCTCCTTTTGTCTTCTCAAGGTATTTTCTTGTTTCACCTATTTTTCTAATTCTCTTTAGCAGGCAGGTGTTTTTCTGAACACTGGTGTTGTCCATATTCTAGGAGCTGATGAATTGTTCCAAAACTAATGTGGATTAGAGTAAATGTAAGAAACTAATGAAGAGTATCCCTTTGGACAAAAATCAGTAGTCACTATTTGGATTTTGTATCAAATGCTCATTTTAGTTTGTTTTTTCTTTTTTTTTAATGCAGAAAAATAGAAAATATGTGCTAGCTATAGGAATTTTTCTATATCATATTTTCAGTGCTAATTCCATTATTTTCATTACATTCATCCTTCACTTCAGAGTTAATGATGTGGCTGGCAAGAGGGCCTCTAATGATCCAGACTGCTTTTTCACTGCCTATTGAGAGAAGTCCTCTATCTCAGTCCGTATCGCTGTGATCCCTAGTCTGGCTCAGCCAAGGGGAGTGTGTCATAAAATAGAGTAACAGGTACAATGAATTTGCCCAAAAATAAAGATTTTTAATATCAAAATAACAAACACAGAAACCATGCAGTCTGAGGGGCAATATCCAAAGACAGGGGGGCATGGTGAACATAGCCAGGTATAGGGGTATTCTGAGGGTGAGATTCCAATCACAAACACAAACTTGGAACACGACCTTATTTGTAACAGGTTCTGAACTACCTGAGAACAAGAGGCAGAAACATGACCTAATGTGGAATAGTTCCATTTACATCTTGACTCCCATGACCACACTCTTCTTGCCATGACCTGAGTAGATATTTCCTTTTCAATACCTTGCTTCCCATGGCCTCAGGTTGATGCCTCCTGTATATGGTACTGAGGCTAAACCACTATTTATCCCAGCTGGCTTCATTCCCACATGGGACAGGCACTGTTTGGTTGATTGCTTGGCTATTTGCATAATTATTCATTCAAAAAATAGTGCATGTGTGGATTTCAACAGCAGAGTAGTAGGTAACATTAATCAACTTCTTCAAATAATGTATTATTATTTACTTATTTTAAGTATTGCATTTTAACTACTTAAAGTATTAAGAGTGTTATATATATAATTTATAATTATATATATAATATATATATTTATATATATTATATATATAATTATAAATTATATATATAACACTCATAATAATTTCATTTATAATAATTTCACTAAACAGATCTATTCAGGTAAATTCTGCTTTCCCTTGCTGTAATGAGACCTTTGGATTTAACCAGAATTAACATTTTGCCTGACAAAGCCTTTTTCTCTTCTTATCCTGGATTTCCTGTTTCAATTCAGTGTTCTCGGGATAGTACAAGTAAGGAAAAGGATTTCTCTTAGCCTCTAGCAAAGCTTCATTTAGTCTACAAGTAGTTAATTGTCCTCATCTTTTACAGGATACTAGGAATCAGCTTCTAAGAGAGTATTTTAGGAATATCATTGCTTATATATTAAAGAAGAGATCAACAAATTCCTTCAGATTATTTTCAGCACTTTTTTTTTTAGAAACAATAAAACAATACAAAACAAATTCCTGTATAATGGTTAAGCTGTAAATGATTTTACCACGTGATGGCCCTTCTTGGATGTTAATCATCCTTGTCTTTAATATAATTAGTCACAGTCATGGTTTGTCAGAAGTAGTAGGATGGACCACTTTGGTGGAATCCATAATTCTACCTTTTCCTAAGGTAAATGTAGAACAAACATTTCAATATGACCAAAAATCCCAAACAGATAAATTTCAGGATGGAAAAGTGTGAATTCGTCAGATGCTTGGGGCCAAAGAGCAGAACTATAGCTGTTATTTAAATTTAAGATGGTAAGCTGAATGGAGCACTGCTGCTTGAGACATTTAGAGACATCATTGGGGTTTGTGGCAACATGGCCAGAGAAATATTTGAGGGATTCTGTGGAACAAGTGAAAGCACTGGGAAGCACAACTCTGTTTTTCATGCAGTCATTGCATTCGGTGTTTCAGTTTCTTTGGCATTTCTGTTGATGCTGACAGGAGGGGTAGGATATTTATACATGGGAGATGACTAAAGAGGGATGTGGGAGGAAGCATGTGTTTTGTCAGGGTATTAACACAGCTCAAGGTCTCTTAGCACAAGTATTTATGGTGATGAGACAGAGCAGTTACCAGTGACTAGGTAATAATTTGGCAACACTTTCAAAGTGGTAAACAGAAGTGACTGGAGTAATACATGAGTTGGGGCATCATCCCAAAAATCTATCAACACTAATTACAGATTTCATGCACCATGTGATTGATCAGCAAACATTTGCGACTCATGCTTTTTTGTTTATTTGCTACCATGAGATGCAGTCCTCAGCATGGGATCGTAGTTCTTCCCTGCCAGTCTCCCACATTGATTTCCCAGCTTCCTTTTGCACATGGATTTATCATGGAAAAACAAGATATTTGATAATTAACTGGGCTGGAGAAAACCAGTCGCACCTCATGGGCTATCTTTCAAAGGTGAAAATTATACTGTTAATAATTTATATATGTGTTAATGTTTCTAATAAGGATAATAAGGAATATAATTAATTAGGAATTGTACATGAGACACTTGAGATCTGTTCTCAGCTCTTTCTGTGTCAATAATGGTTATTGTTTGTGGTTACAGTTCCTGCTTTTAAAGAGAAAGGCTATTTCTTTGTGAGGGTAGCAAATGCACCTGTGACTGAAGGCAGATACCTCATTAATAAGGTGCATATAAATATCTATAATAGATGTGAAACTGTAGATAATATAGGTCAGAGCTGTGCTGAGGGATAGCTTTATTTGTAAAATCAAAATATTCAAGTTCATAAATACACTGACAGGAATACATTCTTAATGAATAACTGGGGAGAGGGGAACCAAAAAATGCAAAACCCCAACCCTTAAAAAAACAACTGAAATACTGCCCTCCTGCCCCCAATCCTAAAAATACAAAAGAAAAAAACAAGCCCTTACAAAAAGCCAACAAACCAACAAAAAATCCCAACAAAACACTAGGATATTGAATATGGCAGTTCTTACATTAAATCTTTAAAGCAAAATTTTTCCGGCAGACTGCACAACCTCATTTTCAGCTTGTTGCTCCCATCTTCTCCCAAGCAGGACAACTCTGTATGCACATGTGAGCTCGAACACAGCTGCAGCTGCAGTGAAATTAGTGAGGCTCTACATCTGCCTATCTGTACAGGCTGCAGCTGGGCTGAAAGGGGGACACACTTAATAAAACTTTTGATTGCTTCTATTTCCCCTTGTTTCCTGGCATTTTTAAACACTTTTTCATGGCATTCACTCCCTTGTGAAAACAGGGAATATGGTGACAATATTGCAACTACTTGAGATTTTTATTCTTACATGCATTTTTAACACAGGGGCAATGTGAGAGGAGCTTTCAGAGGGTGAAAGAGTTGTACTATGTGTTGGATCTTTCTTTTTGAGGAGATTTATTTTCGAAAATATTTCTATTTAATGATTGTATTACTGTACTATGTGTATTGATTTCTGAAGGGGAGTTTAACGTTCTTGTACTTTGGTAGGTTTTCCCTTAAATTATAGATGCAATGATGCTGGTGGGAATGCTACTGCTTGAAGAAGATAAAGGACTACTCTGGCATGTTTCACTTCAAGTCTCACATGGAACCAGCCTACTGGTTGAGCTCCAGCTGGTGACAATCCTTGTGGTGCAAGGCCAGCCTTTCCCTCTAACAATTGCCACAGACACTTGTTTTGAGGTTGTCCTCCCCCTCTAGGGCCTTTCTACAACACTGGAACAGCCTCTGTAAGAATATGGTCTAAGTGACCTTCTGTGATGTGATTGGCACAGTCTCATTAACTTTCTGATCAAGCCTAGTCCTGATCACTGTAGTCTGTAGCAGTTGTCTGCAGGCTTTGTCAGGGGATCTGACACTGCAGAGAAACATTACAGCTTCAAGTACTGGTGCATGGCTTACTGTTGAATCTGTTACCAGTGCTTGCATGAGCCTTGCTGAAGCTGAAAAAAACCCATAACTTGTAACATGCTGTCATAAACACATAAATTTTTGTTTTCATTTGTAAAATATGTACTTTTTTTAGGATAAAAGCATATTAGCTGAATAGCAATTGGACACTTCTCCAGAAGTGTGTTTAGTTGAATCCCTGGAGCTTTGAGACTTTCTCAACAAGGTGTCAAGAATTTCAATTTATGTTAAAGAGTTTAAGAATTCTTCCCTTGAAACTGAAATAAGAGACAGGATAGTAGCCCAAGCAGTTGCCTTCTCAGAGTAGCCAAGGATGTTAAAGCATTCGACCTTAACTTCACATTGCAAACTGCTGGTGTTATCTCACTAGTTTCTGCAGGCTGTCTGTACTTATCCTGCCTTCTGGGAGTAGTGGAGTGGTGATATGAAAGGGTTTTTTTGTGTTAATTTTGATATTATCAAACAAGTTTCAGTCTAAAAAGGTAAAGTTGACTAGTTTTAAAAACCCAAACACAATACTGAGTATTCCAATTAATCATGCAGTAGTTTTCTGTGGATTGGAAAGACTTGCACTTTTAGACCTTTAGTAGCTCATGAAGTGTCAGTTAAATCTACTGAGTGAATAAAGATTTGCCCAGTTAGTCTGGGTCCTTGTGATTATTCTGGCACTTGTTTAGATCACCGGGTTTGTTACATGTCCAAAAAGCAGCAGCCCTGTAAGTGCCAGTATACTCTGCTAATAAGTAGAACAAAACATTTTCATTATTTTCTTGTGACTGCAGGAAATATAGTGTGTTTCCATAGGTAAGTATTGTTTTGGACAAGTCTACCTCTTTTTCTTAATAATCGCACCTATGTCCTGATTCTGACTGAAATTCATCTTCTAGGCTTGAGTTGTTTAACAGACTCTTATGGCTTTTGCCTCTGGGTGACCAGAATAATTGGATATTACCAAATACAGATAATAAATGGAGATTGACAGGATCTGTAGAAGAGTTTCTGGTCTCCATTAACCCTAAATGTGCTCCTGAGGGCAAAAGAAAAGCAGTGGTATAGCGTTCCACAGCCAGGGGTGTGGCCATAGACAACTTCAGAATTATCAGCTCTAATGTTTTCTTTTATCTTTATAATAGTGAATAGAGGAGTTTTGAAGGCTGGGATGGAAGTTTAAATATCTTTCCAGAAGGAGTGGCAAAGAGGTTGAAAGCTGCTTGGTTTTAAAGAAAAAAGTGAAAACGTGAGATGAGGAAGTGCAGCATCCAGAGGAACACAGGAGTCTTTTAGGGCCTGTTTAAACAGAAGCTCAGAAGTTTTCTTTTGATACACCTTGGTGGTTTTGTTATACCTGCACTGTAATTCACAGTCATCCTACACAAAGCCCAGTGTTGCTGTATTAATTGAAGATTTAGTCATCCAGGAAGATTAGCCCAGTGTACTCCTTGAAAATTGCATATCACGTCATTAAACTAAAGTTAATGCTAAACAGTTTGTTGCAGAAAGTTAATAATTTTTAACTTTCCTCCAGATTCTTGGAGAGACATGAGAAAAATTACACTCAAACTCTTTTTCAGAGCATAGTCTGCATTTTATTTTTCTGGTGCTAGTGGGTGTGCATTTAATCCTCATGTTGTTAGGTCTTTTTGATTCTGTTATTCCATGACCGTCACAAAATATACAGCATTAAGAAACAAAGTGCTAAATTTACCAAGAACTCCATATTATATTAGCCAAACTTTGCTATTAACATTTCATGAGCAGAGATTAATAAAACATTACAGAATTAAATATTTAATATTATCAATTGCTTCTGATTAGCAAGCTCATGGACAGTGTGAAAAAATATGATAGGTTGAACACTCTTCAGTATTATATGTGATGCTGGAAGGACAAACCTATTACTTGAGTAAGTCACAGTTGATTTGGTGCAAATCACAATAACCAAACAATAAATAATTTTTATGTCACTACTTGTCACTTATTAGTTTATACTTTAACTGGCATGCAGAAAGTTTAATTTTTTTAAATAGGTTTCTTCCTGCATAATTTATTTGGATAACTTTGACTAAATAATTCTCAGATTGACCTGGAGCCAATTTATTGGCAGGAAGACAGGATTTATTGCACATGATAAGATTTTGTTCATGTACTCTGTCTTCACAAGGGCTGTTTCATAAGATGCCTATCTGTAGAACGTATTTATGAGGCAATTACAAAGTATTTACTTATGCCCTTATGCACCAAAATAAGGCAGTTTGTAAAAGTCTTGCTCAGGCTGAGGAATAATTTGCAGGAGTGGATTGAGCAAAGACAATCTGACACCACTAATGTCACTTCTAAATGCTGCCTCTTTCCCAAGTAAATGGAGATTTTTCTCCTCTCAGTATGTTTTTTCTCTTCTCTCCATTTTTAAAGGCTTTATTCTGGTACTGGGAGACGACTAGTAATAGAGAGTTATACTAATTAAAGCACATGCTCCTCTAGATACCTTTCTCTTCCATTTTTAGCTCTGAAATAATAAGTCTCCCCATTCACGGTTCTCTCTTCTCTGCATGCTTTCAGTTTTCACTGCTTAAAAAGTGGATATTTTCATGAGTCGTGTATTAAAACTTATCTTTTATGAATTGAACCACTTTTTTTTGCAGTGGTTACTGTGAAGAAAAAATCAGCATCCTCTCAGAGTTTGGCTCACTTGGGAATTCAGCCACTTTTCTGGGATTTTATATGGTCCTCTGTGATATTTGATGATAATTCTTTAAATAGCAAAGTATTCTGTCATCCTCTTTTGTTCCTGAAAGCTACTCTGTTTGTCCTAAAAAGCTCTTCTGTTTGTTGTGGAAATTCTCAGCTTTTCTGAGAAAGGGACTGGTAAAAAATGTCTTTATAGAAATATTCATCTGTTGACAATCCTGCAACAACACAGGGCACAGCAACAGGGGGAGGGTTTAGGTAGAGGAACACAGTGAATTTAAAGGTAACTCATATTGTCCTTCCCTCTGCCACACTGTTCCTGTAATGGTAGTACTGATCCAGTTTGTGCCAAGTGCCCTCGAAAGCTGGCCTGGGAAATGTTTGAAGTAAGGCTAACAAGCAAAAGATGAAATGTAATGTCTTTTCTTTCTGCTAAATTTTTTTGTCAAACATAAAATTACTTTAAACCTTAATAGGTGAGGAGCCATTTAGAATAAATAGCAAGGCTTAATCAAGATCTGTGAAGAAATTTAATTTTCTTTGCAACATCTTTTAACCCAACTGATACAATATTAAACTTCCATCACAATTATATCATGATCCAAAGGAGAAATTCAGTACAGCTGTTAATTCCCCTTGCTTACTTAAAACTGTGAAAAGTGCAGTTTATGGCAGTGTAAGAAGGAAAATACCTAAGGGTAATTGTTTCAAAAGCAATCATTCAGGAATATCTGAACTGAACTTGTTTGAAAGGGAGGATGAGAAAACATTTACATATGAAAGGTAAATTTCTTACATAGTAAGAGTGCCCAGAGTTAGAAAGCTTATCTGCATTTAGAAGATTACAAGAGAAGAGAAATAATTTTTTACATAAATGAACTATGTCAAGTAAGTGCAAAGAAAGAAGGACAAAATTCACTGAACTCAGAAGTTATGAAAGGAGAGAGGGAAAACTAATTGTTTTCAAGACAAGTTACCATTCATACGTTGAGATTTTTTTTCTGGGAGAAGACACTGACCAAGAAGTAAGAGTGATTTTTAAAAAGTATTCCACCGTGAATTTTGTCTTTACAGAGGCAGAGATCCCTTTTAGAGTTGAAACTGGAACAACATCTCAGTCCTAAGAGGTAGAGATGGAATCATGGCTGCATGAAAATCAGTAGTAAAAGTTGTTAACTTTTTTTAAAGAACCAGGATTTGTCTCATTGTTACCTGTTGGAGTAAGCACTGAACTAAGAACTAGAACACCCTGGATTCTGACTCATAAGTCTATATTACATATTAATTGTCATGATCTTGTCCTCCCTTTTAGACCAGCATGGGGTTACTCACGAACTGTACAATTAAATAAAAGATCCTATTCACATGAGCAGTCTGCTATGGGGATTCAGAGTCAAGGAAACAAAGGAGGAGGGGAAAAAAATCCCAAGTTTTTTGCCTGGTATTTGCTTTAAAATTAAGCTCTGCTATAAAATGTGTATCAAGTATATGTGGACACCTAAACTGTTTCTGGGTGCAGAGGTATGTAGGAGTGTGCCCCCCTAATGACTAGAGTGGCAACGCTAGCCTTTGTCCCCCAAAAAAGGAAAGAAGCCCAGAAGTTTCTCTCAACAATTAGGTGAAAAGCCACCTCATAGGACCTCAGAGACTTCACCAAAATCTCAAGGTCATCTAATTGGATAGAAGCCAAAAAGTCCGGCCTGGCCCATCAAGTAGAAAAGAAGAGAACAAAAGAACTAAAAGGCTTTTGTGAGGTGTTTATAACAGGAGCAGAGCTCTGTACATGGCTCGAGTTTTTCTGTTTGTTATTTTGTCTTTTATTAAACCTTTTTTGTTTCTAACACTGCAGGAGAAGCCATCCTGCTTATTTTATGCCCCCAAAAGGTAATAGCTAAGCTATCCTTGGGTGTGTTAGGTTTCCTTTTGAGGGCTTATGAGAACTGGCCCGAGAAAAAGAAACCAAACAGGGGTAGGCATCCCAAATCAGGTAATTAACCTGCCATGGGGTTAAATGAAGGAGGAGAGAATTTGGTCTGCAGTGAAGTCCATTGCTGTGAATAGTGCCCAGCCCTTCAGACTACAGATTGATTCTCTCACTTTCAATTTGCCACCTACTTGTAAATGATCAGTTGCTTGATGCTTAAAACAACACCCAAGGATGTCTGAAGGAGGTAGACAGTCTATTCTCAGCCATCACACCTATTTCACCTCACATTAAGCAGTCCAAGAGTCACTGCCTGAGAGTGAACAAGAATGAACAGGACTCTCCAAGCCAATGGTTAGAGGATGGAGAAGTTCTGGTGCCAGAATAAAGGCCCTACAGAATTTTATACTCACTGGAGGAGCCCAGGAGGGTTCCCAATTTAGGATTCTCTAATTTCTGTTTGAGAAATCAGCATGTGCCTGAGCACCATGGGTACAGAAAGGCTGATATGGCTGGACTGTGTTGTACCTACTAAGTATACTCTACAAATTTGGCCATGCACCTTGAATATTGGAAGGAAAAGAATCCGTGTTTTTCACATGATTAAAAAAAAATTAAAATTAAAATACTAAGCTTAAATTAAAGAACAGTCAGTGCACAGCATATTAAATGTCTTTCAATGAAAGCCAGCAGGTGATATAATTACAGAAATTCTCAGTTTATGTGTCATGGGTACTGGCCACAGTAAAAACATCTAGGTTTGTGCAGTCACCTGAGACCCCTTGTGTAAATACGCATATACAAACATTTGTAGTTATACCTCTATTGTTTATGTCTACATAAATACATAGAGTTGAAGAAATCTGCAGGTTTAGGAGACAATTTGAATGAAAGTTCAGAAACTAACAAGGATTTGGGTCTAAAATAAAAACTAGTGATGCTTTAGGTGATTTAGTTATCTTGGACTTCAGTCTTAAGTGAACAATTTGAATAACAAGGTAATACTATGTAGAATTTTCCTGACTTCAGGAAACCACTTAAATATGAAAATTGCATGAACTTCAATGTGATTTATATGTACTCGGACTTGTACACATGCTTCAGTCAGGATTGTGGAATGTTTTTGGCTCTCTGATTGATAGATAAGACTTTTTTTCCTGGATATTTTCATTGAACTAAAAATACTCTAATTCAAATGCAAACCAGATAGTAATAAAGTATTTTTTCCTATGATATAAAAATGGTGCTTTTCAAGTACTACTGATTTTGAATACTCAAATAGCAAACTCTAAAGTACTTAAAAACAATAAACCTTCTCCAACATTTTAAAATTAAAAATGTAGAGTATTTGTACAAATTTCTGAAAGACTTTTGGAAATACTTCAGAGCTTGAAAACATTTTGAATCTAATCTACTAGAAATATTTGGTTAGTTTCCCCTCAAACATATTTTGTTATGAGGATTTAATTAATTGACAATGATTTTGGACAAAACTTATTTCTCTTCTATATTAAAAGGCAGTTATGGGAACTGGTTAGAATTTCCCAATATTCAAGTTTCCTACCACTTTTATGTTATATTCAGGATTCTGCTTAAATATTTTCCCAGGGTTATCAAGCATTAACCATTGCCTGACACAGGCAGCTTGGTTTGGATTCATACTTCTGACCTGCAGATGAATGGCATGATATCCAGTACAGCTGGAAAATATCTGCAAAAATATTACTTGTATAAATGATTGATAATAATTTTTTCTACAGTTCATTGAATAATTTATTTTCATGTCTGGTATTGAATAAACTCTACAGTCAGCCTTAAACCCATCCTAATAAGTAGGCACTATCCATCATCTGTCAATGACTGATGCAGCCATGCAGACCCCTGCCATCCAGGTCCCAGAATTCTCCATTTTAATGGGAAAAAATGTTAAGTCTGGTCACCTTTCCTTCAGCCTTTAAAACGTCGTCTGTAGTTAAAATATTGGATGCTTATGCTAACCTTTCTGACAAGTTCCTCCGACTTTGTGGCAGATTGCCCAATTGCTGCTGTGGAGCTGTGGCAGCACTAGGCAGTGCAGCCGGTCCCCAGCTGGCACTGATGGTGTTGCTTTGGGGCAACATGAAAGGACATTCTGAGCCAGTCCTCCTGCAGGCTGACCCTCAGTTACAAGGCTCTCTGGATCTGGTTACCCACTGCCTTCCTTAGAAAGGTCTCTCCTGCTTTTGCATATAGCCATCCTTCACCTCCCAGCTCTGTACCTGAAAATAATGGAAGTGATCAGCAATTCCATTCAATAAGAATTTGGTCTTTGCATACCAGTAATAATTCTTATTTAGGCTTTCTTTTTTCTGTTAAGCCATGCTAAATTCACACAAGTTCTCTGTAGAAATTTAGAAAGAAACAGTATTTGGAATTATGATTTTTACCCAAAGTCATGACTGCTTCAATTTAATTATATATTCCAAGACTGTTGATCTCCAGAAAGATTCTAACAGATCTAATGTAGTTCACTGCAGTATTGCATTTTATTTAAATGGTATGCTCTGTCTCACCCCTCCGAAATGTATGGTGTATCCCAAGCCTGTGGTCCTGCCCTGAGCCATCCTGTATCTGTAATCCCATTGGTACAAGTCTGATTCTGCGCCCACTTCAATTCCCCTCTTAAGCTGTGCTAGCGAAATCAGTTGCTCTCTTAGTCTTTCCCCTCTCTTAGCCTTCCTCCCCTCTTGCCCCTTCCGTCCCCTAGGCTCCCCCTTCTTCCCCCTCCCCCCTTCCCCCCTTCTCCCTCAGTAACCATTCTGTTCCCGGGGATGGGACCCCAAATAAACCTTCATCTAATCAGCACCCTCAGAAGCCGTGTGGAATCTCCTTGCCTGCCTGCTGCTGCCAGCCAACTCACAGCCTAGGGGCCCTCCAGGGACACCCCGGGGTGCCCCTCCCCCCAAACGAACCACAACAGTTCACTATGACAGTAGGCTAAATTTTGAGGGTTTTAATCTATAAGAGAAAAAATGAAATTGATTGCTGTTTTATATTGGTTCCTTTACATAATCTTCTCAACCAGATAATGAGACTGTATTTATGAATATTTTCTTCCTAGAGGTGTTCCAGCTGTTGCGTGGTACCATGTGCAGGCAGGTTTTTAATGCTATGGGTTATCATCAGTTTCTCAAGAGCTGAGTCATCAGCTGGACACAGCCTTCTAAGGTGAAATTTTTTCTCTCCTTTGGAATGTCTTTTCTTCTTTCGGCCTTTAAATTTTGGAATTTTAGACTTGGAAATTTAGTGATCTTCTGTCTAAAATGATGCATGTCCTGAACTGAGAGACAGAAGATGGGATCGAGTGCCCACAGGAGCCACAGTCCATCTGTATGCTTTTAGCCGTTATTTGGATGCCTCATTTCTACTCTTCTTTTGCATGAAATTTTTCATACGTTAGTACCTGCTACTCAGTGATAAGAAGAATTGGGATATTCAGACCAGAATGATACATTTGAATTAATGAGAATTAGTGTCACATTTAGTGTTTGAATGATTGTTTATTTTTTGTTTTGAATTAAAATTTATTTAGTCGATGCTGTATTCATAGAAAGTTAACTTAGATATGTATATGTCAATAATACAAAAGTGGTTCCAGAACAACAGGGTCTTTCAAAGAGGTGTAATTTCTTCTAATGTGTGTTAAGTGACACAGGTAGGACAGTTACATAATTCTGTGAGCGGACAATTTTAAAATTTTGTGAGGAACTTAAAATTAATATCATGAGCAGCTTTTTGAATCACTTTGAGCTGCAAGAATATTTGTGAAAGTAATGGTCAGTTCCTAAGGTCTTTTTGTGTTGCCCTTTTTAATGGGAAGAGAGGATAGATGGGAAAAGTGGCGAAGCTATCTTCTACATCCCTGCACAGGTGAGATGGGAATACACTTGACATCAGAGTTTATCACTGCTATTTAAAATGATTAAGAGAATTGTTACCGGACTGCAAAGTGCTGCTGCAGGCCCACATCCATTTTATATCATGTTCTGCCTGCATCTCGTCAAGAATAGTGAGCAATGTTAGGACAGGACACAAAGATCAATGCCTGTCTGAGGAACTGTGCACAGTTTGTAGATCTACATTTAATGACATAATTAACTGTAGTATTTCCTCCTCTGTAATTTCTTTTCTTCTCTGTAATGAACATTGTTTAGCATTTACACTCATTGTCATCTTATGTATAATGAGCCAAAATTCAGACTTCAAACCTAAATTCACCAAATTAAGTTAGAGAATTTAATGTTTTTATTTTTCAAATATTGTACCCATTCCAATTTATGACCCTTTTCCTACCTCTTGCAAATACTTTCTGATAGTCTTTGACAAGTATCTGCCATCTACCCAATAAAATGTGCAGTAATTTCCTTTATGTAATTGAGAGCCCTTTAAAACTTATTCTTAATTGCTGAGGGACTGCCTCTGTGACTTTAAGATGTATTGAGATTTGTAGTTATTACTTTCCACTTGAATATTGCAGTTTTCTCCAATTTGAAGTGCCAGAGAAATATGTGAAAATATTTCAATGAATACAAAATGCCACTGCTGGAATTATAACTTGATTCAAAAGTTGAAGTATGTTCATGCTATTCTGAAACTTTTTATAATGGCTTCTGGTTCAAGCCTTTTTGCATTTTAAGACTTTTCACTTGACTTACAAAAGACCATTGTTGGACTTCAAACCTGTGTATTTGCATGATTTGTCCATCTATAGGTTTTCAGCCTCACTTGTGTTTTATTGACAACTTTGCTCTGTGCCTTCCCTGATAAGCAGCTCTGACTTGATGCGATCAGTTCAGGGTTAGGTCTGTATTTAGCTTGTCCTTCCAGCTTTAGGAGTCCCTTGACTGCAAAGCTGGCTGTATGGTCTCCATTATAGCAGGGCCAAGACAGTGTAACTTCAATAGATTTCATGTTTGGAACTATTTTTCATTAGTTGTGTATCAGACTGACTGCCTAGAATGAGTTTATCATTTTCATCACCGTTGCATTTGTGTATTGACCTGTTCCTCTAAAGGGCTGTGTCTGCTATGAAATGTGCCATATATTCCTTGCTGTGGGAGGTCATGAACATTTGTTAAGTGCTTAGGTCCAGCATGGCTAATCTTGAGAGTCTGTCATAGTTTCTGTACCAACACCAAACCAATGTGATCTCCTTTTGCACACTGGGCTTTGGGAAGGCTTTGAAACCTTGATTGTGCACAGGCTCTTCCTCTTTGACCTGCTCGTGTGGGGCTGGCTCTTCTCAGCAAGAGCCTGCTGAACGGCCAGGAAAAGGCTACAAGTTATGGAAGTTTTCCTCATATTGTTTTGCCATGCCATGGGAATATTTTCTTGACTACACAGATGGAAAAGCAGAGGTAATTCTTGAGACTGCAAAAGCTGCATGAAGGATCGTCCTTCCATGGTCCTTCAGTGCTCAAGATAATTAGCACTGAGTGTTGCTCATCTTGAAAGTGATACTCATTAGCATTAGTTGAAAGGCACAAAAAAAGAAAATTTATTTCATACCTCAGGAAAAATATAACATCAAAAGTTCAACACATTTTAATTTTCTAGATTTCTGAAAAGTCTTTTTTTTCAAATAAAAAAATACAGCAATCTCTTAGACATTCAGATGTTCTCAAAAATGGAAACTAGGAATTTTATTTTTATTTTATTTTTTGTCAATAGAGACACAGTGAAATCCCTAGCAGTCAGATATCAGGAATTTAGATGAGTCTCCTGGCCTATGTGCGAGGCAGAAATTCACTAACAGGAAAGGGCTAAAAGGTCTGCTGCACTTCCTCCTTAAGTACTCCCTTGTTCGTTCCTCCAGATCATGGAACTCTGAAATAATTGTATGTTCAAGGCAGCCAGAGCAGCCCTGGATTTTGACCTCCAGAAACTCCAAGCTACCCTTAATACCCATTTGATAGCTGCCACTATCAACTCCATTCCAACAGGAAACTTCATGCAGTGTTCTCAAAAATGTTAATATGAAATTAAATAGGAGAGCATAGAACAAAACTTGGAAAAGAAAACAATGTCCTTTGGGCTGTTTCTACCATCTTCACTCTCTCTGTTTTTCAAAGTAGTTAAATGTGACTTACCAAAACCTTCATCCCAAGTACTTATGTATTTATCTTAGGTTTTGTTTAATAAAGAAGTGATATTATAAAATTTATTAGATATTTATATTTAGGTACTACCAAAATGTCTTCTCATTTGTTTCACATTCACTGAATGGGAATGTTATGGCTATAAACTCCTTCAATATAAAAAATTCTACAAAACCTATAGATATATTAATATCTCACCATGTGCTCATACTTCAACTGTTGGAAATACTTCAGTGAGAGCCCTCTATTAACTCCTTCTTTAAGGAAAAGAGAATCACAACTCAACACTGATAGTAATAGGATTAAAAAAATACCTTGGATATTTCTCTTGCTAATTTATCTTAAGATAATTTAAGATGGAAGGCACATCTTAAGGTGTTAACACCTCTCAGACCAAGGTCAATTTTGTATTTTACTAAATGATAAAAGACTCAGACAAGTGATTGTAATGTAATTGCATTTCAGCAGGGCTTATGCAGATTAGATAAGGTGGTTCTCTTTGTGAAATATTTGGTGTTAATGATCATGGCATGGGCTTGTCTGGAGGAGTAAAGATCACAAAGCTCAAATATAAGCTTTTGTATTGGTCATGATGTAACAGAGCTCTGTAACATACCAAGGTCCGAAGCAATTAAACAGAGGATGAATATTCAACATGTTATATTTGCCTAATTATTCCATCAAAAAACCCCCAAACAAAATTAAATGTAACAGCAATTTTAATTAAGTAGCTTAAACTATATAAAATTGAATACACTTGAAATATTGACAATATAATTGGTTAAAATAAGGAATAATTTGGTTCGGATAATAGCGCATAAGCAAAAATAACGGCACAGGGTACGGAGTGCAGGGCTTGACCCCCGTCACCTCACGTACCAGCTTGTCAAGCCAAAATTCCCTCTTTTATGCTGTATGTCATTACTATCTTCTTCCATTTTTGATTCATCACACTTGTATCACCACCCTCATCATCACCTTTACCACGCATGCTCCACCATTCTTTTAGGGGGGTGTACAGCTCTTTGGGGGTCGTCCCTGATGAAGGCCTCTCCTCTTCCTCTATGTCCTGTAGATTACACATGCACACCAAGCTGGTATAGCCTAAGCAAATATTATGTTCTAACATTAAAGCAATAAATCTCATATAATTAACATTTCCTGGTGTCCAACCAAATTCTCCTCTCTTCCAACTAAATTTAGTAATAGTTATCTCTTGCCTCTTCCTATTCTGAACATCTGCAGGAGAAGGGGGGGGGAACCCCTCCTCTCCTTTTCTTTCCTGGCATTACACCTTTAGCTGTTTCATTATTTCCAAACATTAATTACTGTATCAATATTCATTACTGTTTCAATTTTGTCAGTATGAATCATACCTATTTATTACAAACATTTCTAATAATTCTAGAGCTAAGGATCACTTGGTAAACTTATTAAGCAGGTGTAAAACAAACAAAGATTTTTTTTCTCCTTTTTTGATGTTAAGGTTTGGAGTGATCTGTAGAAGCTGAGCTACAAATCAGCTTCAAAAGGTTACTTTTTTTTTCACAGTTACCAATCAATACAATCTCTACCTCATATTTTTAAGAGTTTTTATTTTGAAAGCAGGAAAGTCTAATTTAGCTAAGAAATAGTAGTAATTTGCCCAGTTTTCTGTACTTTTTCCATAATCATGAGGTTCTGGCCAGTACACTTTAGCTCATATTCTCCATTTAGTGTTTGGTGTATATTTAAAATAAGAATTAGTTCTGCTAATCAGAAAACTACTTTTGCCTTAGTGTTTCTTAAGAGTGAACTTAAAGATTGTTGAATCTGTCAAGATGATAAAAATGTCAGTTAAACATCTGAAAGAGAATGAAACTATTCTGAATGATTACATTAGGAAATGAAAGGGCTTGTTATAAATGAAAAATGAAAAATAGCCAATTTTAATAAAAAAAATTAAAAATAAAATTTATTAAGCGACCGTAATACAGCCCCGACCGCCACCAATCAAATAGACCAACATAACACCCCCAGTCGGTGATTACGGGTGAATGTGAGATTGGCCTCACTAGTAACCAATGTCTCCCCGTCCACACAGGCTGCTCTGAGGCAGCAGTTCTTATACGGTTTATTTGGCCCAGGGCACAGTGTCTTTGTTTCTTTCTGAGTTCTTCATATTCAGGTTGGTTTCTTTCTCTGGCTTGGGCTGCACAAAGCCTCCCTCCCGGAATTTCCTCTATTCCCGGAATCTGGCATTCAGATGGAAGGTGTTGATGGCCCTGGTTCTCTCAGATAAGTATCTTGTCTGGGCCATTATCACTTGAGCCTCACTGGCTGCAGGTCCTTATGAATGTCCATCTCCTGTGCAGCCAATGTTCCTTTGCATGCAAATGAGGTGGTGCCTCTGGTTTCGCCATCCCGGGGAAGAACCTCCCCCCCCATTTTGTACCTATATATTTTGATACACCTTTTATTCCCACAAATTACTACCCATATCTATAACAGGGCTGGATGCCAAATGACAGCAATGGAACAGGTAATGTGTTACTTCAGGATATTATATAAAATATTTTGATATTTGAAAGTAAACATAAACTCATTTTAAAAAATAAGACTGCCTATTGGTTATCTGTATTTGAAGACTGTACTTTCAGCTAGCATTGTGCCCAAATGTAAAGAGCTCTTTGCCACTGGCTGTTGGGAGCTGGCTTTTTTCCCTTTTCTTTCCTTTTCACTTGTGGAATATTTTCCCATTGAGTTGCTAAGACTCACTGATGGCTGGGTGCTTGAGAAAGTGGCCAGGCCTCAGGGAAGGAGGGTATATGGTAGTACTCCTCTGGTTTTTGGGAATTTCTCTTGGAGGGGCAGAGATACCGCAAGAAGAGAGGCAGGTAAAGGATGGGGGCTGGGACAGCTGGGGGCTTTCACTCGCTCTCAGCTTTTGGAGGAGGACGGTTGTGCTGCCACTTGGGAATTTCACTGCCACTGCTATAACCCAGCTGGGAGCTGCCTTTCTTCTGCTGCTGGGCCCTGCATCCCCTGCCCAGCCAGGACACCCCGCAGCTATTGCCACGGAGTTTCTGATACATCTTGTTCACCGCCACAGGATTTCTGCTCATCTCTGCCATTCCAGCCGGCTGCTTCCAAGAGTCTTGCTAGGGCACTGGGATGGACTTCCCCAGGGGGGTTTGTGAAGCAAAGCCTCTCTTCCATCCCTTCCCGTCTTGAACAAAACCAACATTGCCACCTGCTCCCCGAGCCAGTGTCGGAGTGCCCCCTGCAGCCAAGGGGGAACACTGCACCTGCCCTATCCACCGGGCGCCTGCCAGCACCCCTGCCGGCTGCAACCGTAACTACACCAAAGAAAAGGCGCCTGCAGCCGAGTCTGTCACTGGGCTCCTGGTTTGGTTTGTTGCTGATGCTGTGGTGGTTGGTGCTTTGTTTGCCTTGCTATACATACTCGTAAAGAACTTTTATTCTTATTTTCATATGTTTTTGCCTGAGGGCTCCTTAATTTCAAAATTATAGTAATTCAGTTTTGCCACATATCACACTACATGTTGCCTCGTACTAGGCAAACTAACCAGCCCCTGGGTTGACTGACAGGGGTTTTGACCAATCACATCCCTCCTAAGGCTGCAGGTATTTCACTGGTCCAGAACCTGAAGGGGCATTAAGATCAGACCAACGAAAAGATCTGGATTGAGGTTTTCAAATGCCCTTTATAAGGAAGGGTTGAGAATAAATTCGCTGTGTTGCCACATGAACATTGGGGTGAATGGTCTGTCTGTCTCAAATGCACTCCACCCCACCCAAAGCCAACCTCACAATTCAGAGGGAGGAGGTTTATATTCTCCATTCCAAGGGAGGTTCCTGCCTTTCCTAGCAGACACCTGTCTTTCAAACAGAGCCATTTCCTGAGGAAGTTTTCAAGCTTTTACCTTGCCAATAGTCATTATTGCTTTCTCCACTCACACTGTTTTTTCTGCAATTTCTTTTTCTGTTTCAGTTATTTTGGGGTATTAATTTCCAATTTATTCTTATTTAGATTTACACTTTGTAGATTCAATTATCTTTACCAGACATGGCAATACTTTATGATATGCTCACTTTTTTTTTCATTGAGGATTATTCACATTAATCCCCATAGTTTGAGTCTCAAGTGAATAATGTTTTGATCTGTTATTCATCATGATTTTATCTTTCACTGTCTGAATCATTCTGTTTTGATTAGTTTCTTTGTATATATTTGTTTTGTTTTCTGTTTGCCTTTTGTCTACACCTCTCTTGCATGCTCAGTCATCTCTTTAAAATGCACAAAGTAAAATTACTGACCTGTAGTATTTTAAAAAATGTATCCCAGACGTCAACCAATTATGAACTCCAAAACTGACAGCTTTTAACGGGACCAAAATACCTTCTGCTCTTTATCTGCACTTAGAGGTGTCAAACTGAAGTTTGAGTGGCTCAGTCCTTCTGACACCTTGGTTTACAGTGGCAGTCGTGGTGGGAGCAGACAAAGGCTGAACACCAAGTGCAGCGCAGCATCTGTGCCACTACAGCTCAGGTCTGGACTTGCAGCTCGCTTCAGGGAGAATTCAGAGACCTGAGCCTTCACTCCCCAGCACAGATATGACAGAATCCCACAGTTGTTTGGTTAAGATGTAGTGATTCCTCTTCATATTTTTTATGTGTCTTTGTAGAGCCTAACAAGCTTGGACAAACAGCAGGTAGGACTCTGCTCTAAATAATGCTTGTTTTATCAAATAAACTTAAGGGAAACACTTTAGTATAAACATATGCGGTGCCATTGAAATCATTAATTTCTGTTCAAAGTTACCCAATAAACAGGTCTGCAGAATAGAAGCAAAGCTGGTATTAACTTGTCAGTTTTACTCCAGGTATGTCAAAAAGAAAAGAATCATCCCATTTACCCATTTGTAAGTTCAATGATAATCATAGTCTGAAGTCTCCAACAGATTTCTCAAGGCAAAAAGATTATTGTAAATGCTGCTTGGTGTCTGAGTTATTTCTTTAGGTGGACCTGATTGATTTTCTGACCATGCTAGCGAAAACTTTGCTTTCCAGTTCTCAAGAGAAAACACAGCAGAAAATGAAAGCAGAAGGAAAAATTTATTACAACAAAATAAAGATATGTTCATGTGATGGACGCTGGCCTGATTTTTCTTCTTCTGCTATTTAGGTAAAGTAATACTTCCTTCTGGTCCTCCATGTAAGAAGGACTCAAAGTACTGACATTTTTATGTGGAAAAGCAACCTTTTTCTTCACAAAGCTCAAGATACTTAATAAAAACATCTGGGTAGGACAAAGGAAAAATTATGACAATTCCTTTCTAGAGATAAATAAACACTAATAAATGAGAATTAAGACAAAACCCTGATCTGACATCTGCTAATTAATCAAGTTCCAGTACCACAAATTGCAAATCTGGGGAAATAACTTGGCTTATTCAACTCCAGATTTTCTCAATATCATGTGTGAATAGCAAATCAAGCATTCCCTTAGCACAGGAAGAAATGTCTCCTTGGCAATATCCAGGCTTGCACTCTGCACAAAGAGAGCTCTCAAATTTACCACCTTTAAAGCCAAAACTATTAATGTTCCACTGAATACAAAGACCACCTTTGGTGTTCCTCCAAGTCTGTGGAGTTTCCTCAAACTCATTTGTAACAAAAAAGGAATTTATTTCCACAAGGTATAACATGTTTTATTACCTCTAAGGCAAAAGCATTGTAAAAAGTAAAAGTAAAGCTACAAAAGGACAGAGGGAGGATTTCAATAAAACTAAACTGGCTGCAAGAAACCAGAGTAAATTTTGAGTAGTAAACATCTCCAGTGCTAAGGAGTCACAGATGTCACAGAGTAGGGAAGGAAGAATCCAGCCTAAAATGCAGAAGGAAGATTATCTTCTACTGACTAGGACTAACTATGCTAGAGACAAAACTGTCAAAACATATTCTGCTATTTGTATTCTCTCAAAAGGTCTGAATATCCAGTTTTATATCAGCTGGATTTAGTCCCATCCCTCCATGGCCCAGTCATCCAGACATTTTTTTCATCCAGTAAAGAACATGCCTGTCTAAGGCATAAGCTTCCAGGTTCTCCCGGAGAATGCTGTGGGAAACAGTCTCAAATTCATGGCAATAATAGTCATTCATCATTATGGATCAGGAAAAGCAAGATATTTTCCTTGCCCATTACACTCTGCAGAATCCAGGAAGTTTGTGCTGTTAATCCCCCTCTGCTTGAGTTCCATTCATTCATCACTAGTTAATGCGATTTTTCAGATCAGCCCATGAACACAAAAAAGTTGATCACCAGCTGCTTTGTGTAAGAACATAGAAGGAGTTTTACAAGCAATAGGAAAAAAATGAGCCTCTTTTTTTTCCTATTTGAAAGAAAAATTATTTATTTCAGCTTTTATAATTTGGTCCTTTCAGATTCCAGTCATGAGCCAAATTCTTTATTCGAATTGTATGACAACAAGATAAAAATCTATTGAAAGAAAAACCAGCTGAATGTAGACAAGCGTAAAAGAAAGGGAGAATGATAATTGCTGAAACTGAGATACATGATGCACATCACTGAATGCAATTTAGCTCCTTAGAGATGTTTGTCTTACATGGAGGGTTTTTTCTTAACTAATAATGGGATTATGTAAAAAAATTTGAAAGATTACAAAGAAAAAATTTTTGCAGGTACATAGCTTGCATGACATTTCAAGAGCATGAAGTGTATGAAACACTACAGTATCATATTGAGCCAAATTTCCATTTCTAATAATAAAATAATCAGGTGCAGCCTTCTATGATACTAATTGCTAATTTAAAAAGAAGAACATCAAGCTATCCAAGCAATATCCAAAATACACTCCATTTATATAGAAAGAGCTAGATTTGTGATGTCTTAACGTTTCAGTCTGCTGCTTCGAGCACAGCTCCCCACATTGCACTGTGAGTATTCTATTGCTGGCTGCTTCAGTGACATGGAAACCACTGCTACCTCCTGTGAGGATCTCCTGGCAAATAGCAAGTGCATCTCAGAAGCTGAGATGACTGCCTGACATCCTAATTAAATGGAACAGCCTCTAGAATTTACTGTTTAAGTGGAGGGGAAAAATAGGATTCAACATAAGTCAATCTCATTACTTAATTTACTCAAATGACCCTTTGCATATATATAGCCTTCTTAGTCAAATGAATGTTGAAGAGTTCAAAGGATTAAAAATTAAGACTTTCAACCCACATCCTAAAACCAGTTATGTAGCAAATCTTTAGCACAGCAAGGTTAAGTCACTTGCTGAGGGCTGGTGATCAAACTGCTGGTTTTATCTCCATAGCTCAGTTATCTGTGCGAGAATAGAGGAATTACTGACCACTGTTTAACATTGTGTTCATTTATAATCCACTTGTTATTGGAGCAAGCTTTCTTCACATGCCTCAGCTATACACTGTTATTTCTACTCCCAAAGCATTATAACAGCTTAGTCTCTCTCATTGTATGATACAGTTAATTTCAACCTAAAAAGCATGTCGTCCTGTCATATGGTTCCCTCTGTCAGTTCTCCCATCTCAGCACAGGAATTACACTTTGGAGCAGACTGGTCTCATAGTAAAATATTGTAGACAATATTAAGATCAAATGATACCCAAACTATCCCACTGTTATAATGTTTCATTTAAGAAGCCATGTCTTTTAGCATTGCTCATTCAGTGGCAGCCAGGAAGATAGTGATGATGGATCTTCAAATCCAAGAATCCAGAGCCAAATACAATTTTCCTCTACATACTGTAACTATCAGTGCAGTGTTTGTGCTTTAACTGTGTTCTAGAAATACGTTCTTTTGTATCAGAACAGATCCCTGTGGAAACCAGACTCTATGCTACTGATCACTTTCATTCTACTTACAAAATTGCAAATTCATTTTCCTACATGGAAATTTTATTACTCAGACAGAGAAGAGAGGAAGGAAAAGAGGTGTGATTTAAGTGGCTCATTATGTTCTCCCAGCAAGGAGTATCTGCTGCAAATGAACAGCTTATAGGTACAATATACACGGGAGTTTGCAATACAAGCCTTTTGGCCAAGTCATATTAATTAATTTGAAAAAAAAGAGGATTAATTCCATAAAGTTTCTTAAATGGAAAGCATACTACATCTACTTGCACCAAGTAATGTATAACTAAGTAATGTCCACAATGTAATGTCCACAATGTCTGTGGATCAGGAATTGAGGCAGACATGGAGCATATCAGATAATAATTATTTTCTGCAGCCAACAATGAACAGCAAATTCAGTTAATTATAATCACCACTATCATCACCTCTAAATGTAAGCCAAATGACTGCATCATTTTTCACGTACAAGAACACTAATATATTTTGGTACTATCCCTACTGTAATACAGTAATGAAAATACTTTAAGGGAAAAATAATTTAAATAGTTGGTATAGCAACCTAAGCCTTTAGGTAGAAGCATTCATTCTCTAAATCCCTGTAAAGTAACTGAAGATAAACTGTCGACAATGGAAACTTTGTTGACTCCTGTTGTGTTATATAAAGTAGGACAGAGGACATTTAAAGAGAACCCTCTGCCTTTCCAAAACACCAGACAGAGATATGTCCAAAAGTTAAATAGGGAACAGAAGGAACAGCAATAAAGGACCATCTGTTATGGTATAGAAAGTGGAATTTCCAGTGCGAAATGCTATTCATCAGACTTGAGCATCCTTTACCTTCCTACTGATGAGAAATCTGGTAGAGATAATCTTCATGCAATAACACAAGTATTTCTCTGACATTCTCATACAAGAGGTGTGGCAAGGTTTCGGCGGAGGGGAGCTCCCCACAGCTGGCTTCCCTGTGTCCAGTGGAGGCACTGGCAGCTGGCTTCAGGATGGACCTGCCACTGTCAAAAGCCAAGTGATGGTGGGAGTGCCTCTGGGAGAACATAATCAAGGAGAAGGGAAGAAACCTGCTGGGGAGAGGAGTGAAAACATGTGAGAGAAACACCAGGGTCACTAAAGAGGAAGGGGGAGGAGCTGCTCCAGACGTGAGAGCAGAGATTGCACTGCAACTGGTGGTACAGACAGGGAGAAGCAGAGATCCACCTGCAGCCAGTGCAGGACCTTGAGTAGGTGGATGCCTGCACTCCTGGAGGCATTCAAGTCCAGGCTGGATGGGGCTGTGAGCAACCTGTCCTAGTGAAATGTGTCCCTGTCCATGGAAGGGGTTTGGAATGAGATGGTTTTTAAGGCCCCTTTCAGCCCAAGACATTCTCCTCGGAGGAGGCTGTGACCTCCATGGGAAGCCTGCACTGAGGCTGAATCCTGGCAGGACCAGGGGACCTGTGGAAAGAAGGACCCGCAGTGGGACAGGGGAAGAATGTGAGGAGAATGGAGTGATAGATCTGGGATAAACTGACTTCAACCCACCTTCTCTGTCCCCCTACACCGCTCAGAGGAAGAAACTGAAAGTGAAATGAAACTGGGAGTAAAGCTGAGCCCCAGAAAAAGGGAGGGATGAGAGTAAAGTCTTTTAACTTCTGAGTTATGTCTCCTTGTCCGTATCTTGGCCCATGAGCCTTTCTTATTTTCTGTCCCTCTGTCCAGCTGAGGAGGGGATTGATAGAGAGGCTGGTGGGTACCTTTTGTCCAGTCAGGGTGAATGCATAAGAGGCAAGCACAGAGCAAGCACAGGGGCAGAAGAAGGAGAAAGAAACCCCAGAGCTGCAAAGCTGTAAGTAAAATTGAAAGTTTACTGTTTGTGACACAATAGTTCCAGCCCCAATTCAAGTGCAAACTTAGACTCACAGCAAAAAACTTTGTTCAAGAAGCTTTTCCACCTGTGTAGTGCATGCAGGCAGGTATGTTCTCTGTCCTCTCCACAGGGGAGCAGCAAGCATTGTCTTCAGATTTTAATTACAGATGAAGTGTTTACAGTTGTTGATTTCCTTGCTGGGAGCTCTTTCCCTCTTCACAAGTTCTTCTAAAACCAACTTCTTTTATTTTTCTTTTACATATATGATAAACCTTCTCAGCTGGTAAGAAGAAGGAACTTCTGGGGTGAAGGAAAATCTTCACTTCCCTGATCACAGGGAGCTTCTGCTTACCACAGCTTTAATTCCTTGTGCTTACCACTGCTTATTCCATAAAGCTTATACTCTCATCTCCACCACTTAATTTGGACTTTCCTATCCTCCCCTAGGCAGTGTAAGTAATAAAATGAGTAATTTTTTTCTTTTCCTTTCTTTTTTTCTTCTTTTAAGTAGAGCCAAGTAGTTAGCACATATTTCACTTCTCAGCTGGGCCTCCTAATAAGGTTGTTACTGCTTGGAGTCAGGCTAATCGGCAGAGGAGTCAGGATGTCCAGCAGAGAACCAACACAAAAATGAAAACCAGACTAAAAAGCGAGGCTGGACCTTGATCCTGGGCTTGGGAAGACAGGTAGACTGCCAGTCTGAAGGTGAGCAAGTGCCTTGTCGCTGCTGACCGTGACAAAGATTTGGCATTAACAAGCACAGTTGTATTAATGTCCAGTTTTGTAAAAGAATTAAAAAAAAAAAACAAAAAAAAAAAACTCAAAGAAATTTGGCTGGTTTGTAGGCACAGACAGTTGTTTAACGTGAAGTACAGCACCTTTTAATGCAGCATGGCCCTAAATTTGAAATGTATTGGTTTGCAGCTGCTACATTTGCTCTGGCTAACACTGCTGCAGTGTTTGCTTTGAGCTGAAGTTTTTCCTCTGTGGTCTGAATAGCAGCACAGTCATGCCTCACCTTGAGGAGATGCAGACCCTTACTCTGGGAATAAGCAAGTTCAAAAAGAGTCCAAGGGGATCCAAAAGTGAGCCAATCCAGCAACCAGAACACATCAGGCAAAGGACATGTGTGTAACCACTAGGGTAAGGACAAAATACACAAGGGCTAGAGGGGAATCAGGGAGAGACAGATAATGCAAAGCCAGTACTTTCAGTCATTCTGTAAAATGCTTTTATAACTTTTTTCATAACTGTTATAGGTTCCAAACAATGACAGGACTCACTTTGTAAAACTAACACATAAAACAAAAAGGCTTCATACAGCAGGAGTGAGAAATAGGTTGGAAAAGCTGATACATTTAGACCCTAGTAGCAGTATTCATGCAGACCGTGGTAACAGTGTGCAGTTGTAGTTCCTTAATATCCATGAAAAATAGACCCTCTTAAGCATCCTGGAGATATTCACTTAATGTCTTTGAGATTTCTGCAAAGGGGAATGAAATGCTGTGATTTCTCTCTCACATGAGCATTAAAAAGCCCTTGTTCTGTGGGAAATGTGTCTCAACCAAAATGAGATTTTTTTAGGTTTTCTTCTAAATTGTGTAATAATAAATTTCATCCAGTCCTGTACCTTTTCCAGCATTTTTCATGTGTTCTCAAAAAAGAACAAACCCATTGTGAATACTTGTCTATATTCCTTGAGTGAATTTTATTAGAACCTGATGCTTTAAAAATTTTAGGTTCATTTAAATTATTTTTTTAAAATTATTCTAGATAGCTCTTATCTATATATTTCAGGTACTAACTGTGTTACTGTATGATCTCAGTTAAGTTTGCTAATGAAGAAATATGCAAAGTTGTATTAGAAAATCCTTTCCTTTGGCACTGTATACTCTTTGCTTTCCCTCTGGCTCAAATAATATACTCCTCAAATATAGTATTTCTCATTCACAGTCAGTCATAACAGTTGTAGTTTTTGTAGTGTACAGTAGTTACAAATTGTTCTGAAGTCAAAGACAGTTTGAATGACTATAGAATGTAGATTCACATTATGTGGTTGTGATAGATGAGGAATGCGATGATTGACTCTCACAATTAATAGGCAAATATCACATATATAGGTTAAGAAAGTTTCATAAATGTAGTTATGTTTTAACTCATGTGGTTATCAAGGGACAGCTGGAGCTGGGACATCTCGTAGGGTCAGCTTGCCACTAGGGTGACATGTGACCTCCAATCAGGAAGAGATCTCCACCACTGGACAGCGAAGAAGGGGTTGATGGACAGAACTTTGGGAGTCTGTCCATCAGACAGACTCTTTTGGAAGGGGTTAAAGGGTTAAAAGGGAAAAACCTCCATTGTGAGGGGGCTGAGCACATAGCGGGGGAAATCTTTTGCTTCCAGAATTGTAACCTTTTTTCTTTATTCAGTCTTCAGTTGCATTTTTGATAATGTTTAATAAACCTTCCTAAACTATGATAAGTGAGTAGCAATTTCTCACAATGGTCAATAGAGTGACCTCATAAATGAATCAAATTAAATTCCTTGTGAAATAAATGGGCAGGAGATCTTTCTCCTTTTTTAATGCCTTTATTAAGAAGAATCAGCTCAGGTGGGGAGAAATCGACGGGTTGCGCCCACACCGCCATTGCTCCCAGGCGTGGCACGAAGAAGGAGGATGATGCAGCTTTGTCCGCTGGTCTGCAGACAGAGCTGGGGATTCTGTCCTCACGGGAGAGTCGTAGAGTCCTAGCTTGTTTGTTTAAAAACCCGGGGTGTCTCTTTAATCAGTATCTTTTCAGGTTAGGGTGAGAAACAAAAAGGTCCAAGCAGGTACGGGACTATGCTCCCATCCTTAGACGTCACTTAAGTCACTTGTTGGCTCGTGATTTTAGGGGTTTTTCTTGTAAAAACTGTAAAACTGTAAAAACCCAAGGTGCAATGCATTTCTCATTTGCATGCTGGCTCTGGTGTCACTGTCCATTCTCTTTACCTTGGAGGGTCTTGTCCTGGTGTCTTCTTGGCAAGCGGCCAGCATCAGGGAAATAATAGTTAATCACCGGCCATTAACGGGTAATTAAGGACTTTTTCTTTGGCAGCGCAACCAAAGAAGTCCGACCGGTCTGACTTGTTTTTTTTAACTCTGAAACTTAAAAAAATTACAACTTTCTATTCATAACACCTTGTATCTATAAGGAGAAAGTGGTAGAAGGAAATTTGTAATAATTTATCATCCATTTCTTTATCTGGGGTAAAGGCTTATGGTGATTAGTGTGATATACTCCTTATCCAGCTTTAGAGCAATGAAAAAGCCTTAAAGCCTACCAGGGTTCTTACCAGATGTTGAGCCTGAGAACAAATCCCTGTCTGTTGTCTGGTCTGGCTGCTGCCTCCAGTGTGCCTCCTTAACAGCCAAAACTTCTGCTCAGTTGTGGAGATTTGAATATCACAATTCTGTCTTTTTTCAGTAGAAGGTAGCAAAATAATTCTGCTGCTAGAAACATAAGTCAAGGGTGGCTATTTCACTACAGGCAAAAAGTTGAATGAAGGATGAACAATAAGGCTCATGAAAATTAGAAAAAATGAGTACTGTAAATTCTACTATTTCTTAAGTCACTGGAATTATATGAGGCAAAAGACAAAATTGTCCAAGAAAAGTAGAAAAACACAATTCACACAATGCAAGAAACAGCAGTATGTTCCTGAGAATGATATATGCACAAGGTGCTATTAACCTTATTTTCATTTGAAAATGAACGGGTGTCCAAGTATTAGCATGTGGTACACAAGACACACATTTTGTTTGCTTTCTTACTCTCCCACTTTTCCTTCCTCAAAAAGCTCCACATTTATTCACAAATGTGTTGCAAAAGTCAGAAAAGCATCACAAGATCCATTATTTCTAAGGATCAAATTCAAAAGCCTTTAAATTACCCAAAATTAAATATGCACAGTAAAAAAAGCATTACCATTGCTCAAACTGGAAAGACAAAGCAAATAAATAACATCCATTAAAGGTTCAGGTTATGCTATGGAAAGCTATTCACCACCCAAATTTAGTACTTATACATGAAAATCCAATTAACACAGTAGCTTATAACCATTCCAAAGAACCTACTATGGCCCATCATGTAAATGGTTATACATAATGACACAGCCATTATGGCCTATGGGCTCTGGATTAGTGAATTAAAATTTCTCTGGGCAGAACAGACTTTGAGCAAACAGGCTCAAAGGAGCTGTTATAATAAACTATGCTAAGACCTGTCTAACCAACTCCCAGTTACACATTAACCCATTAACACAAGCTGAATTGCTAAATTTTGGAAATTTAAGTTAACTACAGTACAGAAACTGACATTAAAAGTCAGTGTTCTTGAATATGTACAACACAGATGTCACTGTCTGTCCTGGTTTAGGGCAAGTTTGG
>NW_024368896.1:0-967 GCF_014805655.1 Passer montanus | reverse complement strand
GATGACGTCATCAGTGAGAAATCGCAAAAAAAAAACCCAAAAAGCCAACAAAACCCCCCAAAAAATCCTCAAAAAATTCCTCAAAAAATCCTCAAAAATCCCAAAAAATCCTAAAAAATCCCCAAAACCCCCCAAATTCCCCCCAAACCCCACTGACCTGCAGGGCGAGGGCGAGGCGCAGCAGGTCAGTGATGACGTCATCAATGAGAAATCCCAACAAAATCCCCCAAAACCCCCAAAAACCTCAAAAAAAACCCCCAAATAATTCCCCTAAAACCCCAAAATCCCCAAAATTCCCAAATTCCCCCCAACTTCGGGCTGACCTGCAGGGCAAGGGCGAGGCGCAGCAGGTCGGTGATGACGTCATCGGTGAGAAATCTCAAAAAAAACCCCAAAAAGCCAAAAAAAACCCCAAAAGTCCCCCAAAAATTCCTCAAAAAACCCTCAAAAATCCCAAAAAATCATAAAAAATCCCCAAAACAGCCCAAATCCCCCCAAAATGTGGCTGACCTGCAGGGCGAGGGCGAGGCGCAGCAGGTCGGTGATGACGTCATCAGTGGCAAATCCCAACAAAATCCACCCCAAAACCCCCAAATACCTCAAAAAAAAAACCCCAAAAAATCCCAAAAAATTCCTGCAAAATCCAAAAAATCCCAAAAAATTCCCTTAAAATCCCAAAATGTCCATAACCCCCAAAACCGCCCAAATTCCCCCAAAATGGGGCTGACCTGCAGGGCGAGGGCGAGGCGCAGCAGGTCGGTGATGACGTCGTCGGTGCCCAGCTCCAGCCCCAGCAGCGCCAGGAGCCGGAACAGGGCCCGGAAGTGGCCCCGCGAGGGGGCGCCCAGGCGGCACAGCCGGAACGCGTGGCACAGCAGAGCAGGGCCGTGCTGCCGGGAAATTCGGGGTTTTAGAGAATTTTGGGGATGGTTTTGGGGTTTTGGGGTCTTGGGGATTTTTGGGGATT
>NW_024368895.1:0-967 GCF_014805655.1 Passer montanus | reverse complement strand
AAATTTGGGGGGATTTGGTGGGAATTTGGGGATTTTGGGGTAAATTTGGGGAGGTTTGGGGGAATTTGGGGAAATTTGGGGCATTTTGGGGTAATTTTGGGGCATTTGGGGGAAATTTTGGGGTTGAATTTGGGGGGAATTTAGGGAGGATTTTTGGGGTTGAAATTCGGGAATTTTGGGGGTTTTGGGGTTGAATTTGGGGGATTTTGGGTTGGATTAATTTGGGAGATTTTGGGGTTGGATTTGGGGGGAATTTTGGGTTAAATTTTGGGGATTTTGGGGTTGGATTTGGGGGTTGAATTTTGGGGTTGAATTTGGGCTTGGATTTGCAGGAATTTTGGGGTTATTTGGGGCAAATTTGGAGGATTTTGGGTTAAATTTTGGGGATTTTGGGGTTGGATTTGGGGGTTGAATTTTGGGGTTGAATTTGGGCTTGGATTTGCAGGAATTTTGGGGTTATTTGGGGCAAATTTGGAGGATTTTGGGTTAAATTTTGGGGATTTTGGGGTTGGATTTGGGGGTTGAATTTTGGGGTTGAATTTGGGCTTGGATTTGCAGGAATTTTGGGGTTATTTGGGGCAAATTTGGAGGATTTTGGGTTAAATTTTGGGGATTTTGGGGTTGGATTTGGGGGCTGAATTTTGGGTTAAATTTTGGGGTTTAATTTGGGGGATTTTGGGTTAAATTTTGAGGATTTTGGGGTCGGATTTGGGGGGAATTTTGGGGTTATTTGGGGTTTAATTTGGGGGATTTTGGGTTAAATTTTGAGGATTTTGGGGTCGGATTTGGGGGGAATTTTGGGGTTATTTGGGGTTTAATTTGGGGGATTTTGGGTTAAATTTTGGGGGGAATTTTGGGGTTGAGTTTTGTGGATTTTGGGTTGAATTTGTGGGATTTTGGGGTCAAATTTCGCGGTTTTTGGGGCCGAATTCGGAACAATTTTGGGACAAAGGGACCCCCCCCAAAT
>NW_024368894.1:0-968 GCF_014805655.1 Passer montanus | reverse complement strand
CCCCAAACTGGGACCTGGGCCCCGGCTGCCATCCCGGTGCCACGCTGGGGTTCCCCCCCCATCCCCGGGGCTCACCCCCAGCCCCGGGGCCGCGTTCGGCTCCGGCCCCACCCCGGGGTCCCGGTGCCGCCCCCGGTGCCGCCCCGTGACGCGCTCGGTGCGCCGGGACGCGGCTCGGGCCGGGCATGCGGCGGGGCCGGGGGCGGCCGGGGCCGGTGAGCCATGGGGCGGGACCCTCGGCGGGCGGTGCCGGGATCGTCCCGGTTGTGCTCCGGTACCGGGGGCACCGGGGGTCTCCGGTACCGGGGGCACCGGGGGGCTTCAGCCCCGGGGGTACCGGGGGGTTTTCGGGGGGCTCCGGTACCCGGGGGTCCCCTGGATGTGCTGCGGGGGTCTCCATCCCCCGGGGTCTCCGGTCCCGGGGGTAGCGGGGGCTCCGGTACCGGGGATACCGGCGGGTTTGGGGGGCTCCGGTGCCCGCCGGGGGTCCCCTGGATGCGCTGCGGGACCCCTGGGTGGGGGTCGGGGGGGGGTCACGGAGCCGCTGCCCGTCGCCCCCCGGCGCTGCCCGCGGGGGTTCGGGGTCCCCCGGTGACCTTGGGGTGTCCCGGGGGTCGCGGCCGGGGGTGGCGGCTCCGGCTCCGACCCTGTGCGCTCCGCCGGGGTTTGGGGTCCCGCAGGCTCGTCCCTCCGAGCTGGGGGTGCCGGGGCTCTGTGCCCGGGATGGGGTCCCCGTGTCCCCGGTGGCAGCCCCGGTGCCATCCCGGTGCGAGGATGAGTCCGGCCGGTACCGGAGGCCCCGCAGCGGCTCCGGGAATGTCGCTGTGACCGGGCAGGGCCCCGGGCAAGGTTCACACGCGGTCCCGGTACCGGGCAGGGCAGCTCCGGAGGGTGCGGTAACGGCTCCGGGGCTTCGTGGCTTTGGTTCGTTCCGGGCCCTGGAAACTCTCGGTGCCAGGTGTGGGACA
>NW_024368893.1:0-993 GCF_014805655.1 Passer montanus | reverse complement strand
ATTTGGGATTGGCTCTGGCTCCATCCAGGATATCCCAAGGGAATTCCGTGCCGGAGTTGGAGCCATCCCAGCACACCGGGAACGGGATCCAAGACAAAAAAAACGGGAAGGGGAAAAACTCCGGAGCTACTTGGAGGATTTTTTTTTCACGGAAGGAACGATTTATAGGGCTGGGATTGCTCTGCCACAGAGCAACATCTGGAAAAGATCCGTTATCCCGTCACAACACCGGGAAGGGGAGCCAGGGATAAATCCCGGCTGTCGGAACGGGGACCCCACACACGAAGGGAATCCGGGATTCGGGATTGGCCTTCGGAGCTGCTGGATTTCCCCACTGGGATTTGCCCCGTTCCCCTGGAATTTGTGGGGTGGGAGAACCCCAAGGATTCCAGGGCGGCCTCTGGAATGCTGGAAATTTGGGATAATTACAAAAAACGGATCCCAAACACGGGAATTGTCCCGGAAAACATTCCCTGGGATCTGGAGCATCCTTGGATTCACGGCTGGATGGGATGGGACCATCCCTGAGGTTTTCCAACCTCGGCCGTTCAAAAAAATCCAGGATCCCCTGGGGAAAACCCAAGGAAGATTCCTGATGGAAAATCCAGGAGTTTTCCCCCAAAAAATCCTCCAGAGGAGCTGGAAGATCCTGGTGGAGTTTTCCTTGTCTTGGATGGCCCAGGGAAAAGTGGGACAAGGAATGGGAATGACAAATTCCAGGAAAAAAGATCCCAGAGTGCTGGAGAGGCCTCGGAGCTTCCAGGGTTAATTAAGGACTAATTAAGGAAAGCTCAGGATCTGCCGGGCTTGGGAAATCCTGGAATGTGGGAATGGGGTGGGAATGGAGGGGATTTAAGGATGATCCCATTCCCTTGGGACAATTCCAGGGATGTCCATGGAATTCCAGACTGGTCTGGGATGGAGGGAATTTCGGGATCAGCCCATTCCCAATTTTTCCATGGGACAATTCCAGGGATGGGGCAGCCCTGGTTT
>NW_024368892.1:0-968 GCF_014805655.1 Passer montanus | reverse complement strand
TTGGGGCATTTTGGGGCATTTTGGGGTCGCGGGGGGGCCCAAAGTGCGGGGGGGACCAGAGACCCCCCCCCGAGTGTCCCAAAAATTCCCAAAATTCCTCCAAAATCCCCCAAAATCCCCAAATTAAATAAAAAGTACAAAAATTAAAAAAAATCCCCCCAAAATAAAAAAAAATCTCCAAAAATCCCTAAAAGAATAAAAAAAAAAATCCCCAAATAATTTTTTTTAAAATCTCCAAAAAGTAAAAAAAAAAATCCTCCAAAAAACCCCGAAAATTCCCAAAAATCCCCAAAATTTCCAAAAATCTCCAAAAAAAATCTCCAAAAATCCCGAAGAATCCTCCCAAAAAAATCCCCCCAAGAATCAAAAACGTCCCAAAAAATCCCCCAAAATCCCCCCAAAAATAAAAAAAAAAATCCCCAAATAATTTTTTTTAAAATCTCCAAAAAGTAAAAAAAAAAATCCTCCAAAAAACCCCGAAAATTCCCAAAAATCCCCAAAATTTCCAAAAATCTCCAAAAAAAATCTCCAAAAATCCCTAAAAGAATAAAAAAAAAAATCCCCAAATAATTTTTTTTAAAATCTCCAAAAAGTAAAAAAAAAAATCCTCCAAAAAACCCCGAAAATTCCCAAAAATCCCCAAAATTTCCAAAAATCTCCAAAAAAAATCTCCAAAAATCCCGAAGAATCCTCCCAAAAAAATCCCCCCAAATGTAAGAAAAAAAATCCCCCCAAGAATCAAAAACGTCCCAAAAAATCCCCCAAAATCCCCCCAAAAATCAAAAAAAAATCCCCCAAATGGCCCAAAATCCCCCAAAATCCTCCCAAAATTCCCCCCAAATCCCCCAAAAATCCAAGAAAATCTCCCAAAAAATCCCTAAAAATCCCTAAAATAAAAAAGAAAATTCCCAAAAAATCCCTAAAAATTCCCTAAAAATCCCCCCAAATAAAAAAATCCCCAAAACATC
>NW_024368891.1:0-968 GCF_014805655.1 Passer montanus | reverse complement strand
CCTGGCTCTATAGACTGAGTTGATGCTTTATTTTTTTTAACATAACAATCTATTTTCTTTGAACCATTGTTATGTGTGCTGGGCTCTTTTCTTACCTAATCTGTGTCTGTAAGCATTTTAGTCTCTTGACTTTGAGTGGCTGATTTAAGGAAATGGAGAGATTAGGATAGCAGACAACTGAGATGAGTTGAAGTAGCTCATCACTTAGGTGAGTTGAAGTAGCTCATCTTTGTCAGAAAAATCCTATCCTTCTCAGCTGTCCTTCTTGCAAGAAAGAGGAGAAACTGGGCAGAAATCTAAACTTCAGAGGCAAATGATAATTAGGAAGAAGCAAAGTGAGAAAGTGTCTTGAACCAAGCTGGAATAAAAGGGCACCCTTTGATCTGAATGAGGTACACAAAAGCTCCCAGTTCCATAGGGAACTGCAGCAGACTATCAGTTTACTCTGAATCCGCTCTCCTCCACAGCACCTCATACAACTCATTAATTTAGAAGCCTTATCCATCTTGGAAAGAGAAGGGAGACAAACTTCCTGGTTTAGAGACCAGAATGAAGTCAGCCATCGTACTGTGTGATCAGAGAAGAGACACAGCTGGGAGACAGCCTGGGAGGGCAGCTTGTGCAGCTTCCCTTGAGGAGCAGCAGTGACAGGAGGACATCTCAAATGCCTGCACACAAATGCATGCAATGCAAGGAGCAAACCAAGGGAACTGGGAACCTGTGCAGAGCTGCAGAGCTCTGATTACAGAAATGTGGAGCTCTGGCTTGCCTGCAGTGCTGCCATGGAGGGACACAGGCTCTTTGGGCAATGCAGCTGTGCCTGCTGCCCAGAGGAGAGCCAAAAGGGTTTGCCAAGAGATGCAGGGATAGCAAGGCTGAGTTACAGCCACCTGAGAGTGCTGAGGGCTGGATTGTGTTCTTGGAAGGTCTTTGGAATGCTCTGGAGGTTGGAGCAGTTTCCTGAGACT
>NW_024368890.1:0-963 GCF_014805655.1 Passer montanus | reverse complement strand
TAGACCTGTTCCTGTGGCTGTTGTTGGTGTAATCATTGGCTGTACGGTAACTCAGGGTGTCTCAGCTGTCGGGTGTTTGTGCCGCAGTGTCCGCACCGGCCGTGGCCGGACCGGCAGTGGGGGCTGTGCATTTTTGACGATGTGGTGGAGCACTGCAGCCCTGCCTCCTTCAAGTACGCCGAGTACTTCCTGCGGCCCATGCTGGAGGCGGTGTGTGACAGCAGCCCCGAGGTTCGGCAGGCGGCCGCCTACGGAGTGGGAGTGATCGCGCAGTTCGGCGGGGACAGCTACCGGCCCGTCTGCCCAGGTACGGACCCGCGGCCCACGAACTCCCTGAGCTGGCGGCTGGCGGGAGGAAATAGGAATGGCTCGCCCTGGGATGGTGAGGTCTGCTCCCCTTGGCAGTGCCGTGGATTGCCAGCATGGCCTGGTCGTATCCTGGTGCTGGATTGAGTGATAAAGTACCTGAGTTCCTCAGGTTTTTATTGTTCTGCTTAGTAGCATTTTTGTTGCAGCACTGACTGCTTAGCAAACCTGATTTACATATTCTTTTTTAAAATGTGATCTGGCATGCAAATGTTAATTTTATAAAAACCATTTTTGATACACAGCTGTCTCATAGATGCTTTCTGCTAATGTTGATGTGATTACATATTAATGCAAAAGCCTTTGGATGTCTGGAAAAACTACACAAGAGACATATATTAAGGAATAGCCTAGAATATGACTTATGTGGCTCATTGCTTTCTGATTATATAAAAAGGAGCCTGATTTCTGTAAAGTAAGAAGTGAAATGAGTGTGAGAGTACTTATCAGAAACACTTTGCTTTCTTTCTGAATGTTTCACATTTCTTTGAAACTTCAAATTCATCTTAAATCCTAAAGAAATTGTCTGCTTGCACTCTTCTTGCCAGTCACCAAAGTTAATTTTGCGCACTAAGTAGCACCCCCTATCAAAGGGTT
>NW_024368889.1:0-969 GCF_014805655.1 Passer montanus | reverse complement strand
TTTGGGGCCAATTCCGCCGATTTTGGGGCTCCCGGGCGCGGAATAAACGCAGCTGCACAAACCGACCCCGTTTGGCTTTTTTTGGGGGGTTTTGACCCAAAAACGGGGCCGGGCTGGGGCGGAATTGGGGTGGGAAAAAAGGGGAAAATGGGGAAAAAATGGGGAAAATGGAAATTCCCAGTTTAGACACAAAATTCACATTTTAGGTCAAAAAAATCCCATTTTAGACCCCAAAATTCCCAATTCAGACTGAAAAAAGCAATTTAGACCCTAAAAAATCCCATTTAGACCCAAAAATTCCCATTTTAGACCCAAAAAATCCATTTTAGACAAAAAAAGTCCGATTTAGACCCAAAATTCCCAATTTAGACCCAAAAAATCCCATTTTACACCCAAAAAAATCCATTTTACACCCAAAAAAATCAAATTTAGACCCAAAAATTCCCATTTCAGTCCTCAAAATTCCCATTTTAGACCCAAAATTCCCAATTTAGACCCAAAAAATCCAATTTAGACCCAAAAATTCCCATTTTAGACCCAAAAAATCCACTTTGAACCCAAAAAATCCCAATTTTGACCCAAAAAAATCCATTTTAGGCACAAAAAATCCAGTTTAGACCCAAAAATCCCAATTTAGACCCAAAAATCCCAATTTAGACCCTAAAATTCCCATTTCAGACCCAAAAAATCCAAATTTTGACCCAAAAAATCCACTTTGAACCCAAAAATTCCCATTTTGGACCCCAAAAAATGCAATTTAGACCCAAAATTTCTTATTTTAGACCCAAAAAATCCATTTTAGACCCCAAAATTCACATTTTAGACCCAAAAAAATCCAATTTAGACCCAAAAATTCCCAATTTAGACCCAAAAAATCCCATTTTAGACCCAAAAAAATCCATTTTACACCCCAAAAAATCAAATCTAGACCCCGAAATATCCATTTTAGACCCAAAAATTCTCATTTCA
>NW_024368888.1:0-969 GCF_014805655.1 Passer montanus | reverse complement strand
ACTAGGAAGTCTTCTGAGTCTGTGTAACCTACTGGTCTGCCTATAATTAGCATTTCTTATTAGAAGCTAGAACTGTCTGAATAAGAGCAAAAAACATAATGGAAATAAAGAATCTCAAATAAACATATATGTATGTAAATTATGGCCAGCTAAGTTGATAATAATAAAAAAAAAATCAGTAAATAATGGAGAGGACTGTGCTTTTGAACCAGAGTGGAACCCATCTCATCTAATTTTAATTATCTAAGAATTTACTGCATAGCTTCAGATAATTATTTTAGATTCTCAGCAATTAGAAGAAAAGGAGAAAGAATGCTGTCATTATGCTCAAGCAAGCAGAATGAATCACTCTCTGGAGGCACCTCTTCCTAAGAGAGGACTAGAGAAGGACAAGATATAATAAACCCAGACTAGGCGGTTGGGACAGGATTTGATTCAAGACATTTATATTTATATGTCAACATAAATTAATGTGCCAGACAAAATTCAGATTGTCCAAAAGCATAAAATCTGTCTAAGCTCTCATTATTGTCAATGAAGATATAATCAACAGAGACATGATGTTCTAGAGCAGCTGCAGCTGCCCAAGTGAAGGTGTCAACAGCAGAGTGAGAGAATATTCATCTGGTTTCCAGTAACTTTAACTAGACTTTATAAATGGTAAAGGCTGCTTAGGCACATGGTTTACCAGTGAAGGCAAGAAGGTCCAGTTTCAGACTGAAACTTTTTAATGGCTAAAACTTGGTGAGATGGATCATATATGAAGAATTGGATAGCTTTGGGAAACACTTATTTAGACAAAATGGAATGTAAAGGCAACCAATAGAAAATTTAAATACCTGATATGAACACCAGCTGTATACATTGTATGAACAGTATAGAAACTTTCTTTGGCAGTTATAAAAATAGCTGAAATTTGCATGCCAGCAGGCAGCATACAGTTGGGTGCCTGTGTGTAAGGGGGTGAAT
>NW_024368887.1:0-969 GCF_014805655.1 Passer montanus | reverse complement strand
AAGGAGAATGAAGCATGGGACCAGTTTACTAAAAGAGAATGGTTAAGGCAAGGCTGACTCACTAAAGCACTCGAATATGAGAGATTTTGAGATGAACTGCAGCCCCCAAAAATACAAAAGAAGTAACTAGAAGAAAAAAAAAAAAGGAAGTATTTTTTTCTTTTTGTATCAGGGCAACAACTGACGAGCTTAAATTGCTAGGAAGGACAGTTGAGTGTTGGCACAAGATTAAAATTTTCTATCAGTAAGGAGAGTGAAACATGGGACAAGTTTACTAAAAGAGAATGGTTAAGGAAAAGTTAAGTCACCAAAGCACTCGAATATAAGAAATATTGAGGTGAACAGCAGCCTCCAAAAATATGAAAAAATAACTAGAAAGGAAAAAACAACAAAAAATACCAAACAACAAATAAAACAAGGCAGCATTTTTTCTTTTGTAACAGGGCAAGAAATAACGAGCTTAAATTGCCAGGAAGGACCGGTAAATGTTGACACAAGATTAACATTTTCTAATAAGGAGAGTGAAGCATGAGACCAGTTTACTAAAAGAGAACTCTTCTTAAAGAACAGATGAGACAACTCTGTCATTTAGACAAGCTGGATGGAAAAGTAAGGAAGAAGATTTCTAGGACTCCGAGTTAGCCATCAATATATTAAAAATAAGGAACTTTAAAAGTGAAGCATGGGCAGCATCACACTGCAGATCAGGACACAGAGCACAGCCAGCCTCAGCCTGCAGTGAGGACATTTCTCCTTTTGACCTCAGTTCTGCCTCAATTCTGCCATAGAGAAGCTGAGTTCACTGCTTGGCCTCAAATTGTAGGAAAGACATTGATTAACTGGAGATGAGAGCTATGAGGGTCAATTTCACTATTTGGGACAATTGGGAAGTGGTTTTCTATGCCTAGGAAGATAATCTAGTCCATAACATTACTTGTCTCCTCTACCTTACAGTCTATAAATCATTAC
>NW_024368886.1:17200-34045 GCF_014805655.1 Passer montanus | reverse complement strand
CAGGTGTGTTCACTGGACCAAGACTATTTTCCCAGAGAAACCAGTCCTGAAAGAATGGGTCCCACTCACTGCTGAGATTGACTTATCCTGTTTTGGAACATGGGCTATCTGTACCCGTTTTCAATAGGCTCATTCTCCATTGTCTTTTACCTGTTCTCCTCTCGGCAGAGGACTATAATGGACCCCTGAGGTAACCAAGACTTTGAGATTCTCCCTGACGTTCTACTGGCCGGACCACGAGGGTTTTCATCTCTCCGTTGGTAGCCATATTCCCCCCTTTTCTCTCTCTCTCTCTCTCTCTCTCTCGGCCACAGAGGTCTGAGAAAGCAGCTTTCACCCCAGCTTTCCTTCCCAGGGGAAACCACTGGGGGCTACGCAGCACCAAATTGGTGGAAAACCTATTCCCTGAGCATCCAGCCTGAGCACAGCTGGTCAGTGTTAGTTGAACAAGGAAAAGCCAGAAGCAGTCTGTCAGATCCCAGGCAAACAGCTTTGTTCTTTGCCAGGTACAAACAGGGCACCAGGAAGAAGAGCTCGCCTTCCCTCCTGCCTCCCCTCCTGCCTTCCCTGCCAGTGCTGGCTGGGAGAGGATCACTGCCCTGCCAGAGCCCACAGCTCCTCCTGCCTGCCAGCATAACTACACCAAAGGGGAAAAATAGCACCTGGTGGGTGGAAACTTCTGTTGTTGTGTTGTTGTTTGTGCTGATACATTCTAGTAAAGAACGGTTATTGCTTTTCCCATCTTTTTGTCTGGAAGCCTGTAATTTCAAAGGCATAATAATTTGGAGAGAGGGGGATGATCTTTCCATTCCAGGAAGATTCCTGCTTTCCTTGGCAGACAGCTGTCTTTTAAACCAGGACATAGACACCAGAAAATGCTGACTTTCTATTCCTTCCTTTCTATTTGATCTCACCATGGCAAAACACTGCCTGAGGCACCCAGCAGTCTTGGAGCTCACACCCTGAAGAGGCTGCTGTGGCAGACCATGAGTGACAGATACTTTTATCTTTGAGTGCTCCATTTTGGAACACACAGATCCCCCATGCTGTGCCCCAGCCGAGGGAACACTCACCAGGGGAGATGCGCCCACAGTTGAGCTTATTGTCCTCAAGGTATGACCTCAGTTTGGTGACACGCCTCCTGGATGGCAAGGACAGAGGAGGAAATGGCTTGGTTAAAGGGAATTAAAGCAAAGCTGCTGTGGCTCAGGGGTGTAAAACCTGGTGTAGGACACTGTGGGTTTCAAATCCACACAGCACCATGTGCTCAGCACAGTGCCCCTGTGCACAGGAGGCAGCCAAAGCCAAGTGGCCAGCAGCCAACAGACACTGATGGGGCTTTGGGCAGGCAGGAAAAGCCCCCGGGATGCTGCTGGTCTCATGGAGCACCCTCAACACACACCCAGACATGGCTCCGTGCCTCAGTTTCCCCATCGGTAATGGAGGAGCTTTCTCAGGAGAGTGTGACCCACACAATCATTCCAGACAGAGCTTTGAGACATGAAGCCAGCAGAGCCCCAAACATCCTCTGAAAAGAGCAGCAACAGTTCTTCACAGGGGACAGACAAATCCTGTCACCAGTGCACTAGCTAGGACAGCCAAGAGGAATAGCTTCAACAACCAAACAAGGCTGTCCTGAATCTACTACACCATCTCACACGTGCTTGAACTCAGTCTTCAAAAGTCACCAACACCCACTGAAAGCAGCACTTGAAGCAGCACAACGCTCATGACTTTATTTCATGGGTCATGCCAATCAATGCCCACTCTGCCCTTTGGTTAAAAATCAAGGCCCAGTGACCTCTGCCTTCTGTTGGATTCACAGGACTGCCCCTGGCTCTGCTCCACACATCTCAACAAGAGACAGCTGCCCTTGCTTAATGAGAAAGCTGCTGAAACTTCCCATGAGCAGTTTGGGGGAGGTACAGAAGAGAATCAATTCTATGATGGTGAAAGGTTCCCTCTTGATTTCCAGAGTGAAAAAGCAGCACTTTTCCTCCAAAAACAAGGATACTTGTTTCTCTACTATGGGCAGACCTACTCACCACTTTTCTCTTGCTCAGTAATAACTTTCTTGTTCTTTTTTATCCATCTCCCTTTTCTCATTGCTATAATCCAGTGGAGATTGCTTTAATTTCTTCACTGCCTTGCCCCAGTGCCTCCCAAGAGCAGCAGCCTAGCTCCAAAGCTGCAGAGCAGCCAGCATCAGCTCTCCTGCTCCCACTGCATTATCCTAGCAGCACAAGACTCAAGCTGGCAGGGACAAGGCCCCATGCTGCTGAGCACTGAGCTCTGCCTCCCCTGCGATCACCCCTTGTCCCTTGTGCTGGGCCAGGATGATCTCTTGCCATGGCACCAGCCCAGGGGATGGTGCCCAAGTCCTTGGGACAGTTAAGCACTGCTGCTGCTGCAGAATGCCCCAGGCTGGCCCATCTCCAAAGCCCTGGGGGCCCTGCACCTTGTTCAGCTGGGACATCCCAGAGCAGCTGCTGCCCAGAGCTGACCCATCCCACTGCCTGCCATGGCCCAGGGCAGAGGGAGATCCCTGCAGGGAGGAGTCATTCCAGCTCCCAGGTACCACACAGGGCAGGAAGCATCCTCACACTAAAGCAGTGCCAGGATCAAAGCAGAGATGAAAACCTCAGGAAACACCTCTTTTCTCTGCCCAACCCCAAAATGAGGTGGGAGGCGGGGGGGGTCGGATGTCACAGATGTGCCCACCACGCTCCCAGAGTCCTTACTTGATAGTCAGGATTGCACACATAAGAGATCCAGCCACACTGAACTGGAATGCTTCCTTAAACTTCCCCACTACGGTGGCACTGAAGGAGATCTGAATAGTCTGGATCCCACGTGCTTCAATGATGCTGCTCACCTCAGAAACATGGGAGGTGCCGACAGAAACGTTCCCAAAGTTCAGTGTTTGAGAGTTGAATTGAACCAAGGGTCCTTGGCCTTCCCCTGTGAGGTGCACAGGCATCCTGCTCTCACAGCCTGGGGAGAGATGTCCATTTCAGTACAATCATTCCTTCTGTCACACTGTATTTTCCAGGCTACCTCAGTGCTAGTCCCTGATTCTGAGCTGGATGCAAACACCTCTTGATGCTGCAGGAGAAGATATGGACCCTTCTCTTCCCTCAGCCTTGGGGCTGATTTCTAATTTCTAACCCATTTCTCGGGCTGATTTTCAATTTCAGTCAGCAGTCTGCTGAGTTTAAAACCTCTGCTGTCCTGTAGTGACAGGCCAAAGAGTAACAGGCATAAATTGAAAGGAAATTTAGGTTAGATATTAGGAAGACATTTTTTACTGTGAGGGTGGTGAGACATTGGAGCAGGTTCCCCAGGGGCACTGTGGAGGTTCCAGCCCTGAAAGAGTTCAAAGACAGGCTGGATGGGGCTTGGAGCTACCTGATCTAGTGGGAGGTGTCCCTGCCCAGAGGCCTTTAAGGTCCATTCCATCCTTAACATACTGTGATTCTGTGGTTTCCTTCCCATGAACCTAGAGGAGCTTTGAAATCCACTCAGTGCAGGCACACGCTCATCAAGAGTTTGGCAATTGCCAAACTACCTGGCCCAGTAGCACACGACTTTGTTGCCAAAGTCCCCAATTCCTGACCCTCAGCACTGTGCCAATTTCCTACTGCTCTGACACAAGCTCTTGCTCACATCATGCTGCTGTCAGCTGCACTGGGATGTAACTGCCAATGTGCACTGGTGGCTCTTCACAAGGAGAGATCATGATCCCCTCCCTCAGAAATAAAAATATTAGTTTAACCTGTTTTGAAAGAAAGCAGAGATTGGGATTATTCTGGGGTCTACTCCAAGATGAGAAGGGATTTTGCACTGTGCAGACACCAGGCATTCATCATCTCTCACAATGCTAGCACTCAGCATCAGGGCTCTGGCTGATGGCAGCACATGGCAGTTTGCTTGCGTAAACAGAAAAGGAAAAGGTTTTCTGTCCCTGTGTTCAGAAGAACTCAAGCCCAGTGAAACCTTCCAGCCTTGTGTCCAGGCTCACAGATGACACTGGAAGGGACACTCAGAAATAGTGCAAGGCGTGGTTACAGGAGGGGATTGGCATTTCTATGATTAACCTTGAGTGAGTTTGGCCTCCTTTTCCCAGCCAACCATTGCCAGCTTCAGGTCAGAGTGTGAGCTGGCAGTGCTCCAACAGCCTCTGCTGAACCCCACGTGTGGGGCAGCCCCTCCCTACAAGAACTGCTCCCTGTGACACTGCAAGGACACGTGCAGAGTGATGTTGGAAAGTGATGTTGTATTAATCCTTTTTTACAGCGCTGTACTAATCTTTTTAAGTAGTGTGGTGCATATAGTTTTAGGCTACAGAAACTATGTGGTGTAAGATCCTTTTCCTAACTAGTTCAAGGAGAGATAACAGCAACAGGACACCCAAAATCCCAAGAGAAGAATTATTGCCTCCTTATTGGGGAGAACCAAACTTCAAGGGACCGAGATGAACTGATTTACAAGATGAGGGAAGAAGTTGACAAGAAACTGAAAACACCCTTTGTTTGAAAAGAATGGTTGCATCATGTATGAGATATATGAATATGCAACAGGCTATTGCTTTTAAGGGTTAATCCTTTGTTAGCAAAACGTGTTCTGTGGCAGAGCAGAGCACCTGGATGTCTGTAATTCTTTGCTATTTTATTGTCCCTTTATTGTCCTAACTCTCATTGTCCAAATTCTTATTGTTCTAATTTCTATTACTATTTTTATAACTATTTTATTACTATTAAACATTAAAAATTTTTAATTTTTTAATTAAAATTGATTGGTGTTTTTCACAAGCATCACTCTTTGTTTCTTCCATTTTGGACCTGTCCTGTTCCCTACTCTGCCTTTCACAAGAGCATCCCAGAGCATTTCCAAAGGAAATTGATGAATTCAGGCACCACACCCTTTCAGAGTGACATTCAAGGTTCTATATGCATGAAAAAAGAGGCTCTGAGATGGGAAGAGACTTTGTTGTGCAGGAGGGAGACAGCAAACTCCTAGAGAGACCTTTTCACCATCCAGAGCTTTTTGGCTCCCATCCCAGTGCATGGTAGTAGAATGTCCTGAGAGGGAAAGGATCCTGCATGATCTCCTCTCCTCAAAAAGTCCTCTCTGCTCTGAGACCTCAAAAGCTGCCCTGACAGCAGGACAGTGGCCTTGGAGCTACAACCATGCCTAAGACTGGAAGGAAGGAAGAGCAAAATGTCCTGGTGACAGTCTAGGATACAAACTGGCACAAATCAAGATGCAATTACAAAAAAACCCCACAAAACCAAAACCAGGTTGAAGTTTACTTTGAGGAAACCTAATTGCTTCTGACGGGAAAGTGGATCACCTGGGGTGCAGGCTGAGGCAGGAAAGTGGGAAAAAATGGAAATAAACAGCCTAGGGAAGTAGCCAGAGAAGGTAATGGGATTTCTTTTTAACACCCAGAGCTTGTATGGAACTCAGACACTGTGCAAGAGATCGAGAACAGTGGGAAACCAAGAAGCCCAGGGCACTAAAGGACCCTCTCACCAGCCATTCAGGTGAGCAAGAGTTGATCTCCTGGTCCTTTGCAGGAAATTTAAAATGGCTCTGGGGAGTGCAAGTGACCTGGTCCACAGCAAACAGGGGCTTGCCATGGCAGTTTTGGCCCAGAACTTTTGGCCCAGCATTTTTCAGTTTTTGCATGGCAATTGGCACAAACAGGCTGAGCAGAAAGGGTGCAGCCACCCATCCTCCTTGTGTACTGGGCTGTGTCTTTTTGCTGGTTGTGAGGTGCTTGCCTTTTTTTTTTCCTTCTTTCTTTCTTCTCTCTGCTTTCCCCCACCCCTCAACCCTCAGCTATGGTTTACAAATGATGAAAAGCCATTGCTGCTGCTGCTGCTGCCAGCAGGAGTGTAGGAACTCAAAGAGAAGCCCCCAGGAAGGACACAGCTGTCCAGGCTCCTGGCTGCAGGGAGGGTCTGAGCCTGGTGTTAATATCAGAGGACAGTGCAAAAAACACCTGAGTGTGGTGTGAGCAGCTGAATGGTCTGCTCTGTCCAGTGGCAGAGCTTAAGGAAGAAGTGGAAAGGCTGAGGAGCGTTAGGGAGAGTGAAACAGAAAGAAACTGTTGTGGAGTTACACCTGTCCAACCCTGAGAGAAGCTCAGCAGGAGTCAGAGGAGCCCTGCCCTTCTTGGGATCAGGCAGAAGGAGCAGACCTAGGAGACAGTGGGGAATGGAAGTGGGTCTCTACTGGGCAGGTAATAAATCCCATCCTCACCCCCACCACCTACCCAGGTGCCCTGACAGGACAGGTATGAGGCCCTGGCTCCAGAGGGTCAGGCAGATGACACTAAAGAAAAAATTCAGTCTGGAGAGTCTCCCAGCTGCACTTGGTCTGTCAGACAGAGCACAGCCTCAAGTATTGAGAAGAAAAGAAGGGTAGTGGTAGTAGGTGACTCCCTTCTAAGGGGAGCTGAGGGCCCTGTCTATTGACTGGATCCATTCCACAGGGCAGTCTGCTGCCTCCCTGGCTCCAGGTACTGGATATCACCAGGAAATTCCCTACTGACTAAATGAACTTCATCTGTTCACCTTCATCTGTCTGGGCTACAGTGACCGGGAAATAATAGAGTTCTCAATATTTGGTGAAAGGAGGAGGGGATCAATAAAACTTCCACTCTGGCCTTCTGGAGGGCAGATTAGGCCTGTTGAAGAGACTGATTTGGAGAGTACCCCGGGAAACTGCCCTTAAAAACAAAGGGCTCCACGAAAGATGGACATGCTTCAAAAAAGAAGTCTGGAAGGCACAGGAACAGACTGTCCCTGTGTGCTGAAAGACAAGTTGACAGGGAAGACAACCAGCCTGGATGGGCAAGGAGCTTTTGAAGGAACTAAGGTAAAAAAAGAGGGCGTATCACCTTTGGAAAGAGGTTTAGGATGTTGCCAGGCCGTCTAGGAAGAAGATTAGAGAGAAAAAAGGCTAATTAGAACCTGAGGAAATCCAGTCATTGCAACCACATTTCCTTCCCAAAATGCCATCCTTGGTTGGAACATAAACGGAACCGGAATGCTGAGTGCTGAGCTCCTGAAGCCTAGGGACACACACCCTGGTGCCAGGGATGGTTTACTTGGCCTGAACCATTCAGAAGCACCAACACTGCCCTGAGGCCACACGTCAGTTTTAGTCTTGGGCCATGTGTCCCACTGAAATGCATCTTTCAAACCAACCTCCTCTTCTCTTGTTTCTTATTTTGCTTAGCAGGAAAAGTCTTCCACTGGAAGTGGGGTGGGATGCTACTCCTGTTTTCGATGAACACGGTTGCATGGCTTGACATAGTGATGAAAGTCTTCTCAAATGCCACGAAATTTGTGCTCAACTCAGCATTGACAGCATTGTCTACAGCTTCTCCACGGAGGTTTGTGTGGATAGTTTCTTCACCTGGAACAAAGCACAGGGGAGTCTTTGCTCAGCTCACTGGCGGATGGAAGCACAAGGAACAGAGCAAACCACAGGGCACAGAAGGAAGGCTCACAGCTTTCAGCTGTATTAGCAGTTCTGTGGATCAGTCCATTGATCACATCCTGCCAGCTCTGTGTGCACAGCGTGAGGATGCCCTAGGCACTTCCTTCAACACCTTATTTCTGAGAGTGTTTGTAGAGATTTGGCCCCAAGGTGACAGTATGTACAGGGAGATTTGTCAGATGTGCTCTGGTGACCCACTCAGATCACGCTGAGGAGCCCTGTTCAGTCCTGCCTTGCCCAGGCTCTCCCCGAGCATCCCACCAGACTCCTGTCTCTCCTGATCCCTTGCATCCCTTGCTGCTGACCAGCAAATATGCCTGGGGGCAGGTGGGCAGCAAAAGGAGGCCCAGAGGAACAAGTGACAGCCCACAGCAGGAGGGAAAACAGGTGAGGAAACACAACCAGCCTGGCTCTGCAATATGACAAACCACTACAAAATGAACACCATGAAAATCATCATCATCATCATCATCTCCCTGTCCAAAGCCACAGCCACATGGCAAAAACCTACTAAAAACCCGGCAAAATATTCAGAAAACACGCCAAAAACCTTCTAAAAACCCGCCAAAAACCTTCTAAAAACCCACCAAAAACCTTCTAAAAACCTGGCAACAGTGTGCCAGGCCGGGCTCATGGGCACAGCACATCCTCTGCCCTGGCCTTGCAGCTGTACCATGCTCACTTGTGCTCTGCGACAGCACAGCTGCAAGGATGCAGAACACAGGCTGGGAAAAAGCACCGTCCTTGCTCCAGCCCAGGCTGAGGCAGGGAAGCTGTTGCCAGTCACGAAGGAGGAAAGCTCTCTGACCTCTTTGTTCCTCCAGTGTTTTCCATCATCATGAAACCCCTTCCACTGTACCTAGAGATGGCCCAACATCTATCAACACCCCTCTGTCATTTTCACTGTTCCCTGTGCATCTTTCCTTGGGAATGTTCAGGGATGTGCAGGGAGGGGAAGCAGAGCCTGTCAGGCCTGGCTGCAGTGCCTGGCAGCCTGTGCCAAGCTGGGACTGGCTGCAGGCTGCCTGCCCACGGCCTGGAGCCAAGCTCACAGCATGGAACGGGCTGAACCCAAAGTGCAGGGAAAACAGTGGCTTTGGAGAGAATTCTGTGTTTTGGCTCCTCCAGTCTCACCTTGTTCTCGTCAGGGGTGAAGCGGATGCGCACAGGGACAGACGCGTCTGGCACCAGGAGACGGTAGGCATTGTTGGAGCCCATGACCTGGAAGTAAGGTGATCTCTACATGGAGACCTTCACCGCATGAGGAAACTGCAGGAAAGACATGAAACAATGATTTTGCCACTTGTGGAAACAGGACACCTGTCCATGCCCTGGTGTCATCCCTTCTTGACCCCTTTTCCAAAGCACTTTCAGCTGTGCATGTACAGGCACACAATTAATGAGGGTGAACTCAAATTCCTTCTGTCTGGGTCCAGCATTTTGGTCAGGGCCAGTCGGGTAGTGCCTGCTGGGAAGGAAGGGCCAAGCACGTCAGCACCAGCAGGATGGAGACACAGCACCTGAACCAAGTCATCTGCACATTCAACAAGGCCAAAAAACCTGCTGGCTCCTGCCAGCACACAGCCATGCAGTCGTGTTCCAGAGGGGCAATGTGCTCCCTGAAAGCAAACCAGCACATTGTCCTGGGGGAAGGAAGAAATTCCCTTCTAGTACATCAGGTTTGGGTAGGGATGTTCTGGGGATACAGTCATGCAGGCAGACCAGCAAGAAAGGAGACCAAACACTGTGACCTTACTGGGAATAAAAGCAAACCTGGAAAGCAAACAAAGGAACACAGCAAGACAACCCCTAAAATAGGAGATGGCAAAGAGAATTTCAATGGGCAGTAAAGCAGCAAGGAAGAGTCATAAAACCATGAGAGCAATCAGCTTGTCAAAAGTGACAGAAACACAGACAGGCTGTGCCTATCACTATGGGCTTCAAAGGCATTTTCTGCCTGGAGAAACAGGACCAGCAGTGTGGTTCCAATACTGAAAGACAATTTTGGCTCTCCAGGGATTCTTGCTGACTGTGAAGGCAAGCTGGGTTGCTGGGCATTCCTGCCTGCAGCCATCATGCCAGGTTCTGCCCTCTGGGATACACAGACACAGCAAACAAGCATTTTCTAGCACATAGATATCATCAACCAATGAGCACCAAAATGCTCTCAACAAGTCTAAACCAGATGACTTTGACTCCCTCCTGTCTCTTCTCACCAGCCCACTCTTGGCACAAGCCTCTTTTTAGAAAATGTTTCCCCTGACTGAAATTCCAATGGTCTCCGTTTTCCTCTTTACAGTGGAACACAACTGCTGATATTTTTCAACTTTTCCCCTCAAAGCTCTCTTGGCAAACTGCAAAACAACCACAATTTCTACAAGTGAAGGTGAAAACCTCCAGGAGCACATGGCTTTGGATGTGCTGTGGTTCTCCAAAGGGAAAGCAGAGCACAGTGTTGCTTTTGGAAAAGCTGAGCAGAGCTGGATGAAGCTTAGCAGGAGCCTCAAGTGGCACCTAAAGGGCTCCCGCTGCTTCTGCTACGTCAGTCTGATTCCAGGGCTGTTTCAGAACACACCTCCTGCAGTGCCAATGCCATTAATGAAAAGTTATTCCAGCATAAAGTGCACAAGACTCAGCCCCTGAGCTTTGACTGTGAGCTGCACAAAGGGAGCCCAACAGGCTGAGAGAGGCAGAGGAGCCAAGATTAACCAAGGAGACACAGGAGGTGGTAAACACTCAAGGCAAAGCACGAGAGCAGATAAGAACTGTACAGGCCTCAACACTCCTACCAATCCAGAGCTTTCAAGAGAAGGCACCTCCTTTGGGATAGATACCATCAACACATGGCCAAAGTCAGGGGAGAATTCCCAACACAGGAAGGTTTCCACCATCTTGCAGAATAAAGGTGCTGAGACATTTTCTTCTGGACATGCTGCAGCAGATACCTTGCTTTGCTGTACACTTTGGGAATTACAGCTCTCTCCTCTTCCAGCACAGTGTTAAAGCTCTGTAGAAACATAGGCCAGGGCACTGGGAATATTCCTCTGTCTGCTCTGGGGTGTCCTGACCCCCGGGGGAGCACTGACTTTGACCCTCATTCATGGAGACACTTTCCTAGACGTCAATATAGACTAGAATCCACAAAAGTGTGAAATAGATTATAGAGAGTAGTGTAGGTGTATCACTTGCTGAGAAATTTAGGTTTTGGGACTTTTGTGGATAGAAGCAAGATGGAGGGCACAGAGTGTCATCCTGAGTTTCTTCTTCATGCTTCTTCTTCCTTCTTCTTCATGGGTTTGGGTGGCAGTGTGTAATTGGGCAGAAAAGTCCGCATTGCATGCTTCCAGGGATCAGTTATTGGCTTAAAAGGGAAAATAATCCAGCTGTCCTTTCTTGATTGGATAGCTTAGTCTTAAAAGACCTTGTAACAAGAGACTGTTAGCCATTTTGTGCCTTGCTAATGAAAAGCTGCCAAACTCATGGTTGTGAGACTGTTTTACTGATAAGAAACAATAAACACCTGAGTCTGAACATGAACTACCATCTCGAGTGCCTTCAATCCCGACCCAGAGAAACCGATAAAGCTCCATGTCCCAGCACTTACCTTGTCCACATTCATGAGAGACAGTGTCATTTCAGAGACATCATGAGTGTTGAAGTTCTGAAATATCACCTCTGGTGGGGAAATCTGCAACATGTTCTCCTTTGGGGGAGCTGACGGCAGCTGGAGAGGTGAGAGAGAGCAGGGAGAGCTTCAGCTGCTGGGAGGAAGGGTCATGAAGGACAATCTTACACTGACCGCAGTGAAGTGCACACTCTGGAGGAGCACATCTGCCCAGCCCACACTGGGCAAACAGTGGCTCACCCACCTATACTCTGAGCTGATGGAGAGCTGCTGGGCCACACAGAGTAGGCTTGAGCCAAGCTGCTCTTTTGACATGTATTTCTCCAGCTTTCATTCTCCACAATGCCAGGCAGCACTTACCTTAAGCACAGCCCTGTGCCCATGTGGTCACAGAGCTCTGGGGCACTGCCTGAACACTCATGGAGTAAGTAAAACCCATACATTCACATCAGACTCCATGGGAAACGATTTTGCGATGTCCTTCACTCTGACACAGGGAAACCGAGGCCCAGACAACTGCAAATACCTTTTTTTGATCTAGAACTTAGGCATCAGTAAGAAGAGAACAGTACCAGAGGAGGTGTGAGAGATGAGGTGATATTTGGCTGAAGCCAAAAGGTTATCAAGTTAAAGAATGAAAGCTGCTGATTGTCTGTGTTGTTTGTGGTTTGGATTTGTTCAGGTTGGTTTGTTGGGTGTTGCCGTGAGAGGAACAGGGTTGAAGACCTGACCAAAAGGAAGCAGGGTGAGAGGGGAGGGGACAGAAAAACTGGCGTTTGGAGGGAATGGAAGTTCCCAAGTACCCATCCAAAGGGAAAGGGGACAGAACAGCCCTCACTGGGTATAAAGGGGATAGAAAGATTGCCATTTTCTCAGAGGCTGTGTTTATTCATCTCCAGGGGGAGGGAGACACGCCCGGCTCAGCTGAGTCCTTACTAATAAACAGTTTCCTTTTGCTTCAATGATTTTGTCCCCTTTAATTGTATTTAAAAGTGAGTGCGTTTCTAACAGAGGTAAAGGCAAAAACAAAGTAACACAGAAGTTAGGAAAAAGACAAATGAGGTGAATGCTGAATGAGGATAAGGTTCAGTTATTTTCTCAGCAACTTGGGTAAAAGTAGAGTTGGTACCTCCTTTCATGAGCTTTAAATGGATGCTTTCTTGTAATTATTGCTACCTTACTTGATACCATTGTAGAGACATGTCTAGAATGACACAACAGCAGCAAATGCTTCTGGAGCAGAGACATTACTTGGAGAAAACTCTCCCCTTCTGCAGCCACACTGCTGTCACTCCAGAGACACCAGCAGGTCTCCTGTGTGACTCCATGGCAGACACAGTCTGCTGAAGGGAGTGCTTGCAGCACACTGTCCCCCAGTTGTGCCCTTCCCTGAGGTGTTCCCAACGCCCCTCTCCAAGGCAATCCTTAACCAGTGTGTTAAATGTCTCTTGCTGCCAATTCGCTGCTCAACAGTGTGATAAATGAATGCGATTTGTGCTAACAATTGTACTTTTGGACTGTGCTTTCTACTGAGCCAGTCCTGCCAGAAAAGCAGCTTTAAACACACCTGTAAGTAGACACTGATCCAGATAGAGCACACCCATTCCCCTCTGCCCAGGGTGAGTCCCCTGTACATCTGGCATCCTGCAAAATCTACAACCCCGCCAGGGTCCAACACATTGTTCCAGCCCAAAGCATTAATGCAATTAGTTTTGTTAAATCTGAAGTAATTACTGCAGGTCCTCGGCCTTCAAAGGCCAACGCTGCCACTGTGGAGGGAATCCTGTGACCCCAAGCATTCGATGGTGACCACAGCAAAGCAAGAGATGGCTCCTTCAGCAGGAGAATGACAAATGGAAATGTTGTGCCTTTGTGTCCCCAGCCTTCCCCCATTGTTTTAGCAATGGCAGCTACACTTAGGCAGCTTCAGCAGAGGTTATTTGTGTTGGCTTAGTGAACATCCGGACTCCCAGTAAATCTCTGCCAGCAGCTTGCAATGACAACAGCACCTGGACACTGAGGTATTTTGCTGGAGGCAAGCCTCTCACAAGCACACACCCTCTTCAAACTTCCCATCAAACAGAAAAGAAAAGAGCAGGAAAAGGCTACCTTTGGACCTGTCTCACTCAGGTCTACACACGGGCCAATTCTGGGCAGAAAACTTCCCCCAGTGCTGGCCTCCTTCTTCTTCGTGTTGACAAACTTGTCCCACAGGAACTTAGAGGGAAGCCGCTGAAAGGCAAAAATAAACCAGCTGGAGCCTCAGAGATGCCCTTGCTCAGAAAGGCATTTCTTGAACAAGTGGCACTGGTGAACAATTTGTGATCACATAGTCTAGGACAGTCCTGAAAGCCCTGGAAGTTACTTGCTGAAACACTTAGCATCAATAAATTAATAATACAGAGCGCAATACACATCCTTTTGAAAGTAACTAAGTGCTTGTTTGGTGTAAGTAGCTAGTAGGGTTAGGTCTCTAGTTGGACTTCATTTGAACTAGATGGCTATGTTGTGCAATTCAAAGATGGATCATACTGAAACCTGGAGCTGAAAATCTGAGCATTAATAATAGTTACAACAGACAAAGCTGTATCTTAAATATTACTTAAAAATAGCTAGAGTGGACCTCCTCTCCTTTAGGCTAAAGCACCCCTGCTCTCTCAGCTGCTCCTCACAGGACTCGTGAGAGACTGGAATGTTATGGCTTAATGGCTTCAATACTGTTATAAAGGACTTTCTGCCCATTGTGACAACACTGGATAAAGAAGCTGAGACCACTGAAGCCCACCCCTCCCTGAAAATGCCTCCTGACAGGAACTTGGGACTGTGAGTTAAGCTGCCTAAGGGAACTTGAAACACGACAAAGGTGACACTATCGTCCTGTTATCTCAGGTCTGGGGAGAAGTGAACAAGGCTGAGGAGAAAACCCTATCTACAACAAAGCCAAACCCAGCAGGTATCCTGAAAATCAGCTCTGTCTGGGTTCAGGCTGGGGAAGTCATAGCCACAGACTCATCTAGGATTTTATGGCATGTCAATGGGATCCATGGAATGGTGATATTTTTTACTTAATCTGTCTCTGTCACTCTCTTTCTTCCCCCTCTTCCCAACCCCCATCCCCCCCCTTCACTCCCCCCCCTTTTTCTATTCCTTTCGCTCTCTTCCTCCCATTTACTGTTACATAAAATCCAGACTAGTGACTTTTGCAAATTGCCTCGTTTGCACCTCAATTCAGAGGCCTCTCCCTAATAATTTTAATAACCAGATGATAACAACCCATGGAAACTTGAACAAAACTCATTCACCTTGAAGCAGTTTAAGCAATCACTACAGGGGAAAAAAAAGTATAGATGAGTACAGTTAGAAAATGTTGCATTTCTTCAGTGCAAAAAAAAAGCACAATCAGTAGACCACCTATTGTTCATCCACTCAGCTGTGCATGCCACTGAACTGCTGCACCAGAAGACTGGCATTATCCCATCCTGTATTTCCCTTTGGCATTCTCTCTCAGAGTGCACATGAGACAAAAACAAACAGTTCAACTTTAGTCAATCTTTACCTTCAAAGGAAATTCACGATCTATTCCAGAGGCCAATGCTCTGCACGTTGAGGAATCCTCTGCAGAGACCAATGCTCCGTGAACTGAGGACTCCTAGCAGAGGCCAATGCTCTGCACGCTCAGGAATCCTCTGCAGAGACCAATGCTCCGCTAACTGAGGACTCCTAGCAGAGGCCAATGCTCTGCACGTTCAGGATGTTGTTTGCAGAGGCCAATGCTCTGTACACAGAACCTCGGGGCCGGGCCGGGTTCCGGCGGGGCCGGGCGGGTTCGGGCCGGGGCCAGGCCGTGTTCCGGCGGGGCCGGGAGGGTTTAGGCGGGGCCGGGCGGGTTCCGCCGGGACCGGGGCGGGGCCGGGCCGCAGTGATTTTCAAAGGAGATTGTCACTTGAACTACTGCCTTAACTTTCTGAAGAGTCTTTCTGTAAGTATTAGCGAAAGCCTAAAATGTGGTGATAGAGGCACATCTGTCAGGTCTGTCCCTTGCTCTTTGTGTAGCACTAGTGTTCTATCCCGGCTGGAACAGCCGGAGGGGCTGAGCGAGCTGGGAAAGGGGCTCAGCCTGGAGAGGAGGAGGCTCGGGGGGGACCTTGTGGCTCTGCACAGCTCCCTGGCAGGAGGGCGCTGCGGGTTCAGGAAGAGCCAGAGCGGCGTGGTTCCCTCTCTCCTCTCCCGCTCAACCTCTTCCTCCCTCCCTCCTCCTGCTCCCCCGTTTCCGAAGCCCTCGCAGCCTGCGGGAGGAACGGAGATGGAGCCGGGACAGGGCGGAATGCAGAGAGGGGATGCCAGGAGTAGGAGTGACTGGGCTGTACTGGGACCTTACTGGGATCATGCTGGGAGGGAGTAGGAGCAGTACGATGGCTGCAGCGCTGGACCGGGGGGCGCTCCTTGGCGAGAGAGGAGGGGTGGGACCCCCAGCACGGACCCTCTGCTCCCCATTTTCCCGGCCATCCATGGCTCCCAGCCTGCAGACTTGCCGTGGGCTTGACCCTGGGACGGCCTGGAATACCTTGGAACCCCATTCCTGCCTTTCCTAGCCCCTAGCCCCTCCTTTCTGCAAAACCAGAGACCTCCTGAACTCCCCCTTTCCCAAAATCCCAGGTGTCCTTACCCTGGACTCCTCTTTCCTGGGCTCAAGGAGGCCTTGGAATTCCCTTCTACCTCTCCATGTCCCTGCCTCCCCCCATTTCCGTCACCCCACTGACACCCTCCTGCACCCCTATTCCTGAGGAACGAGACACCCTTTTACCCCTTTGCCCAGCACTGAGAGCCCCCCGTCCCCCCCAGTTCTCCTGTCCCTGCGTTCCCTGCCCGTGGCGCTGTTGGAGCCCAGCCCGGGGTTCCCCCAGTTGGTGTCCATGGGGTCCCTGGATGGGATCCCCTTCCAGCACTGCCGCAGCCGCCGGGGATGGCGGCCAGAGCCGAGCTGGGATGTCGGCACAGCCAGAGCCAGCACAACGAGCAACACCAGCACGGGGCCACCGGGGAGCTGCAGGTGCTGCGGGAGCGGCACAGCCAGAGCGGGGCTGAGCGGGGGCAGCCGCGTCTGGGGCATCTCAGGGGCTGCCATGGCAACTGTGGGACTGCCATGGGAATCCTGGAGATGGAGCCCGAGGAATGAACAGGTGGCTGTGATTGGTCATCAACTGAAAACAATCCACCTAGACCAATAAAAGATGCACCTGTTGCATTCCACAGCAACAGATAGTTATTGTTTACATTTCTTTCCTGAGGCTCTCAGCTCCTCAGGAAAAATCCTAGCAAAGGATTTTTCATAAAATATCATAACTACACAATACCTGCTTGTAATCCTTAAAACACAATGCACAGAGCTCCATTATTAAGCTTAGAACTTCCTAATATCTCGCTAGATATACTTTTCAGCGGCTCAAGGAGTTATTCTAGACAAACATTAAGACACAGACCATTGTTCTATTTGTCTTTACTTACTTTCTACTTCTTACATCATTTTTCTGCTGACAAATCTTATGTCTACTGCTTAGCTCTAATCACGGTTCTGCTGTCTCTGAGGCTTGCCTTCTGTAGCTTTCCCAAAACCCTCTGATTTTAAGGATTCCCACAAAAACCAGCACTGGCCCCTTTACGTGCACGCGAAGCCAAGCAGGAGATGGTGGTCAGGAGAGGCTCAATGC
>NW_024368886.1:1450-16122 GCF_014805655.1 Passer montanus | reverse complement strand
CTCAGCTTCAGGTGCAATTCCCAGTTCAGCTTCTGCCCATTGCCTCTGCTCCTACTGCTGGGCATCACCAAGCACAGCCTGGTTCATCCCCTAACACCCTCCCTTCAGTTCCTCTGGCTGGGATGTGGAGGTGGGAGACAGGCAGCCCCAGAGAGGCGGCAGAAGCACCCACACGAGCACAGAAAGATCATCATCTGGCCTTGGTAGGGAGGCACTGGGAAAATAGACACTGTATGAAACAGTAAGCTCCTGGAGGCTTGCAAATCTGGAACAAGAGATCCAGGGACCAGACAGTGCCTAGCTCTGCTTCCTTTTGGGACAAGCAAGGCCTGCTTCTCTACATGGGACCCCGTGGGCTGTAGTTGGTGCCCAGGCATTTAACTGGTCATGTTCCTGCCCTTGCAGCTCTGCAGCCTCCATGCAGCAAGTGCAGTTGTTTCATTTGCTGCTCGCTGCTTGCACAGAGAGAAGATGCAACACTGTGTGCTCTGCAAGGAGATAGAAAACCAGCTGGCTGGGAATGTTCATCTGGCTAATACCGGTCCCTTTCTTCCTAGGATTCCCAACCTGGAGCCGACTCACAAGATGGGGCAGGTGATTGTGAAAGGCAGCGTCCAGGAGTGGAAGAATCTCGAGGAACCATTAGTGCAGATGGAGGAAGGCCAGGGACCCAAGGAGGAGGTGCTCTGGAAACCACCACCCGAGGGACAGCATTTGTGTGAGCTGGAGCATCCTGCAGGAGCCGGCAACATCATGCCTTCTAAGGATGATCTCCCACTCCTCACCAGAGACGTCTGCAGCTGCCCTCCCAAGCTCCAAGAACATCTTTATCTTGCATTTTAGTTAGCTAAGTTAACCAACTGTTTATTAGATTGACAAGTTCTTGATAATTGTCAGTTCATTGTTAATAAACAATTGTTAATTGTTAATTGTCATCTTGACTTGGTTTGAAAGAGGGGAGTCTGCGGGACCTCTCTGGAATGGAGAATGTGACCCCCTTCTCTCCAAATTATTATAACTTTGAAATTTAGGGGCTTTCAGGAAGAGATATGGGAAAAGGAGTAACAGTTCTTTGCCAGTATGTACAACAAGGCAAACAAACAACAACACCAGCAGCAACAACAAACAGAACCAGGTGCCCAACCACAGCCTTCCCTTGGCTGTAGGCACTTTCCCTTTGGTGTAGTTCCTGTCACAGCCAGGCAGGGAAGGGAGGCAAATAATGAATAAAGCAATTGCTAGAGAAACTTTAATTATTATTGAGGGGCCCAGAAAGGGACCCAGCACCCGAGGTGTGGCCTCACCAGTGCCCAGCACAGCCGGACAATCACTGCCCTTGTTGGGAAGGGTGAAAGTTTGACAAGGATGTCTCATAGACATGTATGCTTGGCAGAAAGATTTTTGAGTGTAGAATCTGAAGAAGGAATAGAAATGAAAGCAAGTTTTTATGTAGAAGAAAAGAATTGCTGAGCCAGTCTTACTGGATAGCTAAGAAGGTAAAGGATATGTTAGTTTGTTGTAGTGTGTTTTTATACCTTGTAATGGTTTTGGTTTTGTATCCCCTTATTTTTCCCAAATGGTTTCCTCCTGATCGTACCCCTTCCCTTTACCTGTGGAATCCCTCTCCTTTGTTGAGATTATCCCCAAATCCCTGTCAATCTGTCAATCAGACTCTCTGTCAATCACTCTGTCAGCATCCCATCCTTTCTATCTAGAACTTTCAGTTCAGGTCATGGAGTGATTAGTCAGAGGCCAGGGGTCAGCCCCCCAAGTGCTACCCCCATACGCTATCCCAAATGTCCATTCCCTAAGTTTTCACCCCTGAAAGTTCTTTATTGGTCAGCAAACTTACCTATTTTTTGGTTCACACCTCCCTTTAAAATGTAATCTTGGCACCTCTCCCAGGTACTCTGGGCAGGGGCCCCCTGAGGTGGGGAGCTCCCAGGAGCTCCGAACAAAACCTTGGATTAAACCCTGCTAAGAGTTGGCCCTTTCATGCTCCACCGATATCTCCAGCGTCTCTTCTGCTGCAAAGGTGACTAGCCTAGCCGCCCTCGGTACCCTCGGGGCGGGGGTGTCCTGATGTCAGCCTTGCCGGGGCTGCCCGGCGCTGTCTGCCGACCCGGGGCTGGCCGGGGTTCCTGGGGGGCTCCCAGAGAGATGGAGACATTAGTTAGAGCGTGTTTTTATGGCTTGGAGCAAAGGATAAACCCACCTCAGACAAGAAGATGTTTTTACCAAGCAAAAAGATTCCACAGGCAAACACAACTGCTGATGTTGCAAGTAGAAAAAAGGTCTCAGAATTTTCTACTGCAAGGAAACTGAAAAACAATTTCGTGCTTCAATTGTAATGTACTAACTTTTAGTGATTGAAGTATTGTTACATGAATATGGTAATTATAGTAGTTATGATAGGCTATAGGTAAAAATTAAGGTATAGATTGGTTCTTCTGTATGAGGACACTCAGCAAAGAAAATTTTATTATGCATTGTAACCAAAATTAAAGGGTCTCCAGGCTTGCCTGCAGCTGGAGCTGACAGCTGTAGGCACAGGCTTTGTCATCCACAACCCCGGACTGCTGAAACATCTTGGATAAAATAAATTGCATTTTGAAGAGCCGCCTGGAGTCCCGCATCTCTCATTCAGGCTCTTTTTGCCCTGGTCCTCAGGGCTGCCCTATTGCTGATACAGGCCAGGAGCTATTGGCCTTCTTGCCCACCTGGGCACCCACCTGGGCTCAGGTTCAGTTGTCATTCAGCTTCCCAACCACTTTCCACAGCTGGGAGCTGCAGAGGGTTAGTGTGGCCAAAATGTACGACCCGGCCCTTGGTCCTGTTTAACCTCATGCCAGTGGTCTCAGCCCATGGATCCAGCCTGTCCAGGGCCCTCTGCAGCCTTCCTGTCCTCCAGCAGATCCGCTGAAAAATATTATTGTAAGCACTGATTGGCGAGGGATGTATTTAGTGTCTATTTCTATGATGCCTGCCTTTGACTTGCTCTTGCATGGCTTACATGCAAGACACTCTAAAGACACTCCAGAAGAACTCGGTCAGCTGACTCCAGCCTGAAGCAAGTTCAAACCAGTGCTCTGGCCAGAATCTGCCTTTTGGTTTGCATGTGACATTCTGACGTGTTACGAGTTGATAGTGAAGTCTTGTCTTGAATTAGTCTAATGAAACATTGTCCATCTGGAATAGAAAAGACCATAATGCCAATTTTATCAAAGCCTTAGAAATTGACTTGGGAAGAAGAAATTAAAAACCCTTTTATGTATGTAATTGGAAGAGAATTTTGTGTTCTAGCAGCTTCTCACGATTGATCCTAATGGTGACAAATTTATGGAGATGAGAAGAGAGGAGCAAGGAATGTGCCTGACTATATGTTTCCTCTTGTTGTCGAACAGCAGGTGCATCACTGGAAAATGTGTTCTAATGAGAATGTTCATTTCTTCAAGAGGAGACTAAACTGCTTTATAGAGTTCTGGATTGAGACAAATGATTTTTAAAGCCCAGAAATTAAATATTGAAATTTGTCAACTTAAATCCTAGCTTTGTTTTCAGCTGCTGCTGAAGCAGGTTTTCTCTTTTGGTGTCTAACTGACATACTGTATGAACACTTAATAAATAAGTTGCACATAAGATGGTGGAAAAAGATGATCTATTACCACACTTTCTTTGCCTGCATCATAGCCTGTCTATTATTACCTCTAAGGATCTGTGGGGAATCAAGTTATCCTGATAGGTGTATTTTTCATAAGATTTTACTCAAGGGAGTTGCCAGAATGTGGTTTGTATCTGTTATTGATGAATAGCTGAATTAGGAAGACGGAACTAAGCTGTTCTTGAGAATCAGCTCCTGGGATTCTATCAAGATGCTATGGAAGAATAGCATGTGAAGTAATATATTAGCAGCTTAGTATTTATAGAAAAATAAGAAGTGGTGAAAAAGAAAGCCAGTATCTGGCAATTGAAAGAATTCTTGAAGTGGCAGAATTGCTGCAGAAGATCTTTACTATTAGGATACACAAGACAGGTGATGGACTTTGGCCCATTTTTAGCACAATAGATTTGATAACAGGAAGCCTTGGCAAGAACAAACAGTTTTGAAGATTGCAAGAAGATTAAAACAGCTGGGTGTCACAGACATATTTTCTGGAAAAATCCCTTTGCCCAGGATTCTTCTCCTGGGAAGCACTTTATTAACCTACAACTGTAACAAAAAGAACACACAGAATTCAGAAGGAAAACCTTCTGAATCATTCCTCCTTTTGATTCTTGGGTCGAGATGACCCTAAGGTGTTAGAAAGTCTCTTTTTTTCCCAGCCCCGCCACCAAAGAGGAAACTGAGATGCGTCGGTTCTGCTTTTCAAGGTTGTTTATTTCTCCTTATCTGTAACATTCTTTTTCTGACCTGCAGAGGTCTGTCTGGCAGGTCAATTCCTGTGTCTCGGGCAGCTCCTTCTCCAAGGAAAGCAGGTGGGAGTTGGAGCCAAGGAGCTGAAAGCTGCAGGTCCAACCTGGGCTGGAGGGAGCTCAGATTTGCACGAGGCTGCTCTGAGTGCCAGGGCTTGGATGGGGGAAATGGTGGGCTGGGGGTAGGGACAGAGTCTGATGGATTGTCAGCCATGACAGGTCTTGATTTTCATATCTATTCAAACTGCATCAGGAGGTACTTGGATTCAGTGTCAATTGGAGATTGCACATATCCATTTATGAGTAGAGAAAAAACCTAAACAAGGCCAAAAAATTGTTTTCTCACTGTCTTGGTAAATAGAATATATTCAGTTTGAATACACTCCTGAAATCAGTCTCATTAGCCCCAAAATATGAAAAAAACTTAAATCAAATTATTCCCAGAGGCTTGGCTTGTTAAGGGGTTCTGATGTCCCATTCCCAAAACAACTCTCTCAAGGAGACATTTAAAAGGCATAATAGTTATATGTGTACTCTGAGCTGGATGCAATGGAGAAATATTTACAAGAGATTCTCAGGAGCTCAGAACAACCAAACAGCCTTTACTGGCAACATTAGAAAAGCAGAGAAACTTTGGCAAAAGGTTTATTATGACATTGTAGTTGTTTTGGTTTGTTAACTTAAGATTTTTCTAATTTTGACTTTTATTAATTATGTATTGATGAGTGTGGTGGGTTTTAGTGTCGATTAATTATTTATGTATTTCTTTTTTTGTGAGATAGGATTAGGAGAAAGGTAAAGCGGCCTTAAAATTTTAAAAGGGTGTAAAGAAAATTTTATTATAAGCAATTAAAAGAAAAAAGGTAATAAGAATTAAAATAAACTCTTTAGAGCACTCTTTTTCTTTACATCTTTTTTTTTTAATGACAATGTAAAGAAGCTAAACTTAAAATTTTTAGTTAGTTTACTCTTTGTGGAATAGTCTTTTTAGTTGACTTAAGGAGAGAAGTTTTTCTTGTTAAGGCTATGGAGATTTTTTACAAGAGGAAAAATTGAGGGGTTTTTTGAGGTTCTTAATTTTTTTTGTGGATAACAGTTGTCTGGGGAACGTTGTTATTGTCAAGTTGTTTTTATTGCTACAAGCTTTTTTACAGTTTGCTGATGGGCCATGTTGACCTATGAGGTATTGTTTTAAAGATTATTGTCAAGTTGTTTTTATTGCTACAAGCTTTTTTACAGCTTGCTGATGGGCCATGTTGACCTATGGGGTATTGTTTTAAAGATTAGTTGCTTAAAGGTAAACATTTTTATTTACTTTTTAAATTGGTTTTATCTCTGGGAATAGAGATATTCTCTCTGAAGTAGTGGATTTTTTTTTCCTTTTTTTCTGCTTCAACTTTTTATGAAATTACAGTTATTTTAACATTTGTTTATTTTAGTATGCAGGTTTTTGTTTGATATTAATCTGAATTTTTTATAATTTTATAATTATAAAATTGCACTAAAAAAGAGTTTTTACTTTATGGTTTATAAGGGGATTTTAGTATTAAGATTAAGGCTCTTTTCTTGTTTTTTAATTGGGATTTAATTTCTTCTTTACTGACTTTGATGATTTTATGTTGCTTTTTAATATGCTTGTATTTTGTTTTTCTTTTACTCAAGGGAGGATTGAGGTATTGAAAGGATTAACACCTGACTGCCAGTAACTTGTGATGGAAGTTGTGGTTGGGTTGTGTTAGGATTGGTTTTATGGTTGGATTTTTGGCTTTTTTGTGTTTAATTTTAGTTGTAGGATTATTTTGTATGGGTTGTAGGTTGTAGGGCTTTTTGATTCTGTCACAATAGGGAATGTTGGAGGTGGAACCCCAGTTGTGCCCATGGGCACCTGGCCAAGAGGGGCAGTTCATTTCCATAGGAAGGAAAGCAGAGAGCCCCACTGCTTGGAAGGCAGGTGAGGGTTTCACTTGGCCAAGGCCAGCAGGACTTGTGCGCAATGGCAGATTTTGTCTGGGAGCAGTCTTTGGATTTAAGGAATTTTGGAGGTGGAAGCCCAGTCTTGGCTTTGGGTGCCTGGAGAAGCAGAACAGTTCTCTCCCATAGGAAGGAGAGCACAGACCCTTCGCAAGTGTTTTAGGTACAGATGTCAGGTGATTCTCATGAAACCATTGCCAGCCAGACTTGTTCTGGAAATATTCCTATGGGAACAATCTCTGGATATAAGGACATTTGGTGGTGAAACCTGAATTCTGCCCATGTATGCCTGCAGGAGAAGGACAGTTCTTTTCCATTGCGAAGGAAAGCACGGAGCCGCAGTGTTTCAGAAGCAGATGAGAAGAGACCTCAATGTTCCAAGGTCAGCTGGACGAGTCACGTTCAAACCAGCCAGGCCTGTTCCATGTTTCCTTGGTTTTATGGTGCCCCATAGTGTCACAAGGACATCTTGGTTCCATGGGGCCTTGAAGTGTCACAATGGTCTCTGTGGTCCCCCAGGCCCCACAATGACACGTGACTCCTCTGTTCCATGAGCCCTGCAATATCACAATGGACCTTTGGCCCCTGGGTGTTTGTGGTGTCACAATGGTCTCCTTTGGCCCCACAGTGTCACAAGGGACCATTGATGACAAGAGGCCCCACTGTGTCACCTTGGAGCTTTGGTTCCATGCAGCCCTGCAGAGTCATAATGAACCCTTTGTTCAATTGGGCTCCACAATGTCACCATGGCCCCTTGGTTCCTTGCAGCCCTGCAGTGTCACAAAGGCCTTTTGGTTTCACAAGGCCCCACAGTCTCACAATGGTCCTCTTGGTTCTGTGGGGACCCCCAGGGTAACAATGGTCTCACTGGTTCCATGAGCCCTGCAATATCACAATGGACCTTTGGCCCCTGGGTGTTTGTGGTGTCACAATGGTCTCCTTTGGCCCCACAGTGTCACAAGGGACCATTGATGACAAGAGGCCCCACTGTGTCACCTTGGAGCTTTGGTTCCATGCAGCCCTGCAGAGTCATAATGAACCCTTTGTTCAATGGGGCTCCACAGTGTCACAATGGCCCCTTGATTCCATGACATCCCACCACAGTCTCACAATGGTCCTCTTGGTTCTGTGGGGACCCCCAGGGTAACAATGGTCTCACTGGTTCCATGATGCCTCAGAGTGGCACAATGCTTTGCTTATTCCATGGGACGTCTCAGTGTCACAGTGGCCCCTTGGTTCCATGACATCCCAAAGTTTCACAATGGTCCCTTGGTGTCACAGGGCCCCACAGTGTCACAATGGTCCCTTGGTTTCATGGGGCCTGTGCAGTTGCATTAGCCCCTTCCCTTCTCAGGCCGCCCTGCCACTCCAAAAGGAGCCCCTTGGAGCTGTGCTGGGCCAGAAACTCCCTCTGAGTGGGACCTCTCCGAGCCGGGAACTCTCCCGTTTGCTGCACCCAGGGATCCTGAACAATGATGGAGCCTGGGCCGATCTCCCCACTCATTCAGGCTCAACCCTTCGCTTGCTGGGGAGATGCCAAAGCATCCGCAGTGAGCATTTCCCTGCCCTCAGGGGAATTTCTCACAGGTGCCTTGCACTGACTCTTTGTGTCTGTGCACATACAGGAGTGCCTGTGCTGGGGAAATGTGACAGAAATGCTGCTGTCTGAGGTGTTGGAATGCCTTGGATAGCTGAGTCAGTCAGGCCTGTAAGTGAGGTTAAGTCATGAGGAATAACCTAAGTTAAAAGCTTCTAAGAGTTATTTTTCTGCTAAGTTGTTATGTTTAATATCAGTTATAAACTGAGTTAAATAGCATTAATTTGCAAAGTCATAGGTCATAAGTTAGGTTAAATACTATTAAGTGCTTTTCTTTTGCTAAATTGTGACGTTTAAGATAGAAGTAAAAGTTAAGGTGGAAGTTAAGGTTAAGTTATAAGTTAAGTCCTGTTAAGTTTGAGCTCTGTTCAGCTTTAAGGCCACATTCTGTTTATGCTTGCCCTCACTGTCCTTGTGTCACACACACACACACACACACACGGGACAGTTCTTGGTTCATGTCTGGTTTGATTGCCTGGATTTTGTTTGGTTTTATTGTTGCTTTCTTTCCTCAGTGTGCCTGAAGTGTCCAGTCAGGAGCAGAGTGACTCTTGCCAAGGGACTTTGTGGTGCTGTTGCTTAATATTAAATCTGCTTTTTGCTGATCCCTTGCTGGGGATATTTTCAGCGCTCTCAAGCCCTTGTTCATAACAGGGTGAAGGAGCCCTGGCCTAGGCTCTGGCCCTGGGGAACATGGGGACGCTGCTGGGGGGCCCCTGTCTCCCTGTCCCACCCCCAGGGCCCCAGCCCCCCGTCCCCGTGTCGATCTGGGGTCGATCTCATGGAACATCCTCTGGGGGAGGCTGCGGTGCCGGGGGCGGGGGGACCCGGGGGGACAGGGGACCCCGCTGTGCACGAGCAGCGTTGGACTGCTCTGGGGGGACTCTGAGGGGGGGCTGGGGCAGAGTGACCTCCCCAGTGACCTCACACAGCTTCTGTGATATCACACAGCTCCTGTGATGTCACACATCTGCTCTGTGACATCACACAGCATCCTGTGACATCACAGAGCCCCCTATGATGTCACACGGCCACCTGTGATGTCACAGAGCCTCCCGTGGTGTCACACAGCCGAGTCTATGATGTCACCCTGTTATGTCATACAGCAGTGATGTGATGTCATGGAAGACTGTGATGTCACAAAATCACCCTGCAATGTCACAGTCAGTTCTGTGATGTCACATGCTTCTGTAGGATGCTAAACAGCCACCCACTGATGCCACAACCCACTCTCTGATGTCACAGAGCCACCCTCCATGACGGCAGGATCTACTCTATGGCCACACACTCTATGATGTCACAGCCTGCTCTGTGATGTCACAACACCCGCAATGATGTCACAAAATCCTCTCTGTGATGACCACACTGGCACTCTGTAATGTCACAGCACACACTTTGACCTCGCAGCCTGCTCTATGTCGGTATGCAGCCACCCCATGATGTCACAGCCTGCTCTGCGATGTCACACAGTCCCCTCTATGATGCTGTAGCTGCCCGATGTCCTCAAACAACAAACTCTTTGATGTTGTTGCCCAATCTGTGACCTAACACAGCCCACTCTGTGCTGTCACACAGCCCCTTTCTGACATCACAGCTGCTCTGTGCCTCTGTGACACAGCCACAGAGGTGCCGCTGTGACACAGCCCCCTCTGGGACATCCCCCAGCCCCTGCCAGTGCTGAGCCCTGTCTGCGCCTGTCTCAGATCTGTCTGAGCTCTGTCTGTGCCCTGCTCGTGTCCCTGAGCTGCCCTGGCAGTGCACAGCCCTGCTGGGCTGTACACAGGAGCTGCTCCTGGCCAGAGCTGTCTCTCTGCAGCGCTGCCCTTGCCAGGAGCTGCCTCTGGGCCAGGAGCCTGGCCCAGCTCAGCAGCACAGACACAGCACCAGGACTTTAAGGACCCTCTGGGGCTTTGGTGCTCTTTGCATCAGACTCAGTCCCTCAGAGTCTGCTCAAAAAAATTCTCAAGAACTCAAACTTAAGTTGAAACATGGAAATTTCTTGCCATTTTAATGGGTCCCAGTCAAGGACACAATTCATGTGAAAGGGGGACGTGTTGCACCACAGCCTTGCCCTGGGAGGGAAATTCCTTTCTCCTGGTGTCCAGTCAGGGCCTCCCCAGCTGCACTTGGCGCCGTTATTGCCTTCTCATGGTTATATCCTCTATGAAGAAAACTCCAGCCTCTCTGAAACCACCCTTCAATCCCTCCCAGGCTACTCCTGTTCTGTTCTCAGTCTCCACACCACTGAGCACAGAGCCATCAGCCTCTCCCTGCCGGTTATGTGATGAGGTCTAGAAAACCCCATCTTGGGAGATTTTTGAGTCCTCTTGAAAGTGTGTGAAAATTGAAAAAAGTGGTCAAAGTTATTTTTTCACAAATCTTGCAGTGACACAACAAGGGTCAATATATTTAAACTGAATGGGGGTGGATTTACATTAGTTAGCAGGAGGAAATATTTTGCAATTATGAGAGTGGCAGAAAACTGCAACTGTTTTTCCAGAGAAGTGAATTCCCCATCAAAGGAATTGTCCCAGATCAGAAGCTTTGTGCAACCTGACCCAGTGAAACCCTGTCCCCTCCCCAAGGACAGAATTCCTGTTGTGTGGGTTCTCTGATGTGCTGGGTGCCCTCACAACGCTTCTGGCTAGAATGTCTGCTGAGGGCAGCCAGGCTGCTCCAGGGGCAGTGACCTCACAGCCATCACCACTGCAGCCCTGTCCCCTGGGCCTGGCTCTGCCCTTTCCTCTGCCCCTGCCTTGTCTCTGCTGGCATGAAGAGTTTTGTCATTCATATCTTGTCCCCAAGGTGCTGGGGCAAATGGCTTCCCAGGCCGGCTCCTGGAGCAGAAGTGGCTTTTCTGAGCCCAGCCAAAAATGAGCCCTGAGGCAGCAGCTCTGCAGTGGCCACCAAGCTGGGCTGCCAAGGACCCATTTCTGTAGTCAGTTTCCATGGCTACCATCCTCAGTCCTCTGTTGCTATGGTCAGTTTCCATGGCTACCATCCCAGCCTGCACTGCTGCTTGCTGCCCTCCCACCTCCCATGGAAAGCATGAAAGGCAAAGATCCCAGGCTGGGAAAACAACAATTTACTGGGAAAAGCCATGGGATTACACAGGGGGAAAAAGCCCTTATGTTGCAGCCATGCCTCCCGCAGGGCTTCCCTTACTGGTGCCTCCGTTGGTGTCTGGTAAAGTTAGAGCTGTCTGAGAAGCTCTTCCCACACTGGGGACACTCGTAGGGCCTCTCCCCAGTGAGTGTGCGCCAGTGGGTGACGAGGTGGGAGTTTTGCTTGAAGCCCTTCCTGCAGTCAGGGCAGCGGAAGGGCCTCTCATCGGTGTGAATCCTTTCATGCAAAAGGAGATGGGAGCTGGTGTGAAACCTCTTCCCACAGGTAGGGTACTTGTAGGGCCTCTCCCCAATGTGGATGCGCTGGTGCCTGACAAGGGCGGAGCAGCAGCTGCAGCCCTTCCCACACTCCCCACACTCGTAGGGCCATTCCCCAGTGTGGATCATCTGGTGGCAGGTCAGGGTGCTGCTCCGCCTGAAGCTCTTCCCACACTCCAAGCACTTGTAGGGCTTCTCCCCATCATGAAGCTGATCCTGGACCATCAGCTCCGAGCTCTGGCTGAAGCTTTGTCCACCTTGCTGGCACAGGGTGGGTCTTTCCTCCTCAGAGCACCCTGGGCTGGGTTTGGAGCCCCTCCTCCTGCAGGATCTCAGGGAATTTTCTTCCCCATTGGATTCCTGTGCCATGGAGCCACTCAAAACGGCCTCTTCCACAAGGTTCTGCTGTGGAGATTTGTCCTCGTTGGTCTCCATCCTCAGCTCCTTGTCTGAGGAAGGCAGGGCAAGGAGAGGATGGGATTTCCCTCCATGCCAGAGGGAAGGGGAAGGAGATCCTCCCAGTGCATCCCTGGCACGGTGACGTTGGAAGCAGAGTTGTCCTGGAGCCTTGGGCTGTGCTGTGCAGGGAGATGGAGCAGGAGAGAGGGGGAAAGGGGCTGTGACTTCCTCCTCACCTACCTGGTGGTCTCAGGACATCTTCCTCTTCCTTTCAGCCTTCTCCTCTATCTGGCGGTGGTTTTGGGATGGGAAATTCTGTTTTGGGAGGAAAACAAGAGATGAGTGCATTGAGTTTTGTACAGGTTTGAGGGCAAACCAGGGGGAGATTTTGAGCCAGAATTACAATTTAATAAGAAAATTAAGATCAAGGCAATGATACAGAAACACTGCCTTAAACTGACAGTCAGGATATAACCTGGCACCCTGTTGGTCAGTAACATGTCCCCCCCTCTCTGACATGACAGCATTGGCAATTCCAGCATTCCCCTCTTGGTGACACCACAGCAGTGGCAGCTCCAACATTCCCCACTCCGTGATGGTGCAGCTGCAGCAGCCCCAGTGTTGCCTCTCCATGACACAATGGCAGTGGCATCCCCTGCATTCCTCTCTGTATGACACCAACACAGTGGTAGAGCAAAGATTCCCCTCTTCATGAGAAAACAGTGGTGGCAATCCCAAAATTCCAATCTCTGTCACAACATCAATGGCAAACCCAACATTCCCCTCTCTATGAAAATACAGTAAAAGCAGCCCCAGCGTTCCCCTCTCTGTGACACCACAGCAGTGGCAGCCCCAGTGTTCCACTGTGTGTGACACCACAGCAGTTGAAGCCACAACTTTCCCCTCCTTGTGACACTGCAGCTGTGGAAGCCCCAAAGTTCCCCTCTCTATGACACTACCAGGGTGGCTGTCCAAAGTTCTGCTCTCTATGACAGCACCACAGTGGCAGTTCCAACATTCCCCTCTGTGTGACACGTCAGAATTTGCAGCCCCAGTGTTCATCTCTATGACAGCACTGCAGTGGCAGCCCCAATATTCCCCTCTCTATTACATGACAGCAGTGGCTCCTCCAGCATTCCCCTCTCTGTGATACTATTGTGTTGGCAGTCCCAACATTGACTTCTGAATGACACCACAGTGGTGGCAGCCCCAAGATTACCCTTTCTATAACAAAACAGGGGGACCAGCCCCAAGGTTCTCCTGTCTTTGACCCCACAAGGATGGCAGCCCCAACATTCCGCTCTCTGTGATACCACAGCATTGGCAGCCCCAGCGTTCCCCTGTCTGAGGGGGAACCAGAGCAGTGTCAGCCCCAACATTTCCCTCTCTGTGACACCATGGATGTGGCAGCCCCAAGTTCCCCTCTCTGTGACACCACAGCAGTGCAAGCTCCAGCGTCCCCTGTCTGTGACACTGCAGCTTTGGCAGCCCCAACATTCCCCTCTCTGTGACTCCACGGTAGAGGCAGCCCCAATATTCTAAGACATCACAGCCTAGGCAGCCCCAATGTTCTCCTGTGTATGACAACACAGCACTGGCAGCCCCAGCATTCCCATGTGTGTGATATCACTGTGGTGGCAGCCACAACATTCCCCTCTCTGTGACACCATGGTGGTGGCAGCCCCAGTGTTCCCTTCTCTGTGACACCACCGCTGTGGCAACCCCAATATTTCGCCCCGCTGTGACACCACAGCCCTGGCAGCCCCAGTGTTCCCCTCTCTGTGACACCACAGCTGTGGCAGTCCCATTGTCCTGGTCTCTGTGACACCACAGCAATTGCTGCCTGAACATTCCCCTCTCTGTGACTCTGCAGCTGTGGCAGCAGCACTAGAACAGAAGCAGCAGCCGTGGAACAACAGAGGAGCAGGGGAGGAGCAGAGGAGGAGCAGTGGAACAGTGGTAGATGAGCAGTGTCAGAGAAGGAGCAGTGTTGGAGCAGCGGCGGTGGAGCAGAGGAACCGTGCTGAAACAGCACGACACAGCTTTTGAGCAGCACTGGAGCGACCATGGAAAAGGCATAACAGTGGTAGAACAGGAACTACAGCCATGGAATAGTGGTGGCACAGGCCCCACAGCTGTGGAACGGCTCCTGAGATGCCGAAGCTGTGGGACACAGCACGGCTCTGAGCACTGTGTCCTTGTAAGAGTCAGTCTGAAGTTTCCCTCATTTGCCTCACAACTGTCGCAAGGACAGAGACCGGGACCCTGAGGACCCTGACTGGAGTTCTGGCCTGATTGAGGAGGATGCTTGCCAAGTGATTGTTCACAGCTGTGTTTGCAGTGCCAACTGCTTCTAGCAAGGGTGGGCAAAGGAGCAACTCGCCCTATATGCTTACACCTGCTTCATCACAATAGCCCATGAATTTCCCCACCACTTGGCCAAATGAACTTTCTGGGGTAACTTTGGTGATCGCCCACAGAAAATCCCTCATCTGCCTCATGACCACCGTTACGGATGGAGATTGAAGCCCCCTCCCAAGGACTGAGACTGAGACCCCTATAATTCTAACACAGGGAGGGGCTGGCCTGATGGAAGTGAGATGTTTGCCCACGTGTGATCATTGGACCAAGAAAACAATGGCTCTCACTCACTGCTGATAACATGACCTGTTCCCCCTAGGTGGCTTCAATGCACTTACTCTTCATTGTACCTGTTCTCCCTCAGCAGTTTCAATAGACCTTCATTGTCTTTTACCTGTTCCCCCCACCATCGGCAGAGGACTAAAAAAGACCCCTGAGTTAACCAAGACTTCAAGATTCTCACCGACGTGACAAGGCAGATTCCACTGTCTGGACCATGAGGATTTTGTCTCTGCCTTGGTAGCTATACCCTTTCCCCCTTTTCTCTC
>NW_024368886.1:0-513 GCF_014805655.1 Passer montanus | reverse complement strand
TAGGAACTCACCCTGGGAAACACCTCAGTACATATGCTGTTTTGTTGATTTTGTTAAGAAATGACATGAAAATCAGCACAAGGGGGAGAGATGAGGGAAAGGAAAAAACAATTCCTTTCTTTTATCTTCCTTGTGGAAACTTTCCTCTAGAGGTTGTGCTTCAGCCAGATACTTCTTGGGCCAAGGGCTGAGGGAAGCAATTCAGCTGAGGCAGCTGAGTCATCTCCTCCCTGGTTTGTAACCCTGGGGCTGGGAGAAGACACGGGTGCCCCCCTTGCACCCCACAACCCCCTGGAATGGGGGATTCCTCCTGCCTCTGCTGGCATTACCTCTGGCCTGGGTGCTCCTGCTCTGAGCTCCCTGCCATGGTCATTCCTGGAGGTGGAGGGCAGGAGGGAGGCATTCAGTGCAAACCTGGCAGGTGCCAGTGGGGTCAGAGATGTGTGGAGGTGACAGTAACAGAGTGATGGACACCTGAGCAGATGGACACAGGGAGAAGACAACACCTCTGGG
>NW_024368885.1:0-969 GCF_014805655.1 Passer montanus | reverse complement strand
CGAATTCCCCCAAATCACCCCAAAATTCCTCCAAATCGCCCAAATATCCCCCTAGGACCCCAAAACCTCCCAAAATTCCTCCAAATCCCCCCAAAATTTGTCTCTTTGACCCCAAATCTCCACCAAAATCCCCCCAAATGCCCCCTGGGACCCAAAGCCTCCCAAAATCTCCCCGAATTCCCCCAAATCACCCCAAAATTCCCCCATTTTCTCCTACCCCAAACCCATTTCCCTCCCATTTTTTCCCATTTTCTCCGTTTTCCCACATTTTCTCCCCATTTCTCCCCAATTTCCCCCATTTTCCCCATTTTCTCCATTTTCCCACATTTCCTCCCCATTTTCCCCCATTTTCCCATTTCCTCCCCATTTCTCCCCATTTTCCCCCCAATTTTTCCCATTTCCTCCCCAGTTTTCTCCATTTTCTCCCCATTTTTTCCCAATTCCTCCCCATTTTTCCCTGTTTTCCCCCATTTTCTCTCAATTTTCCCCCATTTTTCCCATTTCCCCCCCATTTCTCCCAAATTTCCCCCCAAAAAAACGACCAAAATTTCACCCAAAATCCACTGAAATCCATTGAAATCCACCCAAATCCCACCCAGCTCCCGTTCATCAGCAGCTCCAGCACCTCCTGCTGCTCCCGCAGCTGCAGACCCAAAATCCCCAAAATTCCACCCAAAATCCACCCAAATCCCACAAAAACCACCAAAATCCCCAAAAAAACGACCAAAATTTCACCCAAAATCCACTGAAATCCATTGAAATCCACCCAAATCCCACCCAGCTCCCGTTCATCAGCAGCTCCAGCACCTCCTGCTGCTCCCGCAGCTGCAGACCCAAAATCCCCAAAATTCCACCCAAAATCCACCCAAATCCCACAAAAACCACCAAAATCCCCAAAAAAACGACCAAAATTTCACCCAAAATCCACTGAAATCCATTGAAATCCACCCAAATCCCACCCAGCTCCCG
>NW_024368884.1:0-969 GCF_014805655.1 Passer montanus | reverse complement strand
ATCCCACAAAATTCCCTCAAAATTCCCCCCAAATCCCTTTTCCCGCCCTTTTTTCCCCTTCCAGGACCCTTTTGCCCTCACGAAAATCTCTAATTCTCCACAAAATTCCCCCAAATTCCCTCAAAATTCCCCCAAATCCCCTCAGAATTTTTGGGACCATCCAGAATCATTCCAGGACTCCCAAATCCCCCCTAGTTCCCTCAAAATTAAATAAAATCCCCTCAAAATTCGCCCAAATTCCCTTTTCCCACCCCTTTTTCCCCTTCCAGGACCCTTTTCCCCCCTCACGAAATTCCCTTTAATTCCCTCAAAATTCCCCCAAAATTTTTGACACCCTCCAAAACTCCTTCAGGACCCCCAGATTTCTTCAAAATCCCCCAAAATTCCCTCAAAATTTCCCCAAATTCCCTTTTCCCGCCCTTTTTTCCCTTCCAGGACCCTTTTGCCCTCACAAAATTCTCTTTAATTCTCCCCAAAATTCCTTCCAAAATCCCCAAATTTCTCCCCAAAATCCCCTTTTAACCCCTCAGGATCCCCCAGACCCCCCAAATTCAGGTTTTTCCTCAAAAATAATTTGTATTTCCTGCCAAAATCCCCAAAATTTGGGGTTTTCCCACCCAAAACCTCCCAAATTTTGGGTCTCCCACAACCAGAAAAACCAAAAAATTTTCATTTTTTCTCCTCCAAACCGCCCAAAATTTGATTTTTTTTCCCCCCCGAAACACCTGAATTTCATTTTCTCCCCCCAAATTTTGATTTTTCTCTCCCAAAATTGAATTTTCCCTCCCAAAATCTGATTTTTGCCTCCCAAAATTGGATTCCCCCCCAAAAATTGGATTTTTTTTCCCCCCAAAATCAGATTTTTTTTCCCCCCAAATTTCCTTTTTTTTCCCCCCATTTTTTTCGAGCACCCCCAGAAATTCCAGACCCCCTAAAAAAACCCCAAATTTCCCCAAAAAACCCCAAATT
>NW_024368883.1:0-969 GCF_014805655.1 Passer montanus | reverse complement strand
ACACAGGTGACACAGGTGACACGGGTGGCCCTTGGGGACATGCCAGCTCAGATGGAGATGCTCTCCTGCACGCAGCCGGGCTCCAGGTAGGGGTAGGGCAGGGCCAGCGCCGCGTTCCGGGCCCGGATCCGCTCCGAGATGGCGGCCAGGCGCGCCCGGAACGCGGCCAGCAGGCGCCGCGGGGCCCGCCCCGCCAGCAGGTCCTGGGAACGGGAGCCCAGGGGACGCTGGGGACATCAGGGGACATCAAAGGGACATCAGAGGGACATCACAACCACCCCTCCATGCCCCAGCAGGTCCTGGGAACGGGAGCCCAGGGGACGCTGGGGACATCAGGGGACATCAAAGGGACATCAGAGGGACATCACAACCACCCCTCCATGCCCCAGCAGGTCCTGGGAGCGCGAGCCCAGGGGACACTGGGGACACAGGGGGCATTGGGGACATCAGAGGGACATCACAACCACCCCTCCATGTCCCAGCAGGTCCTGGGAACGGGAGCCCAGGGGACGCTGGGGACATCAGGGGACATCAAAGGGACATCAGAGGGACCTCAGGGGACACCATAACACCCCCTCCATTGTCCCAGCAGGTCCTGGGAGCGCGAGCCCAGGGGACGCTGGGGACATCAGAGGGACATCAGAGGGGACATTGAGGATGTTGGGGGGATTGGGGGGATTGGGGACACTGGGGACATCAGGGACATCATGGTGACCCCAAAACCCGTGGTCACCATGGGTGGTCACAAGCCTCCAACGCGCCTGTCCCCACAGAGGTCCCTGTACCCTCCCCAGTGTCCCTGTCCCCCCAATGTCCCCAAAGTCACCAACGTCCCCTGATGTCCCCAATGTCCCCCCAATATCCCCAATCCCCTCAATGTCCCCAATGCCCCATCCCCCCAATGCCACCCGCTGTCCCCTCACTGTCCCCGCTGTCTCCGCAATGTCCCCAATGTCCCCAATGCCCCAA
>NW_024368882.1:0-969 GCF_014805655.1 Passer montanus | reverse complement strand
TTTTGGGGATTTTTTTTGGATTTTCCTGGAAATTTTTTGGATTTTTTGGCATTTTTGGGATTTTCCCTGGGAATTTTGGCCCCGAAATTGGGAATTTTGGGGATTTTTTTTGGATTTTCCTGGAAATTTTTTGGATTTTTTGGCATTTTTGGGATTTTCCCTGGGAATTTTGGCCCCGAAATTGGGAATTTTGGGGATTTTTTTTGGATTTTCCTGGAAATTTTTTGGATTTTTTGGCATTTTTGGGATTTTCCCTGGGAATTTTGGCCCCGAAATTGGGAATTTTGGGGATTTTTTTTGGATTTTTTTGGGGATTTTTTGGGGATTTTTGGAGCTCCAAAGTCCCAAATCGCCCCCAAATCCCAGCAAAGATTTTCCCAAAAATCCCAAAATTCTAAAAAATTCCCAAATTTCCCCCAAAAATCCCCCCAAAAATTAAAATTCCACACAAAAAAACCCCCAAAATTCACCAAAATAAAACAAAAATTACACCATGGGATTTGGGGAAAAAAACCAAAATTTGGGGATTTTGGGGAATTTTTTTGGGATTTTTTGGGATTTTTTTTGGATTTTTTTGGGGATTTTTTGGGGATTTTTGGAGCTCCAAAGTCCCAAATCGCCCCCAAATCCCAGCAAAGATTTTCCCAAAAATCCCAAAATTCTAAAAAATTCCCAAATTTCCCCCAAAAATCCCCCCAAAAATTAAAATTCCACACAAAAAAACCCCCAAAATTCACCAAAATAAAACAAAAATTGCACCAAAAAATTCCCTCGCTGGAGCAGGAATTCCCCAAAAAATCAAAAAGAAACCCCCAAAAATTCCACAAATTCCCCCAAAAATCCCTAAAAAATCCCTAAAATTCCCCAAAATTCCTGAAAATTCCTGAAAATTCCCCAAATCCAGAAAGAAATCCCCAAAAAAGTCCCAAAATCTCCCCAAAAATTCAAAATAAATGCCAAAAAAATCAA
>NW_024368881.1:0-969 GCF_014805655.1 Passer montanus | reverse complement strand
CAGAGGGTCCCCAGACCCCTCCCCCACCCCCCCCCAATGAGGGATTTGGGGCCCTCCCGGAGGTGGTGGGGAAATCCCAAAGTCGTTAATGAGCACAAAGTCGTTAATGAGCACAAAGAGTGCTCGGGTTGGTAATTACCCAGCTAACTAATGAATCATTAATGTATTAATTTATTTAATTTTAGCTAATCAATGAACCACCAATTTACTAAGCCGTTTTAGCTAATTAATCACCAATGTTATAATTCATTTTAGCTGATTAATCACTGATTAATTACTAATTACATATTACATATTTATTAACTGATTGCATCAATTACATATTAGTGTATGCAACTTTACCTAATCAATTAATCACTAACTACAATTCATTTTAATTAATCACTACATACAATTCATTTTAGCTAATTGATTAATCATTAGTTATAATTAATTTTAGCTAAGTGATTAATCTCCTAATTTATTAGTTTATTTGATTTTAGCTAATTGATTAATCACTACTTACAATTCATTTAGGGGAGTAGTTAATCACCAATTTATTAATTTATTTAATTTTAGCTAACTAATTAATCATTAGTTATAATTCATTTCAGCTAAGGAGCTAATCAATTTAATAATTTATTTAATCTTAGCTCATCAATTGCTAATTATGATTAATTTTAGCTGATTAATTAATCACAAATTTATTAATTTATGTAACTTTAGCTAATGAATCATTAACGATAATTCATTTTGGGTAATTAATCGCTAATTACAATCAATTTTTGTAACTAGTCAACCACCAATTTATTAATTTTAGCTAATTAATTAATCAATCCCCAATTATAGTTAATTTGAACTAATCCCCACTTACAATTAATGTAGCTAATTAACTATTTACTAATTACAATTCACTTTAGCTAATTAATCCCCAATTATAATTCACTTTAGCTAATTAACCAATCACTAATTAGGGCTGCTAATGAACCC
>NW_024368880.1:0-969 GCF_014805655.1 Passer montanus | reverse complement strand
GGGGCTCGCGCCCCAAAGTGCCTAAAGCGGGAGGGGGCGGGGCTGAATATGTAAATGAGCCGGGAAGGGGCGGGGCTTGTACAGAGGGGCGGGGCCGGGGGTTTCCCGCCATTTTCCCCCGAATTTGGGGGAGATTTTTGGAATTTCCTGGAATAAAATGTTTGGGAAAAGGAGAAAAAAAAGAGTCCGAGGTTTTTTTTGGGGAGGGAAATGAAAATTTGGGGAAAAAAATTAAAAATTTGGGGGGAAAAATTGAAAATTTGGGTGAAAAAAATGAAAATTTGGGGGAACAAAATGAAAATTTGGGGGAAAAAAAAGAAAATTTGGGGGAAAAAAATTGAAAATTTGGGGGAAAAAATTGAAAATTTGGGGGAAAAAGATGAAAATTTGGGGGAAAAAATGAAAATTTGGGGAAAAAAATGGAATTTTAAGTGGATTTTAAAGGGGGAGTGGGAATGAAAGGGTTAAAATGGAATTAAAATGTGATTTTAATTAAATTTAATTAAACTTTATTTGAATTAAAGATTATTTTTGATTTAAATTAGTTTTTATTTTAATGGAATTTTGATATTGTATTAATTATATTTAAATTAATTTTGTTATCTATAAATTGTATTTTAATTTAATTTCAATGACATTTGAATTTAATTTGAATTTTAATTTAAATTAATCCAAATATCCAAAATACGGGGTGGGAAGTGGGAATTTATGGGGGGAAAAAAGGGAATTTATGGGGAAAAAATTGAATTTTTTTTGGGAAATAAATTGGAATTTGGGGGAAAAAATGGGAATTTATGGGGGAGAAAAATGAATTTATGGGAAAAAACTGAATTTTTTTGGGAAAAAAAAGGAATTTATGAAGGGAAAAAAATGAAATTTATGGGATTAAATCATGAATTGGGGGGAAAAAGGGAATTTTGGGGGTTGAAATTGGGATTTGTGGGGGAAAATTGGGAATTTTGGGGGAAA
>NW_024368879.1:0-970 GCF_014805655.1 Passer montanus | reverse complement strand
AAAATCCAATTTTTTTCAGATTTTTTCACAAAAAAAATCCCAATTTTTTCCCAATATTCCCAATTTTTTTTCCCTTTTTCCACCCAAAAATTCCGATTTTTAACCCTTAAATTCCGGGCAAAAATTCCCATTTTTAGCTCAAAAAAAATCAATTTTTTGCTAAAAATTCTGATTTTTTTCTTTTTTCTCCTTTCAGGTGAAATGACCCCAAACCCGGAAGCGCCGGAACCTTCTGGAATTTCCCAAAATTTCCCAAAATTTTCCCAAATTTCCCCAAATTTTCCCTTCCCCTCCCCCACCCTTGTAAATATCCCCCAAAAAACCCCAAAAAATAAAGAAAATTTTCATTTTTTAACCAAAATTTTGTGGGTTTTTCTTTGGGGTTTCGGGGAATTTTGGGGGGGGAAATTTGGGATTTTTTTTAAAAAATAAATTTTGGGGGAAATTTGGGTTTTTTTAATAAATTTTTGGGGAATTTTTGGGGATTTTGGGGGAAATTTGGGGTTTTTTAAAAAATATATTTTTATTTTTGAGGAAATTTTGGGGGAATTTTTGGGATTTTTTAATGAATTTTGGGGATTTTGGGGTCAATTTTGGGGTTTTATAAAAATATTTTTATATTTAATGAAATTTTGGGGAAAATTGTGGGGATTTATAAATTAAATTTTTGAATTTTTGATGAAATTTTTGGGGAAATTTTTGGGTTTTTTTAATTAATTTTGAGGATTTTTAAAATAATTTTTTGCATTTTGGATGAAATTTTGGGGGAAATTTTGGGGTTTTTAATGAATTTTGGGGATTTTGGGGTAAATTTGGGGTTATTTAAAAAATATATTTTTATTTTTGAGGAAATTTTGGGGGAATTTTTGGGTTTTTAATGAATTTTGGGGTAAATTTTGGGGTTTTTAAATTAAATTTTTGAATTTTTGATGAAACTTTGGGGTTTTTTAAATGAATTTTGAGGATTTTG
>NW_024368878.1:0-970 GCF_014805655.1 Passer montanus | reverse complement strand
ACGGGATTTTAGGGGATTTTGGGGTGTTTTGGGGGGTTTTGGGGGATTTTGGTTTGCGCCATCTTCTTCTTCTGCCGCCATCTCCACGCCCACCTCCGAGCAGAACGATAACTTTGATAATTTTGAGATTTTAGGACACCAGTTTTGGGATTTTTGGGACTCCAATTTTTGGCATTTGGGGACAGTAATTTTGGGATTTTAGGACACCAATGTTGGGACTCCAATTTTGGGATTTTGGGACAGTAATTTTGGGATTTTTGGGAAGACAATTTTGGCATTTTGGGTTCCATCTCCCCAGGATTTTGGGACATCAATTTTGGGACAATAATTTTGAGATTTTGTGACACCAATTTTGGAATTTTGGGACAATAATTTTGGCATTTTGGGACACCAATTTTTGGATTTTAGGACACCAGTTTTAGGATCTTGAGTCACCAATTTTGACATTTTAGGACAATAATTTTGAGATTTTAGGACACCAATTTGGGGATTTTGGGACTCCAGTTTTGGGATTTTAGGACAATAATTTTGGGGTTTTGAGTCACCAATTTTGGGATCTTAGGACACCAATTTGGGGATTTTGGGACAATAATGATGAGATTTTAGGACACCAATTTCAGGATTTTGAGTCACCAATTTTGGCATTTTGGGACAATAATTTTGGGACACAATTTTTGGCATTTTAGGACAATAACTTTAGGATTTTGAGTGACCAATTTCAGGATTTTTTACACCAATTTTGCCATTTTGGCACCACAATTTCGGGATTTTTTACACCAATTTCACATTTTGGGATTTTCAGTCGCCGATTCGGGGATTTTGGGACAATAATTTTGGGATTTTCGAACACCAATTTCAGGATTTTAGGACACCAATTTTGGCATTTTGGGACAATAATTTTGGGACACTAATCCCCAGGATTTTAGGACACCAAATTTGGGATTTTGGGACACCAATTTTGGCATTTTGG
>NW_024368877.1:0-2942 GCF_014805655.1 Passer montanus | reverse complement strand
AGATAGACAGGTGAGATAGACAGGTGAGACACATGAGGGACAGGTGAGGCGAAAAAACCCCGCGAAAATGGCAAAAAACCCCAAAATTTTAGCCCAAAATTCAAATAAATTTGGGTTGTTTCAGTGTAAATCACCTTGAGGTTTTATGTGAGACAGGTGAGAAACAGGTGAGACAGGTGAGATCAGACAGGTGAGATCAGACAGGTGAGGGACAGGTGAGGGACAGGTGAGGCACAAAACCTCGAGGAAATGGCAAAAACCCCGGGATTTTAGCCCAAAAATTCAATAGATTGGGTTATTTCAGGGTAAATCATCTTGGGGTTTTATCTGAGTCAGGTGAGAGACATGTGAGAGACAGGTGAGACAGGTGAGAGACAGGTGAGCTAAAAAATGGGACAGAGATGTGATAGGTGACACAGGTGACCCCCAGGTGTGTCCCAGATGACAGTCAGGTGTGCCCAGGTGTGCCCAGGTGTGTCCAGGTGTGCCCAGGGGACACTCAGCCCAGGTGTGTCCCAAGTGACACAGGTGATACCCAGATGACACAGGTGAGCACACAGGTGACACAGGTGAGCACACAGGTGTGACAGGTGACACAGGTGAGCACACAGGTGACACAGGTGAGCACACAGGTGTGACAGGTGACACAGGTGAGCACACAGGTGACACAGGTGACACACAGGCGAGGACAGGTGACACAGGTGACCCCGGGTACCTCCAGCGCCTCCCTCTGGTGTTTCTCGTGCAGGCTCTGGGGCAGGGCAGGGACAGGTGAGGGACAGGTGGCACAGGTGAGCACACAGGTGACAGGTGACACACAGCTGACACTCAGGTGTGACAGGTGAGCACACAGGTGACACAGGTGACACACAGGTGACACCATGTCCTGAGCAAACTGCTTCCTTGCACGCAACATGAATACTGCAATATTCAGAATTGTCCCATCTCCATAACACTAAATCCAGAATCACTGGCCTAAAGTTCAACTTCAAGTGGAAGCAATCAGACATGTGTGAGTAGAGATCTGCTTGAACTTTGCTGAGCAGGCCATGAACACAATATTCCCATCATCTTCCCATCTATCTGGGAAGGCAAGAACAGAGCTGAGATCATCACACAGCTAGGAACAGCAACACTGTTCTCAGCAGCAGGATCCTTGCTACTTTGCTTGTCATCACTGTTGTGGGTGACAATGTGGTTACCACATCACACACCAGCATCTTCTGGTGCTCTCCTCAGACCCAAAATCACACAAATTCCACCCAAAAATCACAAATTATCAAAGCCCAAAATTCCTGAAAAATCCCCCCAAAAATTACAAAAAAAAAAAGCCCAAAATTCCGCAAAATTCGCAGAAAAAACGCCCAAAATTGTGAAAAAACGCCAACAAAAATCACCAAAATTCACAGAAAAATTCACCTAAATTCCAGCAAAAATCAGAGACACCAAGAGCCCCAAAATCCCAAAAATTCAACCCAAAATTTCATCAAAATTTCATAAAAATTTCATTAAAAACTTCCAAAATTCAGAACCCCACAGCAGCTCCCGCAGCAGCTCCCAGCCAGGCTCTGCCAGCTCAGCTGGAATTCAGACCCAAAATCACACAAATTACACCCAAAATTATCAAAGCCCAAAATTCCTGAAAAATCCCCCCAAAAATTCCAAGAAAAAACCCCAAAATTCCACAAAAATAGCACAAAAATCAGCCAAAATCTCACAAAAATCCAGCAAAAAATGACCAAAATTCCACCCAATTTACACAAAATTTCGTCAGAATTTCAGCAAAAATCAGAGACACCAAGAGCTCCAAAATCCCAAAAATTCAACCCAAAATTTCATGAAAATTTCAACGCAAAATTTCATAAAAATCCCACTAAAACTTCCCCAAAATCAGAATCCCAGAGCAGCTCCCGCAGCAGCTCCCGGCTGGGTTCTGCCAGCTCGGCTGCAATTCAGACCCAAAATCAGCCAAAATCCACCCAAAAATCACAAATTATCAAATCCTGAAATTGCCAGAAGATCCCCCAAAAACTCCAAGAAAAAAGCCCAAAATTCCAAAGAAATCGCAGAAAAATCACCCAAAATCCCAACAAAAATCACAAAAATTCCCAGAAAAATTCACCCAAATTCACACAAAATTCCTGCAAAAATCAGAGACACCAAGAGCCCCAAAATCCCAAAAATTCCACCCAAAACTCCACAAGAATTTCACACAGATTTCCCACCAAAACCACCCAAATTCAGCAAAAAAATCCCACCAAAAAGCCCCAAACTCCCCCAAAAGTTCCCAAAAAAATCCCCCAAAATCCCCTCTAACAACCCCAGGTGTGCCAGGTGTGCCCAGGTGTATCCCAGGTGTGCCCAGGTGTGTGCCCAGGTGTGCCCAGGTGTATCTCAGGTGTGCCCAGGTGTATCTCAGGTGTGTTTAACCCCCCCAGGTGTATCTCAGGTGTATCTCAGCTGTGCCCAGGTGTATCTCAGGTGTGTTTAACCCCCCCAGGTGTGCCCCGTACCCACCTTGAGCGCTCAGGTGCCCGCCCAGGTGTGTTTAACCCCTCCAGGTGTGCCCAGGTGTATCCCAGGTGTATCTCAGGTGCCCCCAGGTGTGTTTAACCCCTCAGGTACCCACCTTGGGCGCTCAGGTGTCCCCCCAGGTGCTGCAGCCCCCTCTGGACCCGGCCCAGGGCCCCCCCCAGCCTGGCCACGGCCTCGGGGGCAAAGCCCAGCCTGGGGGGGGGAGGGGCGGCGGCCACGCCCTCCTCGGGCCCCGCCCACGCCTCTGCAATTAGGAAATAATCATTAACGTTAATTAACGTCCTTTTACGCAAATTAAAACCGGGATTTTAACACAATTTGGGGAAATTTCCACCCAAAAATGCACTCAAAACGTCACAAAATCTCAATTTTCTCCACAAAAATCCCAAATTTCCTCCCCAAAATCC
>NW_024368876.1:0-970 GCF_014805655.1 Passer montanus | reverse complement strand
GATTTTTGGGGATTTTTAGGGGAATTTGGGGTTGATTTTTGGGGTTTTTCTGGAGGGTTTTGAGCTTTTTTGTGTGCAAAAAACCAGCCAAAAATTCAAAATTAAATAAAATTTATTGCTCCAACCCAGCAGAACGGAGCCGGGGACTTCTCCAGGATTCCTGGGGGTGGGCTGGGGGATTTTTCGGGGCGGGAATTTGGGGGTTTGGGGGTCAGCTGCACTTGCAGGCGCTGACCACCATCCCCGAGAGCTGCTCGACGCGCGCCTTGCGGCCCACGTAGTACACGATGGGCAGCGGCTCCAGGCTCTGCGGCACGCAGCACGGCGCCGCCGACGCGCCCGGGTTGTGCAGGTTGTACAGCGCCAGCACCTGGGGCAGAAAAAATGGGGGGTTTGGGGGGGAAATGGACCCCAAATTCAGGGAAATGGACCCAAAATTCAGCCAGAATGCAAGAAAATGGAGCCTCGGAAGTGCAGCTGAGATACAGCCAAAATATCCCCAAAATATGTCCCAAAATAGCCCCAAAATACATCCCAAAATAACCCCAAAATAGCCCCACATCCCCGAGAGCTGCTCGACGCGCGCCTTGCGGCCCACGTAGTACACGATGGGCAGCGGCTCCAGGCTCTGCGGCACGCAGCACGGCGCCGCCGACGCGCCCGGGTTGTGCAGGTTGTACAGCGCCAGCACCTGGGGCAGAAAAAATGGGGGGTTTGGGGGGGAAATGGACCCCAAATTCAGGGAAATGGACCCCAAATTCAGGGAAATGGACCCAAAATTCAGCCAGAATGCAAGAAAATGGAGCCTCGGAAGTGCAGCTGAGATACAGCCAAAATATCCCCAAAATATGTCCCAAAATAGCCCCAAAATACATCCCAAAATAACCCCAAAATAGCCCCAAAATAAACCCCAAATACACCCCAAAATACCCTCAAAATACACCCCAAAATGACCCTGAAATACGCTACA
>NW_024368875.1:0-33988 GCF_014805655.1 Passer montanus | reverse complement strand
GTACTGGGAGCCTGCTCTCATTTTTAACAATATGAAATTCAGGATTCCTGGGGTGCACGAAGGTCAGGATTCCCAGGGCACAGGAAATTCAGGAATCTTGGGGCACACAAAATTCAGGATTTCTGGGGCACATGAACTTCAGGATTCCCGTGGCAGATTAGCAGACTGTGATCAGTCCTTCAGGGTCCCGCTCCCACCGTGCCCGTGAATTGTCTCTGCAGTAAGGGACAGCCTGGCCGTCCTCCTCCAATGAAAAGGAGCGAGAGAGAGAGCAGGGTCCCGCTCCCACCGTGCCCGTGAATTGTCTCTGCAGTAAGGGACAGCCTGGCCGTCCTCCTCCAATGAAAAGGAGCGAGAGAGAGAGGCTGCCCCCAACCCCTGCCCCCCATTCTCCCAGTATCTCTGTTCCCTCTGGAGAGAAACTTCCAAAAACCAGAGTTCCCCCTCCCTGCCTTCTCAAGCACTCAGCCAGCAGTGCCTAAAGAGGGAAGTGAGGCGCGTGAGGCCCCAGCCCCCCTTGTTCCAGCACTCGGGACCAATAAGAACAAAGGAGCAAGGGTGGACTCATTCAAGTCAAGTGAAAGGTCCAGTACAACCTCCAGCTGAGGCAAGCAAATGAACTATAGCCCACAGAAAGGATAAAGACTTGAAACTGGTTCTGAGGAAAACACCGAAAGAAGCACAACCCTGAACACAAACCCCCACAGGAAACATCTACATGGTTTTCTGTATATCCTTAAAGTTTGTTAATGTTGGTTATAGTTATAGTATAAGTTCAAGTTTCTTCAGCTGTGAATTGACAATCAAAAAAAATCTCAGTTTCTGGTACTGTTCCATAAAGCACGCTCCTTTTGACTCTTATTGGGACCAAAATGTGGGAAGGGAGGCGGGAGGATAAGGATCATGGCAGAATGTCTCCAGAAGAAGGGAAAACCAGAGGAGGGAGGCAAGATTGGATCGGGAAACCTTCCGGGAAAACCTCTCAAGGTACCAAGAAAACCCCTGTGGATCTGACCCATTGAATTTGTGCCGCTCCATCTGGGACATCGGGGACATTGCTCCATCGTTGCTCAAGGAGACCCAGCACCGGTGCTGCAGCATCCTCGACAGGAATACTCCTTCTCAGCCCACGGGCCCCCTTGCTTTAGGCTTTTCTTTTTCATACAATGAATTCTGAAATCAGTTTTAGTACTGGGAGCCTGCTCTCATTTTTAACAATATGAAATTCAGGATTCCTGGGGTGCACGAAGGTCAGGATTCCCAGGGCACAGGAAATTCAGGAATCTTGGGGCACACAAAATTCAGGATTTCCGGGGCACATGAACTTCAGGATTTCCGTGGCAGATTAGCAGACTGTGATCAGTCCTTCAGGGTCCCGCTCCCACCGTGCCCGTGAATTGTCTCTGCAGTAAGGGACAGCCTGGCCGTCCTCCTCCAATGAAAAGGAGCGAGAGAGAGAGGCTGCCCCCAACCCCTGCCCCCCATTCTCCCAGTATCTCTGTTCCCTCTGGAGAGAAACTTCCAAAAACCAGAGTTCCCCCTCCCTGCCTTCTCAAGCACTCAGCCAGCAGTGCCTGTTAGCAATTCAAAAGGAAAAAAATCCAAAAGTAACAAGGAAAAAACAAAAAATACCTAACAATGCCATGGGGGTTGCGGTTTTTGGGGGTTCCAGCAACACTCAGAGTGGGGTCAGTGTTCAGCAGCGGGGGTGCCTCTCCCGAGTCCAGCTGGGTGTGAAAAACAAAGTTCACTTTTTGAAAATTGTAAAAGTTTAATAAGGGATATAAAAGGATTTTGGCAGGCAGCCAAACAAGTTTCCTTAACTTAACCCGTTGTTCTCCAGATCCGCATCCACTGCAGGGCTACAAACACATTCCTGAGTTGAGACATTCTTCAGACATTGCCGGGAGGTTTGGATGTTGCAGGAACTCTTGTTTGGTTTTAACCTCTGACTTGTCTGCAGTACATTCTGTAGATACCAGTCAATAAATTTGATTTCTTCTCCTGGTTCCATCCTGTTGTTTCACACCCCCTGATCAATTCATAAATTCTTCTCAGGTTTGTGTCACTGTTTTCACCTGGAGAGGCTGGTCTACAGGTGTGAGAAACAAGGGAATTGTTTTACACCTGACTCAGTGACACAACAGCATTTTAATATTACTGATGGTCACCCTTGCCTGGCTGGTGGCCACCACGACCTCTCCCATGGCCTCGCTGCTGGGCGCTGCCACCTGGGCATCGCGCGTGGCCCTGGCCGAGGCCTCCTCATCCCTGTCCAGGGCCACCATCAGCTGCTGGGCTGTGGTGATCAGGTTGTCCCCAGCTCTGTCCCTGTGGGTGGGCTCATCCTGCTGGTCCCTGGGCTGGGCAATGGCCACAGTGGTGGCCGTGTCCTCGCAGGTGTCACGGAGCCCAATGGCCTCCTCAACCAGCTGTTCCCAGCTCTCCCTGAGCGTGGCCACCAACTCCTGCCAGGCCTTGGTCGCAGCTCTCACATTGGCCCAGGTGGCCCCCAGGGTGGCCCTGAGAGTGGCCAGGGCCTGGCCCAGGGAGGGGACATTGCCATGGTTCAGGGTCTCACGGAGGCTCCAGGTGAAGCTCCCCAGGGCGAGGGCAGGAACTTTGAGGACAATCGCTGCCACACCCCGTGGGGTGACCCAGTTATGGTGGCCGCCACCTTGCCCTGGGCTGCCATCGCAGTGACCTGCTGCTCCAGCAGGGGCAGGAACAGCTGGGGAGAGGACAGGGGAGGTGTCAGGGACCTGGTGGCACTTGTGGCCTCCTGCGGTAGCCCCTGTGCCCTCCTGGGGTCACCTTTGTCCCCTCCCTGGAGGGCTCTGCTGTCTCCCCTGTTCCTTTGCCACACCCTCGTCCCCTCTGCCACCCTCGGTTCCCTCCACCCCTCTGTCACCTCTCCCCATCCTGTCACACCCGCCTGTCCCCTTTGCCGCCTCCTCTCCCCTCTGTCACCCCTGTGTCCCTCCAAGCCACGATTGTTGCACCTTGCAGGGTTCCATGGCTGTTGGGGACACCCTAGGGACACTGGGGACACACTGGGGACACTCTGGGGATACTCCCAGTGACAAACATGCCCAGGTGACAGCTGGGGACATGCAGGAATGTGGCATGGCCGGATGGAGGAAACAGGAAGAGGTGACGTCACTGTCCCCTCTGCCCCCCAGCTGTGGGGCCAGGGCAGGGTCCCCTATGTCCCCCCAATGTTTCCAGTGGAACCCCAATGCCCTCTGAGTGTCTCCACGTGGCCCTGGTGTTGCCCCAATGTCCCCCACAAGGCACAAGTGCCCCTCAATGTCCAGCTGGGGACACCAGGGCCACACCTTGGTCCTGTTGGGGACCTTGGGGACACCCCCGTGTTCTTCCCTTGGGGACACCAGGGCCACCCTGACGTCCCCTGTCCCATTTTGGGTCACCACAATGTCCCCACAGTGTCCCCAACAGGACCCTGTTTTGTCGACAGTGTCCCCAACAGGACATCAGGGGACACTTGGACCTTGTTGGGGACTCTGAGAAGACATTGGGGTCCCATAGGGAACATAGGGTGGGAAATTAGGGACCCTGCCCTGGCCCCACGGGCGGGAGGGCAGTGACGTCACCTCTTCCTGCTTCCCCTATCTGGCCGCGTCAGGTTCCTGCGTGTCCCCAACTGCCACTCGGGCAGTCTTCCCGGAGTGTCCCCTGAGTGTCCTTGGGGTGTCCCCAGAGTGTCCCCAAGGCACCCCTGGAGTGTCCCCAGAGGCCATGGAGCCCCTTGAGGTGAGACAATCCCAGAGTGGTGGGGGGAGAGGGACAGAGGGGACATGGGGGGTAGTGAAAGGCGGCAGTGGGGGATGAAGGGAACACAGGGGGTGGCAGGAGGGGACAGGGGGTTGCAAAGGGACAGGAGGGCATAGTAGGAAGGGGGAGAGTGACAGAGGGGTGGAGAGGGTGGACAACAGGGGTTCGTAGTGGGTGGCAGAGGGGACAAGAGGGTGACAAAGGAACAGGGGAGACAGCAGAGCCCTCCAGGGAGGGGACAAAGGGGATCCCAGGAGGGCACAGGGGACTCCCCAGGAGGTCACAAAGTGCCACCGGGTCCCTGACACCTCCCCTGTCCCCTCCCCAGCTGGCCCTGCTGCAGCCACAGGACACCGTGGTGGCCATCCTGCGTGAGCTGCTGGCCACCCTGCCCGGGCGGGATGAGATGCTGCTGCTGAACCAGTCCACAGTGAGACTGTACTCGGAGCTGGAGGAATTCATCAGGGAGCTCCGGGCCACCTGGTACCGCACTGATGACACCTGGCGGTACTACAATGTCACATCCACTGATGGTGACCTTCCCACCTCCCTCAGCCAGGCCCTGGCGACGTACAAACACGCCCCATGGACCCCCTGGATGGGTGGGACACGGGTGGCCATCAGATGGTACATTTCGATGGGAAACCTCGTAGACAGCTCGGCCCGGCTGGCCCAGAAGGCCACCAAGCTCTGCAACGCCTGCAGGGAGGCGGCCACTAAGGCGGCTGAGATGGTGGCCGCCTTCACCACCTGCACCAGGGAGCTGCAGGACGAGGCTGCCCCTGATGGGACAGCTCAGGAAAAGATGGTGGAGCTGGGTCAGGCCCTGGGCAGGGAGGAGGGGGCTGAGGTGGTGGCCGGGCATAAAGCCCAGGTGAGGAGAGAGGCCAGGGTGGCTACCAGTGAGGCAACAAGGGCCACCATGGTGAGAAAGCGGATGGAGGCGGCCCTGGGGCTGCTGGAGCGCTTGGTGGCCGCGTGTGACGAAGCCACCGCCTTCCCCCGGGAGCTGCAGCGCCTGCACAAGGACATCGAGGCCGCCCTGAAGGAGACAAATGTCCCTGAGGACTTGGTAGCCAAGGTGGCCGTGGCTAAGCGGATGTGGGAAGCCAGCGCCCGCCAGGCCACACGTCACCTGGTGGGGACACTTCCAGACACCATCAAGTTCTTGTTCAGTGATGGTCCTGCTGGTCCAAGTGCCTATGGGGTGGCCGAGCAGTGCCAAAGAGCCATCGAGGAAATCCCAAGGCTCCTTCGAGCCCCGGAGTGTCCCCAGAGTGTCCCCAAGGAATCCACAGTAAGCATGGAGCTCCAAGAGGTGTGATGGGGGGGGAGAGAAGGGACAGAGGGGACACTGGGTGAGGAGGGGGCACGGGGTGGGGCAGGGGTGTCAGAGGAGACAGAAGGGGGGACAGGGTGTGGCAGAGGGAACAGGAGGCTGACAAAGGGATAGCAGAATGGACAAAGGGGACCCCTCAGGGGCAGGAGGCCACCCCAGGAGGCTGCAAGTGCCACCAGGTCCCTGACACCTCCCCTGTCCCCACCCCAGCTGTCTCCAGCCCTGCTGCAGCCACAGGTCACTGTGGTGGCCACCCTGGGTGAGCTGCTGGCCACCCTGCCCAGTCTGGACGAGATAATGATGCTCAAGTCTGCAAGGAGACTGTACCAGGACCTGGAGAACTTCACCAAGGACCTCCCGGTCACCCTTTACTGCATTGATGACACCTGGTGGCGCCACAATGTCACCTACAATATTGATGACTCTCCCACCTCCCTGAGCCAGGCCTTGGCTGCCTGGGACAGCACCCCATGGACCACCCGGAACTGTGTGACAATGGCAGTCAGCAAGTGGCACCGGTCGGTGGATGCGCTTGTGAACAGGTGGGCCTGTCTGACCAGCAAGGCCACTGACCTCTCCGACACCTGCAGGGAGGTGGCCACAAAGGTGGCCGACAGGGTGGCCACCGCCACCACCCAGGCCAGGGAGCTGCAGGACATGGCTGCCCGTGATGGGACAGCTCAGGAAAACGTGGTGGAGCTGGTTCAGGCCTTGGGCAGGGAGGAGGGGGCCGAGGTGGTGGCCAGGCATGAAGCCTGGGTGAGGAGAGAGCCCAGGGTGGCTGCCAGCGAGGTAACCAGGGCCACCATGGTGAGACAGCGGGTGGAGGCGGCCCTGGGGCTGCTGGAGCGCTTGGTGGCCGCGTGTGATGAAGCCACCGCCTTCCCCCGGGAGCTGCAGTGGCGGCTGAAGGAAATCAAGGCCGCCATGAAGGGGACAAATGAGGTGTCCCCCGATGTCCCCAAGGACTTGGTGGCCAAGGTGGCCGAGGCTGAGCAGCTGTGGGAGGCCAACGCCCGCCTGGCCAAGGATCACCTGCTGGGGACACTTCAAGACATCAATTTCTATTTTCATGGTGTTCCCACAAGCACCAGTGCCTGTGGGGTGGCTGAGTGGTGCCAAAGAGCCATCGAGGACATCCCAAGGCTCCTTCGACCCCCGGAGCATCCCCAGAGTGTCCCCAAGGTGTCCCCAGTGAGCATGGAGCCCCAAGAGGTGCGACAGCGTGGGGGGGCAGAGAGGGGGACAGAGGGGACACTGGGGGGTAGGGGGCAATGGGGGAGGGCAGAGGCTGTCACAAACGGAAGCAGTGGGGGATGGGTGGGACACAGGGAGGAGGGGACACAGGTGGCAGCAGAAGGGACAGCAGTGCTGGCAGGGGCTACGAGTGTGGTGGCAGAGGGGCAGCAGAGGGGGCAAGGTGTGACAGAGCAAGGGGGTGTCAAAGGGGACAGCCTCAGGACAGGGGGCGAATGGGGCTATGAGGTGAGGAGAGGGGGGGCATAGGGAACAAGAGGCTGACAGAGGGATGGAGGGGACAAAGGGGACGCCTCGGGGACAGGGGGGCACCCCAGGAGGCCACAAGTTCCCCGCGGTCCCTGACATCTCCCCTGTCCCCTCTCCAGCTGTCCCCAGCCCTGCTGCAGCCACAGGTTACTGTGGTGGCCATCCTGGGCGAGCTGCTGGCCACCCTGCCCAGGCGGGACAAGATGAAGGTTGTGTCTGCAGGGGGCCTGTACTGGGACCTGGTGGACTTCACTGAGAACCTCCGGGTCACCCTGTACTGCACTGACGACACCTGGTGGCATGGCAATGTCACCTCTGATGATGATGACCTTCCTGCCTCCCTGAGCCAGGCCCTGGCTGCCTACGAGAGCACCCCAGGGACCACCTGGGACAATGTGACAATGGTGGCCAGCAAGTGGCAGGGGTTGGTGAATGTGCTTATGGACAGATGGGCCCGGCTGACCAGGGCAGCCACCAAGCTCCGCAACACCTGCAGGGAGGTGGCCACTGAGGCCGCTGACACGGCAGCCACTGACACCGCCGTGGCCAGGGAGCTGCAGGACAGGGCTGCCATTTATGGGATAGCTCAGGAAAACATGGTGGAGCTGGGTGAGGCCCTGGGTGCAGAGGAGGGGGCAGAGGTGGTGGATGTGCATAAAGCCGAGGTGAGGGAAGAGGCCAGGGAGGCTGCCAGCGAGGCAACCAAGGCTGCCATGGTGAGACAGCGGGTGGAGGAGGCCCTGCGGCTGCTGGAGCACTTGGTGGCCGTGTGTGCCGAAGCCACCACCTTCCCCCAGGAGCTGCTGCGCAGGGTAGGGGACATTGAGGCCGCCCTGAAGGGGACAAATGAAGCATCCCCCAATGTCCCCGAGGACTTGGTGGCCAAGGTGGCTGAGGCCGAGCGGCTGTGGGAGGCCAATGCCCGCCTGGCCAAGGATCACCTGCTGGGGGCAGTTCCATACACCATCAAGTTCTATGTCGATGGTGGTCCTGACAGCCCCAGTGGGGTGGCCGAGCGGTGCCAAAGAGCCATCGAGGACATCCCAAGGCTCCTTCGACCCCCAGAGTGTCTCCAGAGCGTCCCCAAGTTGTCCCCAGTGATCATGGAGCCCCAAGAGGTGCAATGTGGGAGTGGGGAGAGGGGGTCAGGGAGGACAGTGGTGGGGAGGGGGCAATAATGGAGGATGGAGCAGACACGGGTGTGGCAGGAGGGGACAGGGGGTCACAAATGGGACAGGAGGGAGGGGCAGGAATGGGGGAGGTGACAGAGGGGTGGAGTGGAAAAGCAGGGGAGGGGGCACTGGGGGATGGGGGATTACACAGGAGGGAGGGGACACAGCGTGGGGTGGCAGAGGGAACAGCAGAGGGGACAGCAGAGGGGCAGGGGGTGGGAGGGACTACAAGGAGAGCGGAAGGGGGTGGCAGAGGGAACAAGAGGCTGACAGAGGCACAGAACGGACAAACGGGACCCGTCAGGGCCTCGGGGCCACCCCAGGAGGCCGTAAGTGCCACCAGGTCCCTGACACCTACCCTGTCCTCTCCACAGCTGTCCCCGGCCCTGATGCAGCCACAGGTCACTGTGGTGGCCACCCTGGGTGAGCTATTGGCCACCCTGCCCAGGCGGTCTGAGGAGATGCTGCTGTTCGCGTCCCCAGGGTGCCTGTACTGGGAGCTGCAGAAATTCACCAATGAGCTCTGGGAAACCATTGGGTACATTGAGGACATCTGGTGGCACTACAATGGCGCCTGGGAATGTTTTGACCCTCCCACCTCCCTGAGCCGAGCCCTGGCTGCCTACAAGAGCACCCCATGGACCTCCTGGTTCCGCGTGACAGTGGCAGCCAGCGAGTGGCAGGAGTTGGTGTCTGAGCTTGTGGACAGGTGGGCCCAGCTGACCAGGGCAGCCACCAAGCTCCGCAACACCTGCAGAGAGGTGGCCACCAAGGCGGCCAGCGAGGCCACCACCGCCACCGCCCGGGCCAGGGAGCTGCAGCACAAGGCTGCCCGTGATGGGACAGCTCAGGAAAACATGGTGGAGCTGGGTCAGGCCCTGGGCAGGGAGGAGGGGGCCGAGGTGGTGGCCAGGCATGAAGCCCGGGTGAGGAGAGAGCCCAGGGTGGCTGCCAGCTGGGTAACAAGGACTACCAGGAGGAGACAGAGGATGGAGGAGGCTCTGGGGCTGCTGCAGCGCTTGGTGGCCGCGTGTGATGAAGCCACCGCCTTCCCCCGGGAGCTGCAGCACCGGCTCAAGGACATTGAGGCTGCCATGAAGGGGACAAATGAGGCATCCTCTGCTGTCCCTGAGGACTTGGTGGCCAAGGTGGCCGTGGCTGAGCGGCTGTGGGAGGCCAACGCCCGCCTGGCCAAGGATCACCTGGAGGGAACACTTCAAGACATCAGCAAGATCTATTTCGATGATGGTCCCATCAGGCCCTGGGGGGTGGATGAGCGGTGCCAAAGAGCCATCAAGGACATTTCAAGGCTCCTTCGACCCCTCGAGTGCCTCCAAGGTGTCCCCAAGGTGCCCCAAGTGAGCACAGAGCTCCAAGAGGTGTGACGGGGTGGGAAAGGGGAGAGACCCCTTGGGGAAAGGGGACCACCCCAGGAGGCCACAAGTGCCACCAGGTTCCTGACACCTCCCCTGTCCCCTCCCCAGCTGTCCCCGGCCATGCTGCAGCCACAGATCATCGTGGTGGCCATCCTGGATGAGCTGCTGGCCACACTGCCCAGGGTGGACGAGGAGATGCTGCTGTTCATGTCCCCCGGGTGCCTGTACTGGGACCTGGAGGAATTCACCAGTGACATCTGGGCCACCCTGAACCGCATGGATGACACCTGGTGGCACCGCAATGTCACCTCCGATGATGATGACTCTCCCACCACCCTGAGCCAGGCCCTGGCTGCCTACAAGAGCACCCCATGGACACCCCGGAAACGTGTGACATTGGTGGCCAGCAAGTGGCACAGGCTGATGTCTGAGCTTGTGGACAGCTGGGCTCAGCTGGCCAGGAAGGCCACCAAGCTCCACAACACCTGCAGGGAGGTGGCCACTGAGGTGGCTGACAGGGAGGCCACTGCCACCACCTGGGCCAGGGAGCAGCAGGACAAGGCTGCCCGTGATGAGACAGCTCAGGAAAACATGGTGGAGCTGGGTCAGGCCTTGGGAGGGGAGGACAGGTCCAGGGTGCTGGACGTGCATAAAGCCCGGGTGAGGATACGTGCCATGAAGGCTGCCAGCTGGGCAACCAGGACCACCATGGTGAGACAGCGGGTGGAGGCGGCCCTGGGGCTGCTGGAGCGCTTGGCGGCCGCGTGTGACGAAGCCACCGCCTTCCCCCGGGAGCTGCAGCGCAGGGTGGGGGACATCAAGGTCACCCTGGAGGGGACAAATGAGGCATCCCATAATTTCCCCGAGGACTTGGTGGCCAAGGTGGCTGAGGCCGAGCGGCTGTTGGAGGCCAACGCCCGCCTGGCCAAGGATCACCTGCTGGGGGCAGTTGACAGCATCATCAAGTTCTATTTCACTGGTGCTCCCGCCAACCCCAGCGCCTGTGGGGTAGCCGAGCAGTGCCAAAGAGCCATCGAGGACATCCCAAGGCTCCTTCGACCCCCGGAGTGTCCCCAGAGCGTCCCCAAGGTGTCCCCAGTGAGCATGGAGCTCCAAGAGGTGAGACAGGAGGGGGGAGAGTGGGGCACAGAGGAGACTGTGTGGGGGGATGGGGCAATGGGGCATGGAGGGGACACAGAGAGGGTGGCAGGAGGGGACAGGGGGTCACAAATGGGACAGGAAGGAGTGGCAGGAAGGGGGGAGGTGACACGGGGTGAGAGGGGGCACTGCGGGATGAGGGGGACACAGGCAAGTGGAGGGGATATGGGGGCTGGCAGGGGTGGCAGAGGGGACAGCAGTGCAGGAAGGGGGTGGCAGAGGTGACAGCAGTTGGAGCAGAGAGGACAGCAGAGGGGCAGGGGGCGGGAAGGGCTATGAGGGGAGGCACGAGGTGTGGCAGAGGGAACAGAAGGCTGACAAAGGGACAAGGGGACAAAGGGGACCCTTCAGTGCCCGGGGGCCATCCTGGGTGGCCACAAGTGCCACCACGTACCTGACACCTTGCCTTTTCCCACCCCAGCTGTCCCCAGCCCTGCTGCAGCCACAGGTCACTGTGGTGGCCACTCTGGGCGAGCTGCTGGCCATCCTACCCAGGCTGGACAAGATGATGCTGCTCATGTCTGCAGGGGGCCTGTACTGGGACCTGGTGGACTTCACTGAGAACCTCTGGGTCACCCTGTGCTGCACTGATAAGTCCTGGTGGCACCGTGATGTCACTTCTGATGATGATGACCTTCCCACCTCCCTGAGCCAGGCCCTGGCTGCCTACAAGAGCACCCCATGGACCACCTGGGACAATGTGACAATGGTGGCCAGCAAGTGGCAGGGGTCGGTGACTGCACTCGTGGACAGATGGGCCCGGCTGGCCAGAGAAGCCACCAAGCTCCACAACACCTGCAGGGAGGTGGCCACTGTGGTGGTCAACTTGGCAGCCCCTGCCATTGCCCGGGACAGGGAGCTGCAGCACAGGACTGCCATTTATGGGACAGCTCAGGAAAACATGGTGGAGCTGGTTCAGGCCCTGAGCAGGGAGGAGGGGGCAGAGGTGGTGGCTGGGCATGAAGCTCAGGTGAGGAGAGAGCCCAGGGTGGCTGCCAGCCAGGTAACAAGGGCCACCAAGGTGAGACAGCAGCTGGAGGCAGCCCTGGGGCTCCTGGAGCGCTTGGCGGCCGCGTGTGCCGAAGCCACCGTGTTCCCCCGGGATCTGTGGCGCAGGGTTGGGGACATCGCGGCTGTCCTGGATGGGACAAATGACCCGTCCCCCAATGTCCCTGAGGACTTGGTGACCAAGGTGGCCGTGGCCGAGCGGCTGTGGGAGGCCAATGCCCGCCTGGTCAAGGATCACCTGGTGGGGGCAGTTCCAGACACCATCAAGTTCTTGTTCAGTCATGGTCCCGAGAGACCCAGCGCCCGTGGGATGGCCGAGCGGTGCCAAAGAGCCACCAAGGACATTTCAAGGCTCCTTCAACCCCCAGAACATCCCCAGAGCCTCCCAAAGGTGTCCCCAGTGAGCATGGAGCTCCAAGAGGTGCGACGAGGCGGGGGAGAGAGGGAGAGATGGGAAGCTGGGTGGGGTGGGGGCATAGGGGAAGGAGGGGACAATGGGGGATGTGGGGGAGACGGGGGAGGGGACGGGGACTGAGGGTGCATGTCAGAGGGAACAAGAGTCTGACAAAAGGACGGAGGGTCAGACGTGACCCCTCGCGAGCATGGGGGCCACCGCAGGAGGTCATAAGTGCCACCAGGTCACTGACACCTCCCCTGTCCCCTCCCCAGGTGTCCCCTCTGCAGCTGCAGGTGCTGGTGGCTGTGGTGGCCACCCTGGGCGAGGTGGTGGCCACTGTGACTGGGCCACAAAGGGGCAAGTTCCTGCACCCATCTCCAGACTCCCTGCATGAGGACCTGAAGAACTTCACCCAGAACCTCTGGAAGATCCTGGACCACGGCGATGTCACCTCCCTGGGCCACTCTGGTGTCACCTCCCTGGGCTGGGCCCTGGCTGCCCTCAGTGCCACCCCGGGGACAACCTGGGCTGATGTCAGAGCCGTAGCTGGTGCCTGGCAGGAGGCAGTGGCCAAGCTCATAGACAACTGTGACCTGCTGGCCAGAGAGGCCACCAAGTTCCGTGACACCTGCAGGAAGGTGGTCATGGACCAGCAGGTGATATTGGCTCCGACCAGAGAGAAGGTGGCCCGGGAAATGGCCACGCACGATGTCCAGGTGGTGGCAGCCACCAACGAGGCCATGGGAGAGGCTGTGGTGGCCACCAGGTGGGCAATGGCGGCCACCAGGAGGGGACATTGGGCGGAGGCAGCCCTGGGGCCACTGCAGCGCTTGGTGACCATGTGTGACAAAGCCACCTTGTTCCACTGGAACATGGAGTGCCGGCTCAGGGACATCGAGGCCATCCTGAAGGGGACAAATGAGGTGTTCCCTGATGTCCTCCAGGCCTTGGGGGCCAAGGTGACCAAGTTTGAGCAACTGTGGGTGGCCAGCACCCGCCTGGCCAAGGATCACCTGCTGGGGGCACTTGGGGTCATTGACAACATCCTCTTGAGTCCCTATGGTGACCATGGTGGCCCCAGTGGCCCTGGCAGCCGCGCGGTTGCCAAGCAGTGCCAAAAAGCCATCAAAGATATCCCAAGGCTGCTGTGGGGACAGTGATGTCACCTTTGTGATGTCCTTGGGGCAGTGACGTCACTGGGGAGACTTGTTGCTACTCAAGTGCCACCAGCTCCTCATGTCACCAAGAGCCCCTCAAGTGCCACCAGTCTGGGACAGAACTGGTGCCACTGGATGGGTGGCACTGCCATGTCCCTGGTTCCACCTGTGCAGTGCCCCTGTGTCCCCGCAATGTCCCTGGGGGTGGCCGAGGACGGTCACCTGCTGCTGGCCCTGCTCATGGTGGCTGTGTCCTGCCAGGTGGTTCGGCAGGGGGAGGGGACATCGTGGTGTCACCTGGCCACCAGTGGGCCACCAGCAGGCCATGGCCCCATGGGGGGCTGGGCCTGAGAGGTGACATCACCATGTCCCACCCCTTTCTGGCGGGTGCCATTCCTTGGACATTCCCTCTGGCTCTGGGGGAGATCAAAGCGGCGCTGAGAGACCAAAGGGAAAATGGGAAGGGTTCCCCTGATTGATGGATGGAAAAAGAGAGTTGCCTTCACAAACAATCGGGGCTTGGTGGGTTAATTAATTAATTAATCCTGACATCAGCACCCCAGTGCCAGCCCAGTGTCCCCAGTTCTGTCACACTGCCACCATCCCAGTGCCACCAGCCCAATGTCACCAACCCAGTCCCATCCCAGTGTCCCTCATCCTGGCCCAGTGTCCCCAGTTCCATCCCAGTGCCTCCAGTCCCATCCCAGTTCCAAAACAGCGAAAAAAAGGAAGAATTTACAAATTCTTCTCTCCTCACCAGAGAGTGAACACACGACACAATGGAACCGCAAGGAGAAATAAAATAAATTGGTTTAATGCACAAGATGGCGTGGAGGCAAGTCAAGGGTTAAAACCAAACAAAAGAACGTCTGAACTCACAAGAATGTCTGAATATGTACAAATGATTATCCCAGAATCACAGAATCACCAGGTGGAAGAGACCTCCAAGACCATCGAGTCCAACCCATGCCCTGACACCTCAACTAAACCCTGGCACCCAGTGCCACTTCCAGTCTTTTCTTAAACATACCCAGGGATGGTGACTCCACCACCTCCCCGGGCAGACCATTCCAGAACTTTATCACCCTTTCTGTGAAAAACTTCTTCCTAATATCCAAGCTATATTTCCCTTGGCACAGCTCGAGACTTTGTCCTCTGGTTCTGTCACTGCTGCCTGGAGAAAGAGAACAACCCCACCTCACTACAACCACCCTTCAGGAAGTTGTAGAGAGTGATGAGGTCACCTCTGAGTCTCCTTTTCTCCAGGCTAAACAACCCCAGCTCCATCAGTTGTTCCTCACAGGGCTTGTGTTCCAAGCCCCTCACCAGCCTCGTTGCCCTCCTCTGGACATGCTCAAGTGTCTCAACGTCCCTCCTAAACTGAGGGGCCCAGAACTGGACACAGCACTCAAGGTGTGGCCTCACCAGTGCTGAGTACAGGGGAAGAATGACCTCCCTGCTCCTGCTGGACACACTATTCCAGATACAGGCCAGGATGCCCTTGGCCTTTTTGGCCACCGGGGCACACTGCTGGTTCATGTTCAGCCGACTCTCAACCAGCACCCGCAGTCCCTTTCCGCCTGGGCACTGTCCAGCCACACCATCCCCAGCCTATAGCACTGCAGGGGGTTATTGTGGCCAAAATGTAGAACTCGGCACTTGGATTTATTAAACTTCATCCTGTTCAACTCTGCCCACCCATTCAACCATTCCAAGTCTGTCTACAGAGCCCGTCTACCTTCCAACAGATGGACACATGCTCCCAGCTTAGTGTTGTCAGCAAATTAATTCCCAGGTGTCTTTGGCTTCCTGCCAGGGTCTCTGAGCCCCTGCCAGGGCTTTGAGCCATCCAGGGCATCCAGAGAGATGTCCTGGGTTCCGACACGAATAAACCTTGGACCTGCCCCCTGCTGAGAGTCGGCCTTTTATCCTCTACCGATGTCCCCAGTGTCTCCTCTGCTGCAAAGGTGACTAACCTAGCTGCCCTCAGTACCCTTGGGGCACCAGAGAGTGTCCCCCGCTGTCAGCTTCAGGGCTGCCATCCTGTTGTGTGCCGACCTGGGGCTGGCCGGGGTTCCTAAGAGGCACCCAGAGAGATGGAGACATACCCCTACTCCACCTGTATCCATTCCAAAAAAAACCCCAGCATTGCTCAGCTTGTCTTTTTAAAGTGTTATGCTCCCAAAACAGACCCTAGGAAGCAAGGAGACCAAGGCTTCGAATCAACAGGACAACCCCAGGTGAACTGGACTCAGATCATAGGCGATCAGAGACCCAATATGGTCTGTACTGTTACGATGCCCAAGGCACAGCCTCTGCAGATAAAGGTCAGTGGGATGCTTGACACAGGGACAGACGTCACCATCATCTCAGTCAACACGTGGCCTCCATCGTGGGCCACTACATCTGCGGGACCTGCCATTGCTGGCCTTGGAGGGATCACACAGAGCCACTTGAGCAGCAATCCTGTGCTCATAAAGAATCCTGAGGGCCAAACAGTGACAATCCGGCCGTACGTCATGGCTGCACCACTGAGCCTATGGGGGAGGGACGTTCTGTCTGCATGGGGGGTGTGGGTGGGAATGGGTTTTTAACAGGCACCACTGTGTTGAAGGGCGTAAAAAGTTCCATATTGTTATCTCTGTATCTCAAAAGCTTCATGCCTTCTCAATGTGGTTTCTTGGGCAGCTCTTCGGAGCACTGACTTCTTCTTCACAGCAGCCAACTGACTCCAGCTCTTCACAAAGTAGCCAAGCCACTCTTTTATAGCAGTCTTCTTCTTATTGGTTACAGCTGTGGCCTGTTAAAGTTACGCCTGCTCCTAATCTCTGATAATTGACCCAGCCGCAACTCCTTAGGGGTGAGATTACTTTCTACACTATCTTTTTTTTCTTATATTCTGTTCCCCTACAGTGTAAGGTGTTCCACATCAGCTTTAAAGTGGCTTACAGACCAGCCTGTGTGGATACCACAGTGGCCTCTTGAAGAAGAAAAGTTAAATGCCCTAAAAACGCTTGTACAAGAACAACTAGCACAAGGACACAGAACCTCTGTGAGCCCCTGGAATACCCTGGTATTTGTAGTAAAAAAAGAAACTGCGTAAATGGAGATTGCTCCATGACCTGAGAAGGATCAATCCAGTAATGGAAGGCATGGGGGCTTTGCAAGCTGGTATGCCTTTCCCTGCCATGATACCTGCTTCCTGGGACATCCTGATTGTGGACCTAAAAGATTGTTTTTTCACTATTCCGCTGCACCCAAACAATACCTCAAAGTCTGCCTTCACTTAATAATGGAGGTGCCCTCCATTATTAATGCTGCATCTGCGCAGCGTTATCAGTGGTCTGTACTCCCACAAGGAATGCAGAACAGTCCTGGTGTCTGTCAGTGGTACGTTGCACAGGCACTCTCATCTGTGAGAGAAGAGTTTCCAGGGGAGTACTCTTATCACTACATGGATGACATTTTGGTCACTACACAAACAAAAGGGGAACTCCTAAAGATTCAGCCAAACCTGCTGCAAGCACTAAAACCATTTGGACCACTGGTAGCTCCAGAAATGGTGCAACAAGAAGCACCCTGGGAATATTTGGGACTTAAAATAATGAACAATACAGCCACAACCAATTAGATTTTCAACAAAAATGGAGAATTTAAATGATGCACGGAAACTTCTGGGTACTATAAACTGGGTCAGATCATACCTGGGAATAACCAGTTCGCAATTAGCACCCTTATTTGACCTCCTGAAAGAGGATCCCAAATTGACTTCCCCCAGAAAACTAACCCCAGAGGCAAAAGCTGCTCTCGAAACAGTAGAGCAAGCTATCACAAACAGACAGGTCCACCAGATATGCCCAGAGGTGTGTATCACCCTATTCTTTATCATCGTTGACTCCCACATTACTGGCATTATTGGGCAGTGGACCACACAATGGCCTGACCCTTTGCACATCCTAGAGTGGGTATCCTTACCTCAGCAATCAAAAAAGATAGCACCTACTGTCTCTGAGCTAATTGCACAGCTAATCATTAAATGCCATCTCAGGTGTCTGCAACTGAATGCAAAAGAGCCTGCACAAATTATTACCCTCATAAAAGAGGAGGAGTTTGAGTGGAGTCTTGCTAACTGCACAGCCTTGCAAATGCACCCTTCAAAACTTCACTGGACAAATCACTTACCATTTACTGAGCCATAAACAAATAAAGCTAAACAGTGAAACTACACTCTCTCTAAAACCCCTAAATAGCCAAACACCCCTAAAGGGTGTTTCTGTGTGTGCTGATGGCTCTGGGAAAATGAGAAAAGCCATTGTAACATGGATAGAGGAGGCTGAGTGGCAAATGTTGGAGGGACATGAGAATGGTTCACCTCAAATAGTAGAGCAATGGGCTGTAGCTATGGCTTTCCAACGTTTTCCCCCTGGTCCCCTAAATGTCATAACTGATTCTGCATATGTGGCTGACATCGTACAAAGGTTAGACCGAGCGCTACTAAAAGAAATCGATAATGCACAACTGTTTAAATAGTTTAAAATAGTATAAATTTTATGTCTGACCATCCAGGCCAGAACTTACCCATACTACATCCTACACATCAGGAGCCACACAAACTTACCAGGTTTTATCACAGAGGGCAAGGCCAGGGCAGATATGCTAGCTAGCCCTGCTTGGACAGCACCACAGCCAGACATGCTGGCACAAGCAAAAGCATCACACGATTTTTTCCGCCAAGGTGCTCAAGCCTTACAGCGGCAATTTCAGCTGTCAAACACAGAGGCTCATAATATTGTTAGCACCTGTGCTTACTGCAAATGCCACCCTGCACCACTGCAGATGGGAGTGAACCCTTCTGGACGGCATGCTTTACAAATCTGGCAGACTGATGTCACACACTGTTGTGATGTGTTTTTTGTTTTATTAGTAGGTTTATTGTTTGATTTGTAATTTGATAGTTTCTTTATGCTGTTTCCTTTTTGCTCCCGCCTTTTCCCAGAATTTTCGTCACTTCTCCTGTTATTAGATGCTAGTTTCTATTTCTCCAGACTCTGTTAGTTTACTGAAACTGTTCTCCTCCCTTGGGATTTTTATTGGTTTATACATTGTAATCCCTGCCTGTTTTTTTACTCCCAATTTTTACTCCATGTTTTTTTACTCCCAATTCTCCTGATTTGTTAAGGATTGTACCCTCCCCTGAGACCTGCCCCCAAATATAAGCTCCTTTGTCCCCCGATCAGGGTCCCGGGAAGAGAAAAGGGGAAGTTTTACCATCAAATAAAGTTACCCTGGGACCTGTATGCTGCTGTGTTTTATACTGCACCAACAGGTGGTAGCTGGAATTCACGGGGCTCAGGGGGGGATCTGCCACCTCCCCCACTTGTCATCAGCTAGCCGGGAGGAGTGGCAACACACATCCCTGTTAAAATACATCCATGTCTCAATTGACATGTTTTCCTCAGCGATATGGGCTACAGTAGACACAGGAGAAAGAGGACGGGATACCATGGCACACTGGCAATCAGCTTCTGCAGCTTTGGGCATTCCTCAAAACATCAAAACTGAGAATGGGTCTGCATACGTCTCACAGAAAACCAGGCAATTTCTACAGCTCTGGGGTGTAATCACACCAAACCGGTATCCTTCATTCACCAACTGGACAAGCCATACTGGAAAGGGCACATGCTGCTTTAAAACTTACACTTAATTAACAACAGGCGGGTATGTGTAGTGAGAGCCCACCGAGCAGAATAGCTAAAGCTGTATACACATGAAATCATTCAACAGTGTTAGAAAAGTCCCAGAGCCCAGTTATCCTAAATCACTTCTCATCACTACAGTCACCCTGTGAGGTTCAATTGCCCAAACCCAAGGTAATGGTACGAGACCTCCTTACCAATAAATGGGCGGCCCTTGGGATCTCCTTACCTGGGGTCGGGGATATGCAGGTGTTTCAACAGACAGTGGGACACGCTGGGTACCTGCCAGATGCTTCCAGCCTGCACTGCATCCTGCTGGGGACCACAGGCAGCACCCTCCGGATAAACCCTCAGCAGACGTCACAGAGGCGTGTGGTCAGAGTGACCACCTACCTCATGGACAATCAATATACGGACTTGGTTCACTTGGTAATTATTTCTCATGTTTACAAACTGTTTTCCTGTTTACAAACTATTTTTCTTTTTACAGATTGTTTTCTGGGTGTTGGGTTCTTTGAGGGATAAATAGGTTACAGGTTGTTTTAATAGTTGGGTTTTTCTATAAGGGTTAAATGGGTTAAAGGTTGAATGGGTTTTGTTTTTTTATAAGTTGTAGCATATAAGCATTGTGCTTGTGGCCTGAGTTTTCCCCAACAGACACTGAACAGAAATGCTGCAGCTTCTGTGCAAATTTGGCCATGCTGTCTTTTGTTGCCCCGTTTAGGCCCTGTAGAGGCCCCTTGCAGATGGGTAACAGAAAACATACTACAAATTTTATTAAACAAAGAAGGATGATGTGTTACTAGATATCACATACCAAGCCCCGGGATTGACTGACAGGGGCTTCTCCCAGTCAGATCTCCTATGAAGCTGCAAGCATTTCACTGGTCAGACCCCGAGGGGGCGAGGAGTTTGCACCAATGAGAGTACCCAGACTGGCTCTTTCAAAATGCCCTTCATAAGGGGAGGCATGGAGAATAAATTCCTCTGTTGCCACACGAACAGCTGGAAGTGAGGTGTCATTGTCTCCTTACCCCTCACCCTCCCCACATGCAACCCAACAATTTTATATTAATATATATTACTATGTCACTTTATGTAATGTATGTTATTATATAAAAATTAGTGGGTTTTATTCATATTTTATATAAATACACATATATATTTATATATTCAATAGAAATTATATTCAAATATTCCTGAGAGTTTAGATGTCCTTTTGTTTGGTTTTAACCCTTAACTTGTCTTCACCACATCTTGTAGATTAAACCAGTTTATTTTATTTCTCCTTGCAATTCCATTGTGTCATGTTTTCACTCTCTGATGAGAGAAGAATTAATAAATTCTTCTTTTTTCTGCTGTTTTGGCACTGGGATGAAACTGGTGACACTGGTACACAACTGAGAACACTGGGACAAGGGCACTGGGACAGGATGGGGGACACTGGGATGGGGCTGGGTTGGTGACATTGGGTTGGTGGCACTGCGACAGGGACACCGGGCTGGAAATGGGGGCACTGGGATGGTGGCAGCAGCTCTCTCCACAGAAAAGGACAGGCATGACTTTCCCAGGCATTGTCGTGGGGAAGCCTGTGAGAAAATCAGAGAAAATAATGAGAAACAATCCTTATCTCCACTTGCTGCACCTGTTGTTGTGTATAGGAATGTGCCCCCTGTTGAGAGAGTGACAAAACTATCCTTTGTCTCCTTAAAAAGGAAAGAAGCTCAGAAGTTTCTCTCCTCAATTAGGTAAAAAGGCATCTCATAGGACCTGGGGGACTTCACCTCAAACTGAAGGACAGCCAATTGGACAGGAGCCAAAAACTCCCACCTGAGCAATTCACTAGAAAAAGAAGTGAACAAAGAAGGCAATTGCTTTTGTGAGGTGTTTTATCAGCAGGAAGAACCTCTTGCACCTGGGTCAGGTTTTCTCTGTAAAGAATTTTGTTATTTTGCCTTTTATTAAAACTTTTCTGTTTCCAACACTGCAACAGAAGCCATCCTGCTGATTTTATGCCTTCTAAGGTAGCTAAGCTATCTTAAGTGTGATATAAATCTCCAACAGCTTATAAGACTTGGCTCGAGGAGACCCATATGTCACGTGGTGCCTGGACAGGTGATTTCTCATATTGAGAGACACAGTCTGGGAAATTTTTGATTTGCCCTTGATCAAAATAGGACATTTTTTCCTTGGTCTTGCGTTTTTGGGGAGCAGGTCTGTGACTGGGTTTTTGTGGTGCCAAAAGAAAAAAAATAGGTAAAGGAGGATCTGAGACCCTAAGAGGGGGTCACAGATCAAAGCCTCATAGCCGGTGAAATGAGGCTGAAACCAGGTCGGGGCTGGACAATGTGCTGCAAAGTCCAAAGGTCCTCTTCAGAAAGCTGCAATTTGTCTGAGCCAAGGCTGAGACACCGCTGCGTTTCCAGACCCAGGGAGTCAGACAAAGGAGACAACTTGTCTGAAAACCATTGTTGGTGAGTAAGAAACAGGAAACAGGTTGTCTTTAGCTGAGCAGGATCTTTATTTTTATTTGAACTACAAGTTAGAAATTCAAGATGTAAAGTTTGAGAAGAAACAGCTTAAAAAACTCATCAGATGGGTTTTCATAGAATTCCCAACCCTAGATACGTCTGAGACAACCTAGAGTTCTGGGACATTGTGGGGCTGAAGCTGTATAGTGTGGAAAAAAATAAGAAGTCCAGCCTAAAGCTGCATCCAGTATTCTAGACAGCGTTACAATTGGTAACCTTGAAAAGTGAAAAGCAAGCAAGGAACAGCCACAGAATACCACAGAGCAGACGGAGAGCAGACCACAGGCTGCAGCAGAAGGAAAGGAGGGAAGGCAGAGATTCCAGGGGGAACTCAACCCTTCCTCCAAACCGATCCGAGAAGCACAGACCCCAGGAGGACAGGCAGGAGGCAGCCAGGCCAGCCGTTCCCCATCCCGTCCCTCCTCCACCTCTGTCAGGGGTAGAACAGATTCCTCCTGGCCAGACCCGTCTCCAAACCACCTCTCCTAAACCACCTACCCCAAAGAATTCTCCTAGGTTTCCTCTCAAAAGTAGCCTCCGATGCACAAAATCGGTGAATTTTGGCAGTACAATCGAAAAAAGCCAAGCCAAAGCTATGGTCTGTGAGGACAAAAGCACAGGTGGCTGACGCCACGTTTCAGAGATGGAAAGCTCTCTCTTCCATGGGCGTGTTCCATCCCTGGGCTCCCAGGATTCCCTCTCCGATTCATCAGTCGGCTCCTGCCCATCAGACGTGGGACACCCCCTTTTTCCGGCCGAGCCCGGCCAGTCTCCCGGCCCATAATCTGTGCCCACTCCCCGGGATGGCATGCCCACATCCTGCCGAACATGGGAGCTGGATGTGACATCCAGGAAGTGACCCCACCCAAAACGTCAGCGGGAGAAAATCTGATCCCAAACAGGAAATATTCCCATACACCCCCAGGGTAGCCCCCCAAAATCTGAGGAAGAGTTTGTACACCAGGAAGACACAGATACCTGGCAGAGGATAAGAAAGGATGCAGTCCAGGAAGGAGAGTGGGAAATCGCATAGAAGTTAAAAGTCTTTCCAGTCCGATATAATGTCACCGAGGGAGGGGCAGGCCCTCAGTGGGAACACATAAACTTTGCAGAAATAAAAGAGATATACAAAGCCTCTCATTTGTATGGGAGAGAATCAGCATGTTTCAGAGGTCTGTTACAAGCCACCTTTGCAGCAAATGTATTCGCCCCTCATGATTTAAAACAGCCATTTACATCTTTGCTGTCTCCAACAGGGTATTCTCTGTGGGAACTGGCGTGGAAACGTTTATTAAATGACCTTTTAAGAGCTATGCAGGAACTCCAGCCACTGAAAATATAACTGTAGATCAGCTCAGAGGGAAGGAGCCCACTCAGACCCACGGGGACAGGCCAGAACACTCAACAGACAAATCCTTCAGGATGTTAAGGAAGCAGCAAAGACTGCCTTGTTCCAGGTGCCTGATGGGAATAAACCAGAACTAGACTTCACAGAAATTAAACAAGGGATGGTGTCATGATCCGCTCTACGAGTGGGGAGTCGTGATGGTTCATTTTACTGATCTCAGAGTGCAAAAACACAACACGGAAAGGGGATTGCAGTATCAATTAAAACAAATGCACCTTTATTGAAATGACCACAGCAAATGTGTTAAAGGAATTAGGAAAAAGAAAAGAAAGTAATAGAAAAAAGGGGGGAGAAATATAGCTACCAAAAGAGGGAGAGAAATATAGCTACCAAATGTAGAGAGACGAAGTCCTCATGGTCCAGCTGATGGAGTTCGCCTAGTCACGTCAGGGAGATCTCAAAGTCCTGGTAACTCAGGGTTCTATTATAATCCATTGCTGAGGGGGGAACAGATCTTGAAATCACTGAGAGGGAACAGATACAATAAAGAACAAGCCTATTGAAATATTGAAGACGGATACAGGCAGTTGATATTCTCAGCAGCAGGCAAGAACCGTTGTCTTCTTGGTCCAATGGCCAAACCTGCAGGTAAACATCTCGCTTTGGTCAGCTCGCCTCCCCGCCACCTCCCCTGGGTTAGGGGTTTCAATCTCAGTCCTTTGGGAGGAGGGGGAGCTTTTCCATATAGGGGTGTCATGTCTTAGTCCTTGAGAAAGAGAGAGGCTTCTCCCATCTCAGTCCGTCCATCATGGTGGTTGAAAAGCAGATGATGGCTCTTCTGTAGGGGGGACCATGAAAGGTTACCCCAGAAAAGTCCAACCAGGCCAAGAGGTGGGGAAATTCTCAAGCTATTGTCGCGAAGCAGGTGGCAGCATATAGGGCATGTTGCCCCCTTGGCTGGCCCTGCTAGAAGCAGTCACTGTAGACACAGCTGCCAACAACCACTTGGCAGGCCAGAACTCTGCTTAGGGGCCTCAGGATCTTGGGGTGCATCCACCACCGGCAGGCCAGAATTCCTATCAGGGTGCTCAAGGTCCCAGTGTCTGTCCTTGGGATGGTTATTGTTGGGACCTAGGACGTTCCTCTGGCTGCCCTGTATGATTTGAGACCCTGGCAGGGGGCTCAGAGACCTTGGCACGGAGTCAAAGACACCTGTGTCTTTGATTTTAGTCCATAGAAAAAATTACCAACTTTGTGTGAAGATTTACAAGCCACAAGAGTTTAAGTAGAATGATAGTTAATTTGTCACAGGGTGAAAAAGTAGAATTTTGGGTTTTAGAATGCGGGTTCAAGAGGCAAGATGGAGGAATCTGGGCGTCTCCTGTCCTTCTTCTCCTTCTTCTTGTCCTCCATATTCTGCTGTGGTGGTGGCAGTTTTTGATTGGTTTAGAGTAGAGACAGACTGTCTAACATAGGTGATTGGAAAATTATTGTAAATAAAGTACACGTAGTTTGTAGTATAAAAAATTAACACCACCCCAAGGGCAGGGACTGTGCCACAACCCAACCTGCCAGACAGATCTCAGCAGGTCAAAGAAAGAATGTAATAGATAAGAAAAAAGAAACAACCTTGAAAAGCAGAACCGACAAATCTCGACTTCTTCAGTCGCAGGACTGGGAAAAAAAAGACTTTCTAATACCTCGGGGGTCATCTCAACCACAGAAACCCAAGAGGTCATGAGGCAAATGAGGGGAACTTCAGACTGTCTCTCACACCACCCGGGTGACTCAGGACAGTCCCCAAAGGGTCTTCATCAGCAGGGTTCCCTAAGGTCATTGCGAAGTCTTCAGGACTCATGGAATGGTGGTAGCATATCCCAGAAAACAGAGACAGTACATGAGAGAGAGACAGAGACAGAGACAGAGACAGAGACAGAGACAGAGACAGAGAGAAGAGAAGGGAAGGCAAAGAAAAGATAGAAAAAGGAGGGGAGAAAGGAAACAATAAACAAATATAATTAATTTTAATTAAAACAATATTATTTTAAAACAAATTTTAAAATTATCAAAACAAGTCACAAATAAAGGTAATAAAGCAATAAAAAATACTGTAAGTATTAATTTTAAATATTTTTTTCAAAACAATTCACCAAAAATCAAAAGTAATTTTCAAAAAATCACAAAGGAATATTGAAGATTATTTCAAAACTCATACTGTAATTTATAATCCCCTTGTGTCAACAGTCTTGGGGATGTCCACAGTGAAGAGGACATCAGCCAAGTTGTGTGCATTAATTCAACATCTTTTCTTACTTTCTCTATGACATGGTGCATTTCTTTCACATTGTGATGAACAGTTACCAGGGTTTTCTGTCCATTCTTCTTGATCTTCTCCAACATTGTGATTAAGTCCTGATGAAGCAACAATTGCTTTACCGAAGTAATGTTCATCCCAATGGGAGTAGGCAATAGTTTGTGAGTCATGTGTAATTGGATTCTAAAAGGTAATGAGAGATAACTGGGGCTTTATAAGAAAAATCACGTCCTGTAATTTTGGTAAAGTTACAAACACAAAAATTCGAATGATTTTTAGTATCCACTACTACAATTTCCACAAATACAATATCACAAAGAGTTCTAAAACAAGCACACCCTTTGCCTATATATACAAGGACTGTTTCAGAAGTCTCGTTAGGATGAATTTAAAAATGACAGATATTTTGCTCTGTGTCTAGACAAATGTCCTGAGCTATAATTACATCACTTTCATAGATGAACCCTTGTTGTTCTTGGACAATACAAGATTCCAAATTAACAGTTTGCCTTTTCTCACTAATTTGACGGGCCCATTTCCTATGCTTGGAAGGATAGAGAACAGCTCTGCCGTGCTTCAGCTCTTATGCAACAATAGGAAATACCAAATGCACTGAGTCATTATGTGTGGTTAACACAAAATCTGTGGCTGTGTTTTAAATGGGGTGATAAATAAAATTCACCAAGTTCCATCAGGATTGGAATTCTCCTTCAAAATCAGTGGCACTGTCCCAAATTATTTTCCAAATTTCTGTGGGAAAAGTGCCTCCTTCACCTTCTCTTATAATTGAGGCAGCAACTGACTGCATCCATAATTGAGCCTGGATACAGCTGAGAGCCAAAGAAATGTTGTTTTGTGTAACATCGAGTGTGGTCATTTACATTTACCTTTTCCCAATTTGGTAGTATGTTTGACAGCAGACACTGATGCATTTCCAAAACTAATAAGGATGATTGCAGTGGTTGTTGTAATTTGGTCAAGTCTTTAGTTGTGGCAGTCAGTTTATTCAAGTTCAATTAATTTACATGTTATTGTAACACCATCACCTCGTTACTATAAAGGGAAGGAAGAGCATTATTTTTTCTTGCCCAACGTGAGTGTTATCATGGTTTATCAGGTCTCCATGTCCCACGGAGTTCTTCTGTAAAAATAAGCACAACAGAATCTGCCACGAAGAGGCAGAAAAAGTTAGAACGATGGAACTGTCAGAGAGGTTTTTAACCCTAGTGGTACTTCCCCTACAGTAGGGGGGGTCCACCAAAACCAGGTCATCCAGGGTAATGTGCTGGATTCTTGAAATCATCTGGTTCCTGTAATGAAGGAATTATGCTTGGAGCTGTCAGGCAAAAAGCAGTGATTTTAGGACACCCATTTGCGCCCCATCTATCGTAAGGGGTGTGAGAAGTCCATTTAATCCCTTCATCTTTTGCCCAACCCTGCACACCTTTGACAGTAAAGTGAGAAACATAATCAGATTGAAATTCCTGTGGTTTTAGTGGTTTTAGGAAAATTCCAAACCATCCCTGCACTGCTTTAACAGTATTATCTCCTGTAGCTCTTTTAAAAGCATCAGCCTGGACCAACCCAAATATAAACACAGCATAGGACTCAGTGTAAATAGAGACAAGAAAATAATTCTGTCCCTCACATTGGAAAATACTGCAGTTAACAGTTCCTCCACCTGAGCACTGCCCTCTCCCTCTCTGTTAGCAGAAGCAGGGGAGAAGGGAGGGGTTGCTTTAATCATAGAGGCAAGTTTGTCTTGGCTGCTATCCAAGCTCTCAGTTTCTTTTATGGTAAGAATTTTTTTCCACTTCCATGGGCGTTAACCACAGACAACCCCTTTTCCCAGGTAGTGTATCTTTTCTCAGCATCTTTGAAACCACGGGAATAGAAACCAACAGGCCTTGTCGGACCCTCGGGACCCCGCTGCCCAATGTGTACTGATAACCCTAAGGAGGCAAATCCCCATTCCACCTGGAAAGGATCTGTAGGATGGACAGGGTCCAGTGCTTGATGAGCTATTGCTTCAAAAATCAGCAATTGCAATGCTCCTTCCTGAGAAGGAGTCCAATCCCATCTCACCCCTTTCCTGAGCAAATCACAAAGGGGAACAAATGGGTCATTCTGGTTACTAAGAAATCTGTCTGGTGTTTCTACAGGAGATACAGCTACCATGGCTTTTTGAAGGAGAATTCTTGTAGGTTTAAGTGGTCCTGGAAGCCGTTGAATTAAAGGGGTCATCATTTCAGGCCTTACAGGTGATTGCATTGGTGACTCAAAACCAGGAATTAATTTCTTTTCATGTGTCATTTGCAATCAGGCAGCTTTGTGAATGTTTTCCAGGAGTCGGTTGGGGGTACCAGCTATGGTTAAAAGGTCTCCTCTTTCCAAAGGGTTAAGCCCCCCTGCCCAATGAGATGTGCACAGAATTAGGGACCATGGGATACGTCTGTCTCCCGTTGTTAAGAACACCCCGTGTCCCCAGCACCCACCAGCTTCTTGTTCTGACAAAATAATTTTATCTCCCCTGGTGAGAGACACTCAAAACACGTATTCTGTCTCAGATTTGAGAGGGAGAAGCCCGCACTGCTTTGCAAGTTTTGTTAGTTCAGTAGCAGTGTACGGGATTTCTTTGGTGGTTATGTGCGGGTCAAGATCCTCATCACTGATATAGTTACATTCTGTTTTAATTAGAGGTATTATGCTACTGTAACAACAGTGTTCCCCACAATTTTTCATCACAATTTTTCATCAAAATTCTGTTTGAGGGTAGTTTTGATTAATGTGAGGAGTTTCCTTCTCCTCTGTCTCCATACAGGAGTCAGCATTATGTGAATTTTTAACATGTTCCCCTCTCAAAGCAGCCCGTAATAAATTATTTTCATTTCTTTCTTCATCTAATTGTTTTTGCAAAATTTCCACTAGGTTTTGAAGGGAGTCTATTATTGTGTTTTTTCCTCACTTCTTCACTTAAAGCGAGTTTCTATGGCTACTGTGAGACAAGCTCCCAAAACTGAGCAGAGAATGGTTTTGTTTTTGCCCAGTTTAAATTTTGTTTCATGTTGTAAAGAACGTATTCTATCAATAACATTTTCGAAATTAAGCCAGTTGTTCTCTGCCCAAACTTCCACTCCCCCACCCTGTAGAAGGTTTAGTATCATATTTAGCGAGCAGACCATAAAATTGACCTTTAACTTTTGCGCTAAGGTCTTCAGTCATTTTGCGAAGGGACCAAAACCACAATAGGGAGGTACAGAGTTAAATTACACAACCACACAGCCTTCGCTGTGTTTCCTTGAATGGGTGAAGGAACCTAAGCTGCTCAGGAGGTGCTCCTTTAGTACAAAAAATCTGGTTGTCCCTTTGCTACACCAAGCAGTTAAAATTGACACACACAACAAAAACAAAACAACAGAGTGTTCTGCCTTTATCACTAAGAGATCCTTTTGAATTTCTGAAGACAGTGCGGGCGCTTTTTCAAGTAGGCAATGTGCAGTCTGCAGGAAATTTGAATCTCCCCCCTTGCTATCTAGACCATGCTCAGTCTTTTAAACTGGCAGGCTAGGTGCAGCTGAAGAGTAGCGTCCTTCCCCTCTTACAGACTACACAGAACCTGCACCCCTTCTGTCTAGACAGAAATCCTGTCTGTGAAGCCAATTTATGTCACGATCCGCTAGGGCAAGGGAGTCATGATGGTTCATTTCCAGATCCCTGAAGTGCAAAAGACAAACAGCAGGGGACTGTCAGTTTAATCACAGCAAATGCACCTTTATTGAGGGCCAACAGCAAATGCATTAGAGGGATCAGAAAAGGAAATAAAGGATAGAAGGAAAAAGGGGGGAAGGGGAATAGGGGAATATAGCTACCAATGAGATGGAATCCTCATGGTGCAGCCACATAGGTTTGCGTTGTCCATGGGGGATCATGGAAGTTGTCTCAAAAGTTAGTTTATATAGTCTCAAACCAAAGCAAGTGGCATCTGGCCAAAAGGTGGGGAAGATTCATGGGGCATTGTGTTGAGACTCCTTGGTCTGTGAGGCAGGTATGAGTGTGCAACGACAAGCCACCACTCGTCAGAACCTGTTCGAAGCAGTGTTCTGTGAAAGCACAGCAAGCACATCTGCAAACAATCACTTGGCAAAACATCCACCTCAGCCAGGCCAGAGCTCCTGTCAGGGGTCTTCAGGGCCCTTGCGACGATTGTGAGGCAAATGAAGAAAACTTCGGACCATCTCTTACAGTCCCAGTTTGCCTGCCCCGTGTTCCCAGTTGTGTTCCAATGTCCCCAGTTCCATCCCAGTGTCACCAGCCCTGTGTCCCCAGTGTCTCCATCCCACCCAGGGTTTTCAAGGGGAAATATCTCAGTGACAGCACCTTGAAGCAGCTCCCTGGCTGTCCTCCCCTCAAGGAACGTTGGGATGGCTTTATTGACCACTCGTCTCTCACTGGGGTCAGGTAATGTGTCTGACAGAGTTCAGATCAGCCCGCTCTGATTTACATAGAGGGTATTTATTTATTTATAGGCTGTACGGTGCACACATGAACTGATAGATTATATTGCATCAACGAGCAGCTACACGGAATCATCGATAATCAATATCAGTATCAAATACCATATCAAATTGCTGGTGATTAGTAACAAAGTGCAAAAGGAATACAAAAGTGCAAAAGGCAATACAAAAGTGCAAAAGCCAGTTATTAAGTTGTCATTTATAACCCATCTCTGCTGCAGACACAGTGGAAAGCTGGAAGCTCTTGAGGGGACTCATTCAGCCCTGTCCCCTGTCCCTGTGTGTTCCCAGAATGTCCCTGTCTGCCCCTGAGTGTCCCCAGTGACATTACCCCAAAAATTCCCAATTTCAATGAAAATTCTCAGAAAATTCCCCAAATTTGTCTCAAATCCCACAAGGGGAGGGGGGAAAGGACAAGTGACGACAGCCATGTCCCCGATGACATCACTGCCCTGATGACATCATCACATTGGTGACATCGCCATCCCTGCAGCAGATTTGGGATGTCCTTGGCGGCTCTTTGGCATCGCTTGGCCACCACTCAGGCAATGGAGCCATTGGGATCACCACACCTGAAGCTGGTGCAGATCTTCTCAAGCGCCCCCACCAGGTAATCCCTGGCCACTTGGCTGCTGGCCACCCACAGCAGCTCGGCCACAGCCACCTTGGCTGCCAAGGCAGCGTGGAAATCATGGGACGGCTCCTCTGCCCCCTTCATGGTGCCTACGATCTCCCCAACCCTGCGCCGCAGCTCCCGATAGAACGCGGTGACTTTCCTGCACGCGGTCACCAGGCGCGTCAGCAGCCCCAGGGCCACCTTCGCCTGCTGCCTTCCCGTGGTGACCCCCCTCACCTGGTGTTCAGCCACCACGGTTCCTCCCACACCCTCTCCTACGTCATAGTCTATGACACCTTCTAAGGCCTCTCTTATGGCCCCCACCATGGCCTCTTTTATGGCCTTTCTCAAGACTTCTTCCATGGCCACAACACTGAGGTCCACGTGCCTGCAGGCGTCCTGGAGCTTGGTGACCTCCCTGGTCAGCTGGGCCCAGCTGTCGACGAGCGTGGCCGCTGACTCCAGCCACTTGCTGGCCACGCTTCTCACGTGCTCCCAGGTGGTCCATGAGGTGCTCGCGTAGGCTGCCAGGGCCTGGCTCAGGGAGGGGACAGTGCTATCGCACCCAGAGGTGACACCGCGGTGCCAGAAGATGTCACCAGTGTCGTGCACGGTGACACTGAGGTTTTTGGTGAACTTCCTCAGGGCCTCGTGCAGGGATGGTTGGCACATGGGCAGCAGCACATCCCCATCCATCCTGGCTGTGATGGCCACCAGCTTGTCCAGGGTGGCCACCATGGTGGCCTGTGGCTGCAGCAGGGCTGGGGACATCTGCAGAGGAGACAGGGGAGGTGTCAGGGACCTCGTGGGGGGGCCCTGCCCCCGAGGGGCTCCCTGTATCCCCTCCATCCCTCTTGTTCCCTCTGCCACCCCCTGCCCCCACTGCTGTCCTCTCTGCCACCCCCTACTCTCGGGATCTCCTCTGGTCTGGTCGGTGTGATTGGGAAGATCCCGAGGTGTGTCTCTGTTAAAAGTCTCTTTTCCTCAACCCAGCAGCCAAAGAAGGAGTCGAGAAGTCTTCGGCTGTCGTTGTCAAGGTTGTTTACTATTTCTTTATCTCAAACATGCCACTCCCTGTGTCCCCCTCTATCCCCCCCTGCCCCCTCCCCCCGTGTCCCCTCCCCCCTTCCTGCCACTCCCTCCTGTCCCCTTTTGTTGCGGTGTGTTGTCATGGTGTGCCTCAGTTTCCCCAGTCCTTCCCCTGAAATTTCCTTCCCCAGGTGGGGTGTCAATCACCCCTCTTTCCCCCACCCTTGACCCCTGCTGCCTATCAACCCAGAAATTCCAAGGGAAGCGTCGAGTGATTGGCAGGCTCAAAGGATGCTCCCCACCCCTGGGGGGCCATTGGCCCATCCAGGTGTCCCTCTCACCTGAGACCCCCTCCCCTCATACCTGGCTGGTGGTCTCTGTGTTCCCTCCCCTCGCCCTCTCCCCAGGTAAAAGGGCAAGCACACCACGCAGTTGGGAGTTCTGTTGGAGCTGTTGCAGGATTCAGAGGCCATGCGTACCAGAATAAATACTCTGGATTAAAAACTCTCCATCAGGACCCACTCCTTCCTTCACCTTGCCTTAAAGGTTTCTCCAGCTCAGGGAGGCCTGAGGAGTGACTCCCCTTCAACAGCAAGTTCCAGCTGTAAGCACTGGAGCTCGGGATGTGCCTGGACTTATCCCCACGTGCTCACAGCTAGCCAGAGCATCTCTGGGGAGAAAACACCACAGGTGCCGCGATCGACACCTGGGGACACTGGGGACACCTTGGGGACACCTTGGGGACACCTTGGAGACACCTTGGGGACGGTCTGGGGGTCGAAGGAGCCTTGGGATGTCCTCGATGGCTCTTTGGCACCGCTCGGCCACCTCACAGGGGCTGGCAGGACCACCGTTGAACAAGAAGTCGATGATGTCTTGAAGTGTCCCCAGCAGGTGATCCTTGGCCAGGCGGGCGTTGGCCTCCCACAGCCGCTCGGCCTCGGCCACCTTGGCCACCAAGTCCTCGGGGACATTGGGGGACGCCTCATCTATCCCCTCCAGGGCGGCCTTGATGTCCCCAACCCTGCGCTGCAGCTCCTGGAGAAACGCCGTGGCTTCGTCACACGCGGCCACCAAGCGCTCCAGCAGCCCCAGGGCCGCCTCCGCCCGCTGTCTCACCATGGTGGCCCTTGTTGCCCGGCTGGCAGCCACCATGGCATCTATCCTCACCTGGGCTTCATGTTCGCCTCCCACCTCGGCCCCCTCCTGCCTGCCCAGGGACTGAACCAGCTCCAGCATGTTTTCCTGAGCTGTCCCATCACGGGCAGCCTCGTCCTGCAGCTCCCTGGCCCGGGCAGTGGCAGTGGCCACCCTGTCGGCCGCCTCAGTGACCACCTCCCTGCAGACACTGCAGAGCTTGGTGGCTGCCCTGGCCAGCTGGGCCCAGCTGTCCACTCGCTTATCCACTGTCCCCTGCCAGTGCCAGGCCTCCATTGTCACATGGAACCAGGGGGTCCATGGGGTGCTCCTGTAGGCGGCCAGGGCCTGGCTCAGGGAGGCGGGAGGGACTTTGCTATCGGAGGTGACATTGCGGTGCCACCAGGTGTCATCCATGCACTTCACGGTGGCCCGCAGCTTCGTGGTGAAGTCCTCCAGATCCCAGTACAGGCACCTTAGAGACTTGAGCAGCGTCTCCTCGTTCCGCCTGGGCAGGGTGGCCAGCAGCTCGCCCAGGGTGGCCACCACGGTGACCTGTGGCTGCAGCAGGGCTGGGGACAGCTGGGGAGGGGACAGGGGAGGTGTCAGGGACCTGGTGGCACTTGTGGCCTCCTGCCCCCGAGCGGCCCCCTTTGTTCCTCCGTCCCTTTGTCAGCCCCTTGTCCCCTCCGCCACCCCCTGCCCCTCTCCTCATCGCCCCTCACGCTCCCCGCGCCTCTGCCGTCCCCTCTGCCACCCCCCTCTCCCACTGCTGTCCCCTCTGCCACCCCCCGCCAGCCCTCGTGTCCCCTCCCGTCCGGTCGCACCTCTTCGAGCTCCATGTTCACTCTGGGCACCTTGGGGACGCTCCGCTGGCGAAGGATCCCCGGGCCAAGCGCCGGTCCCGGCCCAGAACCGGCCCGACCGGCGGCGCGCGCGGAAATGGCAGCGCCGCCTCAGTGCGGGCGGGAAAGGGGCGGGGCGTTGACGTCACCCCCTGGCCCCGCCCCCCACCGTTACCGCCCCCATCCATGGGAAACACCGGGCTGGATTTCGGTGCTTTTTAGGCTCAATACCTGGGGATTTAGGCTCAGTCCTAGTGGATTTAGGTTCTATCCCGCCGGGGCCGGGGGGAGCGGGGCGGGAATTTGGGGGCGCCGAGGGAGCCCCGGGACCCCTCCGGCCGCGCGGGATGGGCGGCAGCGACCGCGGCCAGCACCGGGAGCGGGGAGCGGTGAGGAGGGGCTTTGGGAGGCTCCTGAGGGAGAACTGGGGAGTCCTGAGGGGATTTGGGGGAATTGTGAGGGTGTTTAGGGCCGCCGAGGGGATGTGAGGGGGTTTAGGGGGATGTGAGGGAGAACTGGGGGGCCTGAGGGGATTTGGGGGGTCCTGAGGGGGTTTTGGGGCGTCCCGGGGGTCTCTGTGACCGGGGGGGTTTGGGGGGGTCCGGAGGGAGAATGGGGGGTTCTGAGGGGGTTTGGGGTGTCCTGAGGGGATTTGGAGGGTCTTGAGGGGATTTGGAGTGTCCTGAGGGGATTTGGGGTGTCCTGAGGGGGTTTGGGGGATGTGAGGGAGAATGGGGCGTCCTGAGGGGGTTTGGGGATTCTGAGGGGGTTTGGGAGATCCTGAGGGAGGAAATGGGGGCCCTGAGGGCATGTGAGGGGGCTTGTGGTTCCTGAGGGAGAATTGGGGGTTCTGAGAGAGAATTGGGTAGATCTGAGTGGATCTGGGTGGGTCTTGAGGGGATTTGTGGGTCCTGAGAGGTTTGGAGGGGTCCTGATGGAGGTTTGGGGGCGCTGAGAGGGTGTGAGGGTATTTTTGGGGGATCTGATGGAGAACTGGGGCTCCTGAAGGGGTTTGGGGTGGATTTTGGGGGGTTCTGAAGGAGAAATGAG
>NW_024368874.1:0-970 GCF_014805655.1 Passer montanus | reverse complement strand
TTGGATCCTGAAATTTTGGGAATTTTGGGATTGTGGAATTACAGGGACGTGGAATTGTGGGGTTTGTGTAAAAACTGGATTCTGGGGGAGGAAAAATCAAGGAAAATTCCAAAGAAATTCTAAAAAATCACAACAAAATTTTTAAAAAATCAAAAAAAATCCCCCCAAAATCAGAATAAATCCCAAAAAATCCCCCCCAAAATTTTTAAAAAATCCCCAAAAAGTCCCAATAAATCCTACAAAAAATCTCAATAAAAAATCACAAAAAAATCCAAATAAATTTTTTAAAAATAAAAAAAAAAATCACAAAAAAATCCCCCAAAAATCGCAATAAATCCCCAAAAATTCCCCAAAAAAATAAAAAAAAATTCAAAAAAATTCCCAAAAAATTCCCAAACAATTCCCAATAAATCCTGGACTCACTCTGGTCCTCGGGGTCGGGCTCAGGATCATTTTGGAAGACGAGGTTGAGCAGGGCCAGCCCCAGCAGCGGCAGCAGCTGCAAAACCTCCCCAAAATCCCAATAAATCCCACCAAAAATCTCAATAAAAAAACAAGGAATAAAATCCAAATAAACTCAAAAAATCTCCAAACAATCGGTAAAAAATCCCCCAAAAAAATCACAAAAAATCATAATAAATCACCAAAAAAATCGCAATAAATCACCAAAAATTCCTCAAAAAATTCTGAAAAAATCACAATAAATCCTAAAAACAAATCTTATTTAAAAACCCAGAAAAAATACAAATAAATTTTTTAAAAATCAAAAAAAATTGCAAAAAACTCGCCAAAAAATCGCAATAAATCACCAAAAATTCACGAAAAAATTCCGAAAAAAATCCGAAAAAATTCCAAAAAATTCCGGAAAAATTCCCAATGATTTCCAGACTCACTCTGGTCCTCGGGGTCGGGCTCAGGCTCGTCCTGGAAGACGAGGTCGAGCAGGGCCAGCCCCAGCAGCGGCGGCAGC
>NW_024368873.1:0-970 GCF_014805655.1 Passer montanus | reverse complement strand
AATAGAGCCCTGGGTGTCTGATATTTACCCATCCTGAGTGGGTGATGGCCAGAGTGAACACGGAGTAAAGCAGCCCCATTTCATTGCTTTTGGTGGGCAAAGAGCCAGGAATACAAGCAAAGCAAGGAGGTAAAATATCATCTGGAAATATTAGAGGCAAAACTTAGAAATGCAAGACTTTTCAAAAGTTCATAGGCAGAGAGAGCCTACTTGAGATTTTTGCAGTAAATTCTTTGGTGTGAGAGCATTTCAGGCCTCGAACCCCCTTCTGAAGAGCCTCTCATGGAAAGCCAAAACCCACAGCAGCAGCTCCACGTCCACCAAACACATCCCAGTAGTTTTTGTGTCCAGCTCTCATGCTGCTGCTCTCTAACCACCCTCCTTCCCGGGACACACAGGGAGAGATGCCAAGCTCAGCCCAGAGTTCCTGGACGTTGATTCCAGCCACGAGGCCGGAGCTGTTCCACCAGGAGGAGCCCGCAGCGATGCTGAGGTGCGAAAAGGAGCTGCCCCAGAAAGGTTGGTACTCTCCATCCCCTGCCATTTATCTTTTTTGTGGGATTTATATGAACACGTTGTGTTTGTACACTCTGTGTGTGTTGTTTAGCAACACACACAAAAAAAATAAAAAAAATCTTGTCCCTGAAGAACTTTGCTCTAAATGTCAGAAAAGATAAAAAGTGACAGCAAAGGGCAAGATGACTCACAATTAATCTCTAATTTGAGAAACTAGTATCAGAAGGAAATTATTAGAAATTCCAAGTACAAAGTGCTTCTGTTAATATTACAGAATTTTCCTTCACATATTTATAACCCAGCTGCTGATGTAGCTGTTTCAGCCTGACCTCAAGCCTATATTTCTATTTGGGTTTTGTTTTATTCTGTGTGCTAGAATCCAGATCATTGATAGAATTGCACCATGCTCACTCAGAATTACCATCATACCCAAATTCAGCCTGCTGGATTTTCA
>NW_024368872.1:0-3148 GCF_014805655.1 Passer montanus | reverse complement strand
CTTCGAGGTAGGGGAATTCTTCTGGTTCTTCAGTATTCACACTGCTTTCACTACCTGGTGTTTTCTTTTGAGATATGGCTATCAGGTCAGTTAAGATTTGACTTAGCCAGTTTGTGCCTGAAAGAATAGAGAAGTGCTTGTAAACCTTTTAGAATGGACAGAAATGGATTTACCAGGAAAAGGCAAGAGCTGGTAGTACTACCAGGTGAGTTACCTGGTCGCCTTTCATGTCATACAATCACAGCTGAACTGTCTTGTCAATCACTTCCCAGAGTCCTACCTTTGCTCCTCATAAGGATATATTTCTCCAACTTGAACAGTTCAGTACACCATAAATTACCTTTTATATTGTAAACTAACTAATAAGGGAGAAGAACCAATGAGATTCAAGTAGGAAAACCTGCATTAATGTAATAAATTTTATTGTGACAAATGTAAGGGAGAATGGGGGGGTTAAATTGGAACTTTAAAACGTAAACTAACTAATAAGGGAGAAGAACCAATGAGATTCAAGTAGGAAAACCTGCATTAATGTAATAAATTTTATTGTGACAAATGTAAGGGAGAATGGGGGGGTACACTTGTACTTTAAAACCTAAAGTATTAAATGTTTCCTGCTGTGATGACTATCTTCGGAAGAAAGACGGGTCACAGTACTTCAAGACAGGAGCAGAACTAGATCTGAAAATTGCACATTCATTTTCTTTAACATTAGGAAAAACCTCTCTAAAGTGACATTTCCTAGACACACTTGTTATCTTTTCCTTCAAAATGTAACAAAGAGCCTGCATAGATCTCCCATCTATGATTTACCATTTCCTGACTTCTGGACATTGGGTGCCTTTTTCACTGAAATCTTAACAAGTGCATTCCAGTGCATAACATTTCTTCAAAAAGAGAATACAATAAAAAAAGTGCCAGCTGGCCCTTACCTAGTGCACTGCTCTGCTCATGCAGATCCACTCTGCCCATGTCGATGCCCTAGATCTGTGGTCCCTCCTCCTGTGAACCCCCACGTTTTCTAGTTTCGGTGAAGCTGCCCATATCTTTCCTTACCCTTCTGTTTCTAAGAGTGCGGCAAGGAGTGAAAACTGCCAGGACGGCAGGGAGTTGCTACCGTGTTTCCGTCACCCCATGTCCTACTCCACCACCCTATCCCCCCTTTCCCTGAAGGCAGAACAAGGGACGGAATCCGTCCAGAAGTGACACAGGAGCAATACCGTCCTGTCGCTGTCCTGTGTCCTCCTTCGCCCCCTGCCTTTCCATATCCCCCGTTCCCTACAAGGTGATGGCCGCGCCGTCCTGGGCCCGCCTTCTATAAAAAGGCGCTTACCACGCAGTTTAAGATTCCCCTTTTTCCTGCCGAAGTCCTTCTTTTCCGGTCCCGAGCCTCCCCTTCCCCCACCACTTCCTGCCGCAGCCGGCCCCCTCCGGGCCCGCGAAGAGGCCAGACCCTGCTGTGCCGCTGCCGGCCCCGCTCCAAGCCCTACGCCCGGGGACCTCGCCGCTTCCCTCGCTCCGCAGTCATCATGATTGAAGATAACAACACCCCTAACGTCAGTATCAAAGCCGAGACCAAACAGTAAGGACTGTGCCCCCTCTGAAGAGGAGAGCAAAGCACTGCACCCTTTCTGGTGAGAAGACCAAAAGCCAGAGGAGATTGAACTATTGAACTCATAAGTAAAAATGTATTCGTTTAATCAAGTGTCATCATTTTTGTTACTTTATCCTTTGTGATTAAGTCCCAAATGCTTTTCTATTCCTTCCTTATTAATTTAGCTTAATAATATTTATTTTGTTTTGTAAACTATTAAGCCATTTTCTGAGAATACCCTTAATATAAGTTATTCAGCATGCACTGATTAGTTTAAAAATTGGGGAGTTGTGGAGTGCCCCGGTTCCTAAGAGGCAGGAATTTGATCTTAATCCTTCTTGTGTTGCTAATAACTCCTCCCTTGACCCAAACCCTAAATGCCACCCCTGTGATACCTCATACAACCCCACAATCCTGCATTTGCCCTGTATTTGGTCTCCATCCCACCCCTCCTCCCTGGCAGGAATAACTGGATTCTCCAGCCTTCTGAAACGAGGACCCATCTTGTTTGTTCCCATGCCCAGCAACCTCCCTGGACAGGATGAACCCAGTTGCAATGCACTGGAAGAGTTAAGAACTCTTAAAAGGGACTGGACCTTACCCAGAACCTTTCTATGGCTGTTCCAGGAGAGGTTCAGACCCAGTGTCCTGGTGGGAAGATGGCCCATCAAAATGATCAGTGCAGGAGAACTTCTGAAGACCGGCAGGAGCTACTGTCTGGGGGTATAGGCACATAAAGAAATGCTGAGGAACAATCTTTCATGATTGCACGTGACTTATTATGTCAGGATTACATGACAGGTATGAAACAACTGCCACAAAACAAATTATGTACCAGCCTGCATGATACTACTAATGTTGACTTTACAATATACTGAAAGAAAAGTGAAAGATATCTAATCCTCAATACCAGATCAGGCTTGATTTTCTTGACTCTTCCAAAAGACGCTTTGGGCCAGAGAACAAACCTGTTGTAAAATTATCTAGGATCCTCCTTCATCTTTTCTTTTCCTCTAGAATAGTAGAGTCTTCTTCATGCTGGTCACCTTCCCTGACCAGATCAAAGCGTGTCACAACATCAGATTACTCCTCTGTAGATTGTCTACACAAGGATACCTTGCTCTTTCTTCTACCTAGAATTTCCCTGCTTATCTCATCTATCCCAGGATCCCCAAATTCTAGATGCTGAAATGTCTCTAGTTTCTTTTCAGCATTTATTCTCTCTTTCCTTTCCTCTTCTGTATATTTGGCATCTGCCAACTCCTTCCCCATTTGTTCAAGCCAATTGGTTCCTGAAAGGATAAAGACACCAGCAGGATATGCATTCCACTTCACTTTTTCATGTAAACCTGGCTGATGTAAATCCTGTCAAATTGGTTTCAAGTGAACCAGTTTGGTTCAGTGTTGTACTTTAACCTTTCAACAAGTGTGTGCACATATTCTCTGCAACAAATTTTCCCCATAGTAGCTGGTATGGAGCTCTGTGTTGAATTTGTGCTGACAACAATGTTGGTAACACAGAGATGTTTTAGTTATTGCTAGGCAGTAATTACA
>NW_024368871.1:0-971 GCF_014805655.1 Passer montanus | reverse complement strand
GAGCAGGGCAGAGGGGCTGAATCCCCCCTCTCCTGCTGTCCATGGTTTGGGATCAGTCCAGGACACATCCTGACTTCCAGCTCTGCTGTGGTGAGAGTTTCAGGTGGATGCTGCACAGGCCCAGCCAGTTCGTGTTGTACTAAAATTTTATTAGCTGGAATTTTGAGCCAGAGCCCTGGGTGTACTTTCAAATTCAATTATAATCTGGAAAGTGCCTCTAAAATAGCTCAGGGCAGTTCGTTGATTGTTGCAGTTGAGTTACTTCAGGTGAAATTTGGGCACATCCCTAGGGCAGTTCGTTGATTGTTGCAGTTGAGTTACTTCAGGTGAAATTTGGGCACATCCCAGGACAGGGTCTCAGCACCAGCCTCTCACGTGTCGTGCAAGGCTCAGAATGAACTCTTGCCTCAAGAATTTCTGTGTAGGGCTGTAATTCAGGCTGTAGCTCAGGCTGTAAATCAGCCCTGCAATCTCAGACATATGACAGTGTTTTCAGGTCCTTTTCAGACCACAACCCCAGTTTTCAGGCAGCAGGAAACAAATCAAGGTTATTGATGTGGGGCCATGTGTGTGCTCCAAGCATTGACACAAAATTGTGCTTTTAGCCCTGTTTGGGATGTTCCTCCTGTCACTATATTTTTAGATACTCATGATTAATCTTGTAAGTAAAAACCACTCTGACCACATGGTTTAGGAGCCAGTGAGAGCAAACAAACAAGCAGCATCTTAAAATTCCTCCATGAAAACAGAGGGAATCAGAACGATTGGAGCTCTGAAGCTCCTTTGCTGATCCTTTCAGGCAGGAAGGGGTGGTGGGGCAGGGATGCCGTGTGTGCCTCCTCCCAGAGCTGGAGCAGAGCAACCAGGAGAGAACAGGAGCTGCTCCTGCCTTGGGCATTGCCCTGAAGCAGCTCCCAGCCTCTCCATCCCAAGTGCAGAGAGAGCATGGAAAAACCTTCCAGGAGATCCAG
>NW_024368870.1:0-971 GCF_014805655.1 Passer montanus | reverse complement strand
TCAAAAAACCCCAAATTCCACTGAAACGATCCCAAAGGCCATCCTAAGAATCTCAAATCCCAAAAAGACCCAAAATCCCAGGATTTAACCCCAAAAACTCACCTCAAAAACATCAAAAATCAACCGCGAAACACAAAACCGCCTCTAAAAGCGGCCCCGAAAACACCCCTAAAAACGCCCCAAAATCCCTTCAAAAAACCCCAAATTCCACAGAAACGACCCCAAACTCCTTCAAATCCATCTCAAATCCTAAAAAGACCCAAAATCCCAGGATTTAACCCCAAAATCTCACCTGAAAAACCTCAAAAACTCACCTGAGAGACGCTAAAATCATCACGTGGAAAGCATAAAATTGCCTCGAAGAATGCTCCCAAAAATGGCCCAAAATCGCTTCAAAAAACCCCAAATTCCACAGAAACGACCCCAAACTCCTTCAAATCCATCTCAAATTTGGAAAAACCCCAAAATCCCAGGATTTAACCCCAAAAACTCACCTGAAAATCCCCAGAACTCATCAGAGAAACGTGAAAGATCAACCGCGAAAACGCAAAACCGCCTCTAAAAACGGCCCTGAAAACGCCCCAAAATCGCTTCAAAAAACCTCAAATTCCACAGAAACGACCACAAATCCCATCTTAATAATCTGAAATCTCAAAAAGACCAAGAATCCCAGGAATTCAATCCCAGGATTTCACCCCAAAAACTCACCTGAAAATCCCCAAAACTCAACCGAAGATCCCAAAAAACAATCGCGAAAACCCAAAACCGCCTGTAAAAACACTCCCAAACATGCCCCAAAATCGCTTCAAAAAATCCCAAACTCCACAGAAATGACCCCAAATCCCATCCTAAGAATCTCAAATCCCAAAAAGACCCAAAATCCCAGGAATTTACCCCAAAAAACTCACCTGAAAAACCTCAAAAACTCACCTGAGAGACGTCAAAGATCAACCGCGAAAACCCAAAACCGC
>NW_024368869.1:0-971 GCF_014805655.1 Passer montanus | reverse complement strand
CCCAAAACCCCCCCAAAAATACCCCAAAAGTCCCCCAAAATTTTCCCACAAATCCCCCAAAATCCCCTTAAAAATCCCTGAAAAAATCCCAAAATTTCCCCACAAATCTCCCAAAAATCCCAAAATTTCCCCAAAATCCCCCCAAAAATCCCAAAAGTCGCCCAAGAAATCCCCCAGAATCCCCAAAATCCCCCCAAAAATCCCAAAATTTCCCCACAAATCTCCCAAAAATCCCAAAAAATCCCCAAAATCCCCCCAAAAATCCCAAAATTTCCCCACAAATCTCCCAAAAATCCCAAAATTTCCCCAAAATCCCCCCAAAAATCCCAAAATTTCCCCACAAATCTCCCAAAAATCCCAAAATTTCCCCAAAATCCCCCCAAAAATCCCAAAATTTCCCCATAAATCCCCCAAAATCCCTGAAAAAATCCCTGAAAAAATCCTAAAATTTCCCCAAAATCCCCCCAAAACTCCCAAAACCTCCCCAAAATCCCCCCCAAAACCCCCAAATTTCGCTAAAATCCTCCAAAAATCCCAAAATTCCCCCAAAATCCCCCAAAAAATCCCAAAATTTCCCCCAAAACCCCAAAATTTCCCCAAAACCCCCAAAATCCCCATTTTCCCGCAGGCCGCGAGGACGCCGTGCTGAGCTACGAGACGGTGACGCAGATGGAAGGTGAATTTTGGGGTGAAATCCCGCAATTTTGGGATTTCCCCTCTTGGGTTGGAGGTTCAGGACCCCGGAAAGTTTCGGGAATTTGGGGAATTTTGGGGATTTTGGGCAATTTTGGGTTTTTTCCCCTCCCCAGTTCACTACGCGCGGCCGATCATCATCCTGGGCCCCACCAAGGATCGCGTCAACGACGACCTCCTGTCCGAGTTCCCCGAGAAGTTCGGCTCCTGCGTGCCCCGTGAGTCACCTGGGCACACCTGGGGGCATCAGGGCACACCTGGGCACACCTGAGATACAC
>NW_024368868.1:0-971 GCF_014805655.1 Passer montanus | reverse complement strand
ATCCCGATCCTGATCCCGATCCTGATCCCCGTCCCCATTTTGATCCCAGTCCCGATTCTGATCCCCAGACTGATCCCGATCCCAATCCCAATCCCCATGAGATCCTTATCCCAATCCCCATCCCGATCCCAGTCCTGATCCTGATCCCCATCCTGATCCCGATCCCGATCCCAATCTGGACCTTGATCCCAATCCCGATCCCAATCCCAATCTCCATCCCGATCCCAATCTCCATCCCCATCCTGGTCCCAGTCCTGATCCCAATCTGGATCTTGATCCCAATCCCAGTTCCAATCCTGATCCCAATCCCAATCCCGATCCCGATCCCGATCCCGATCCTGATCTGAATGCTGCTCCCAATCCCAATCCCAATCTGGATCACGATCCCAATCCCCATCTCCATCATGATCCCAATCTTGATCCCGACCCCAACCTCAATCTCAATCCCAATCCCGATCCCAATCCTGATCCCAATCCTGATCCCAATCTCCATCCCCATCCTGGTCCCAGTCCTGATCCCAATCTGGATCTTGATCCCAATCCCAGTTCCAATCCTCCAATCCCAATCCCCATGAGATCCCAATCCCAATCCCCATCCCGATCCCGATCCCAGTCCTGATCCTGATCCCCATCCTGATCCCGATCCCGATCCCAATCTGGATCTTGATCCCAATCCCAATCCTGATCCCAATCCCAATCCTGATCCCAATCTCCATCCCCATCCTGGTCCCACTCCTGATCCCAATCTGGATCTTGATCCCAATCCCAGTTCCGATCCTGATCCCAATCCCAATCCCCATCCCCATCCCAATCCGGGGCCCCTTGGGATCCTCCACATTCCCTTCAGTCCTGCCTGGATCCCCTCGGGATCCCCCAGATCCCCTCCAGGAGCCCCCAAATCCCCTCGGGATCCCCCAAATCCCCTCCAGGAGCCCCCAGATCCCCTCGGGATCTCCCCTGGGTCCCCCAAA
>NW_024368867.1:0-973 GCF_014805655.1 Passer montanus | reverse complement strand
TTTTTTGGGATCGTCCTCAGTTTTCCTGGGATTCTCTGGGGTTTTTTTGGGATTGTCCTGAATTTTCCTGGGATTCTCCAGGGGTTTTTGGGATCATCCTCAGTTTTCCTGGGATTTTCTGATGGTTTTTTGGGATCGTCCAGGGTTTTCCTGGAATTCTCTGGGGTTTTTTGGGATTGTCCCGGGTTTTCCTGGAATTCTCTGGCATTTTTTTGGGATCATCCTAAATTTTCCTGGGATTTTCTGAGGGTTTTTTTTTGGGATTGTCCCGGGATTTCCAGGCATTTTCTGGGATTTTTTTGGGATCGTCCTCGGTTTTCCTAGGATTCTCTGAAGGTTTTTTGGGATTGTCCTAAATTTCCCTGGAATTCTCCAGTATTTTTCGGGATCATCCTCAGTTTTGCTGGGATTTTCTGGGGTTTTTTTGGGATTGTCCCAGGTTTTCCTGGAATTCTCTGGCATTTTTTTGGGATCGTCCTAAATTTTCCTGGGATTCTCTGGGTTTTTTTTGGGATTGTCCCGGGATTTCCTAGGATTCTCTGAGGGTTTTTTGGGATTGTCCTAAATTTCCCTGGAATTCTCCAGTATTTTTCGGGATCATCCTCAGTTTTGCTGGGATTTTCTGGGGTTTTTTTGGGATTGTCCCAGGTTTTCCTGGAATTCTCTGGCATTTTTTTGGGATTGTCCCCCATTTTTCCAGGATTTTCTGGGGTTTTTTTGGGATCGTCCCGGGTTTTCCTGGGATTTTCTGGGGGTTTTTTGGGATTGTCCCGGGTTTTCCAGGGATTTTCCGGGATTTTTTTTGGGATCATCCTCAGTTTTCCCAGGATTCTCTGAGGGTTTTTTGGGATCGTCCTCCATTTTCCCAGGATTTTCTGGAGTTTTTTTTTGGGATTGTCCCAGATTTTCCTGGGATTCTCTGGGGTTTTTTGGGATCGTCCTAAATTTTCCTGGAATTCTTCCGGGGTTTTTT
>NW_024368866.1:0-976 GCF_014805655.1 Passer montanus | reverse complement strand
TAAATTAATTCCAAGTTTGGCTTTGGTCCTTCTAATCTTCTCCCTGCTTTGTAACATGTTGTAGTCCCCATAGTTATCTGCCTCACCTTCCAGAGGTGCTATACCCTTTTTTTACCCAGAGTTCCAACCTAGGCTTGTTGTTTAAACAGAGAGCTAGTCCTCTTCCCTGGTGGCTTGTCTGATTGGAGAACAGGGAAATCCTGCTCTTGGATGTTTACGATTTCCTCCTGAAGCAGATCCAGCCTTCCTGGAGTCCCTTGCCCTTCAGGACTGACTGCAAGTTATCCTGTTACTCAATCACCTAAACAGGCTGAAGTCCTGTCACATTTCTTGTAGACCTTGCCTTATACACACAAATATGTATACATAGAACTAAGAGTAACTTGAAAGCATAGATGTAAGACCCTTTTCAGAGTATAAATTCTATGTGTTTTCTGTAGACTTGTGCCTCGTGGCAATACAAAAACAAAGGAAAGCAAAGAAAAATCACACATTTTGAAATTAATTACAGATCGTTTCTCTCTCATATTCCTGGAAACCTGGCTTCTAGGAAAACCTCAGTCAAGCTTGAGGTTATAAATTAAATCTATTTTAAAAAAGAAGAGTTGTCTTGATAAAGTGAAGACTTTTGTCATTAAAGTAAATAGCATTCTTGTTAAGACTGGGCTACATCTTAGAGTTGATAGTGGAGAAGACTAAGTAACATAATGTTCCTAAATGGAATATCCTCAGTGATGTTCATGCTACTGTGATATAGTGAAACTTCATGGTGATAAATACTGCACTGATTCTTCAAAAAGTATCAGGTCTGATAAATTACTAATAGAAGGAAAAAATGCTAAGGTTCAGTTCACACCAACCGGTATCACTCCAATAAAAATATTCTTGAGAACAGTGCTTTAACATGAAAAAGGACTTGACAGTTTAATGTCAGTACAGTTATGGTTAGATGTATATTATCTTGATTTTATGTATG
>NW_024368865.1:0-973 GCF_014805655.1 Passer montanus | reverse complement strand
GGAAAAACGGGGGGAAATGGGCAAAATGTGAGAGAAATGGGGAAAAGGGGGGGGAAAGGGGGGGAAAATGGGGGAAACGGGAAAAATGTCAGAAAATGGGGGGAAAACGGGGGGAAATGGGCAAAATGTGAGAGAAATGGGGAAAAGGGGGGGGAAAGGGGGGGAAAATGGGGGAAACGGGAAAAATGTCAGAAAATGGGGGGAAAACGGGCAAATTGTCAGAAAATGGGGAAAATGGGGAGAAATGGGAAAATTGTGAGAGAAATGGGAAGAAATGGGGAGAAAATGGGAAAATGGGGGGAAAAATGGGGGAAATGGGGAAAAAGGGGGGAAAAAGGGCAAAATGTGAGAAAATGGGGAAAATGGGAAAATTGTGAGAGAAATGGGAAAAATGGGAAAAAAGGGAAAGAATGGGAAAAAATGGGGAAAATGGGGGAAAAATGGGGAAAATGGGGGAAAACCAGGGAAAACAGGAAAATTGTGAGAAATGGGGAAAAATGGGGAAAAATGGGGGAAAAAGGGGGAGAAAATGGGCAAAATGTGAGAAAAATGGGAAAAATGGGAGAAAAGGGGAAAAAATGGGGAAAAAGGGGGAGAAAATTGGGAAATGGGGGAAAATGGAGAAAAAGGAGGGAAAAATTCACATTTTTCCCCCAAAAATCCCCTTTCTATTCACATTTTCCCCCCAAAAATCCCCTTTCTTCTCCCGAAAATTAATTTTTTTCCCCCCAGATTTCTGTTTTTTTCCCAAAATCCCATTTTTTTGCCCCAGATCTGTGTCCCACCTGCAGGTTGAGGGCGAGCTGCCGGGTCTTGGTCTGCTCCAGCTCACTTTGAGAACATTTCATAGAGGAATTTCTCCCCAAAATTCACTTTTTTGTCCCAAAATTCACTTTTTTGTCCCAAAATTCACTTTTTCTTCCCCAAAATTTCACTTTTTCTTGCCTGAAATTCAGACTTTTTCCCCGAAATT
>NW_024368864.1:20685-33850 GCF_014805655.1 Passer montanus | reverse complement strand
CCAAATCACCCCAAATCCCAAATAACCCCCCCAAATCCCAAATCACCCCCAAACCCCAAATAACCCCCAAACCCCCGGCCCCGCTCGGCCCTGCCCGGCGCGGGGAATTGTGGGAAACTCCCGGCGAGCATCCGCCCGCTCCACCCGCACCCCAAAAACCGCCCGGGGACCCCAAAAACGGGGAAGGGGAAAAAAAGGGATTTGGGGTTCAGGATTTGGGAATTCGGGATTCGAGGGTTTGAGGATTTGGGATTCAAAGATTCGGGGATTTGGGGTTCGGGGATTTGGGGATTTGGGGTTCAGGGATTTGGGGTTCGGGGATTTGGAAATTTGGGGGTTCAGAGATTTAGAGGTTTTGGGATTCAGAGATTTGGGGTTTTGGGGTTCGGGAATTCGGGGTTCAGGGTTTCGGGATTCGGGAATTTGGGGGTCGGGGATTTGGGGTTCAGGGAGTTGGAAATTTGGGGGTTCCGAGATTTAGAGGTTTCTGGAGTTCAGGGATTTGAAAATGTGGGATTTGGGGGTTCGGGAATTTGGGGTTTCGGGAATTTGGAATTTGGGGTTCCGGGGTTCAGGATTTGTGGATTTCGGGTTCGAGGGTTTGGGATTCGGGGATTTGGGGGTTCAGGGATTTGGGTTTCGGGATTTAGGGGGTTGGGATTCGGGGGTTCAGGGATTTGGAAATTTGGGAATTCGGGGATGGAGTTCAGCGATTTGGGATTCGGGGATTCGGGAATTCGGGATTTGGGGTTCGAGGGTTTGGGGGTTCGGAGGTTTGGGGTTCGGGGATTTGGAAATTTGGGGGTTCAGAGATTTAGAGGTTTTGGGATTCAGAGATTTGGGGTTTTGGGGTTCGGGAATTCGGGGTTCAGGGTTTCGGGATTCGGGAATTTGGGGGTCGGGGATTTGGGGTTCAGGGAGTTGGAAATTTGGGGGTTCCGAGATTTAGAGGTTTCTGGAGTTCAGGGATTTGAAAATGTGGGATTTGGGGGTTCGGGAATTTGGGGTTTCGGGAATTTGGAATTTGGGGTTCCGGGGTTCAGGATTTGTGGATTTCGGGTTCGAGGGTTTGGGATTCGGGGATTTGGGGGTTCAGGGATTTGGGTTTCGGGATTTAGGGGGTTGGGATTCGGGGGTTCAGAGATTTGGAAATTTGGGAATTCGGGGATTTGGGATTCGATGATTTGGGGTCGGGGGTTCGGGGATTTCGGGTTCGGGAATTCGGGGTTCAAGGGTTTGGGGTGCTGGGGTTCGGGGTTTCGGGAATTTGGGGTTCGGGGTTTGGGGATTCGGGAGTTTGGGGTTTCGGGATTCGGGGTTCAGGGATTTGGGATTTCAGGAATTTGGGGGTTCGGGGATTCGGGAGTTTGGGGTTTCGGGATTCGGGGTTCAGGGATTTGGGATTTCTGGGTTTCGGGGTTTCAGGGATTCGGGAGTTTGGGGTTTCAGGGATTCGGGGTTCAGGAATTTGGAGGTTCGGGATTTGGGAATTCGGGGGTTTGGAAATTTGGGGTTTCGGGGTTCAGGGATTTGGGAATTCGGGGTTTTAGGGTTTCAGGGGTTCGGGGTTCGGGGATTTGGGGTTCGGGGATTCGGGAGTTTGGGGTTTCAGGATTCGGGGTTTGAGGGATCCCCAAATTCCCGCCCCAAATACCCGCTCCTTCCGGCAGAATACCCGGGGAAACTGAGGCACAGCTTTGCCCCCCCCTCATCCTCGGAGCCCCCAATTCCCCCCGGGAAAAACGGCGTTCGTTAAAATTTTATAATTGAAATAGAAATGAAAATGTTAATGAACATAACAGAGAAAATGGTAATGAAATAGTAATGAAATAATAATGAAAGTAATAATGAAATGGTAATAAAAATATTAATGGAAATTAAAAATATTAATAAAAATAATTATGAAGATAACAATGAAAGTGGTAATGAAATAGTAATAAAAATATTAATGGAAATTAAAAAGTATTAATAAAAATAATTATGAAAATAACGATGAAAGCGGTAATGAAATAGTAATAAAAATATTAATGATAATATTAATAAAATAGTAATAAAATAGTAATAAAATAGTAATAAAATAGTAATAAAATAGTAATTGAATAGTAATAAAATAGTAATGAAAATAATAATGAAAATAGTAATGAAATAGTAATTAAAATAATAATGAAAGTGGTAAAAAATACTAATAAAATATTAATTAAAGTAATAATTGAAATGGTAATAAAATAGTAATAAAATATTAATGAAAATAAAAATGGAAGGGGCAATGAAATAGTAATAAAAATAGTAACTAAAGTCACAAAGAAATAGAACTAAAATAGTAATAAAATAGTAATTGAATAGTAATAAAATAGTAATTGAATAGTAATAAAATAGTAATTGAATAGTAATAAAATAGTAATTGAATAGTAATAAAATAGTAATTGAATAGTAATAAAATAGTAATTGAATAGTAATAAAATAGTAATTGAATAGTAATAAAATATTAATGAAAATAAAAATGGAAGGGGCAATGAAATAGTAATAAAAATATTAATTAAAGTAACAATGAAATGGAAATAAAATAGTAATAAAAATATTAATGAAAAGAAAAATGAAAGTGGTAATAAAAACTAATAGAAATATTAATGAAAATAATAATAAAAATAATAATGAAAATAATAACGAAAATTGTATTTAAATAGTAATGAAAATAATAACGGTAATAAAATAGAACTAAAACATTCATTAAAGTAATAATGATAATGGTAATAAAATATTAACAAAAATATTAATGATAATAAAAATTAAAATAAAATGGTAATAAAAATAATAATGGAAAGAATAATTAAAGCACTAATAAAAAGTAATAAAATATTAACAAAAATATTAATGATAATAAAAATTAAAATAAAATGGTAATAAAAATAATAATGGAAAGAATAATTAAAGCACTAATAAAAAGTAATAAAATATTAACAAAAATATTAATGATAATAAAAATTAAAATAAAATGGTAATAAAAATAATAATGGAAAGAATAATTAAAGCACTAATAAAAAGTAATAAAATATTAAAGATAATGTAAATGAAAATAATAATCAAAGTGGTAATAAAATAGTAATAACCTATTAATGAAAACAATGAAAATGGTAATAAAATAGTAATAAAATTAGGATATTAACACTAAAAAAGTATAATAATAATATTATTAATAATAATAATAGTAATAATAATAGTAATAATAATAATAATAATAATAGTAATAATAGTAATAATAATAATAAATAAACAATTTTTAAAAAGTGAAGGATTTACTTTAAAATTTACCATAAAACACGGAACAATAAAAAGCTTTTTAGTTTAAAATTTTCTTTAAAACAAGGAACAATATTTTTTTTTCTTTAAAATTTACCTTAAAGCACGAAAAAATAAAAGGATTTTTACTTTAAAATTACTTTTAAAGCAGGAAACAACAAAAAGCAAAGAGCCACAGAGCTCCGTGTGCCCGGCGATCGCTAAAAATGAATTTTGCACCTCGGCTGACACAGGATTGCTGCTGGAAAGCGATCATTTATCGAATATTTATATATTTTTACAATATTTTAATTGTTTTTTTCTAAAATAAAGCTGTTTTGGTTCATTTCAGCCCCCCGCGCTGCAAACGGATTTTTGAGCTCCCTGCAGTTGGGTTTTCCCCATGAGGAGACAGAAATGCCTCTGGGGATCGGGGTGGCTGCTGCTGTGATTTCTGCCCAAATGTGAAGAATTTTTAAAATATTTTTTCAATCCTTTGTGTGAATTACAAAAACCAATTTGCAGCCCATGGTTTCTATTTTACTATTATGCTGTGAAATAAAAACTGTACTTGCCATGCCATTTAAAAGGGATTGATGCAGCAAAACTTTCCAACGTTGCACACATTCATTCCAATTTTTAATATTGATTCATTTTTATTTTTTATTTTTATTGATTTTCGTTAGTTAATTAAATCTTTGCCACGAGGCAATCAGAAATTGTGCATATTATTATTAACTATTATTAATGACACTTTATTAATACATTGTAATATATTTTTATATTATAATAATATATAATATATAATATATAATATATAATATATGATATATAATATATAATATATTATATATAATATAAATATATAATTATAATATATAATATATAAAGTATAATCTCTAATATACATTATATAATACACAATATACAATATAATACATAATTATAATATATAATAAATATTGCAATATATAATATATAATATTTTATATATAATATATATGATACACTATATATAATACATAACTTACTATATATAATTTGCTATCTACAAAATCCATAATACGTTATATATATAACACATCTTTATATAAATCCACAATATTCTATATACATATAATATTCTGTTTATATAATCGATAATATCCTACATATAATGTGCTATATATACAATATACTATTTATGTAATATGTAATAAATGATTATTCCCTTTGTTCTTTTCCTTTTCTTGTGAATAACTTCATTAAAACCTTTTACCTTCTGTCTAATTACTGACTAACTTCATTAAAACCTTTTACCTTCTGTCTAATTACTAACTTCATTAAAACCCTTCAGCCTCTGTCTAATTAGCAGCCCCAGGTGTGAAGGCTTCAAATTCTCATTAATTGCCTTTTTTTGCACCAAATTAAGAAATTTTTTCCTTTTGGGGCGAGCAGAAGGGAGCTCGGCCAGCGAGGAGCAATTCCCGGATCCGGGATTTGGGGTCCTGGATTTTGGGGGCTCTGGAATTTTGGGGATCCTGGATTTTGGGGGGTCCATTCCTGTGCATGCTGGATTTTTGGGGTCCTGGATTTGGGGGGTCCATTCCTGCACCCAGGATTTTGGGGGTTCTGCTGGATTTTTGGGGATGGTGTATTTTGGGGGTCCATTCCTGAATCCTGGATTTTGGGGGGTCCTGGATTTTGGGGCTCCACTCCTGCCCCCTGGATTTTTGGGGTGGGTCCATTCCTGCATGCTGGATTTTTGGGGTCCTGGATTTGGGGGGTCCATTCCTGCACCCAGGATTTTGGGGGTTCTGCTGGATTTTTGGGGATGGTGTATTTTGGGGGTCCATTCCTGAATCCTGGATTTTGGGGGGTCCTGGATTTTGGGGCTCCACTCCTGCACCCTGGATTTTTGGGGTCCCTGGATTTTTTGGGCTCCTGGATTTTGGGTTTCTGGTTTTTGGATTCCTGAATTTGGGGTCCCTGGATTTTGGCTCCCTGGATTTTTGGGGTCTCTGTATTTTGGGGTCCCTGGATTTTGGGGTCTCTATATTTTTGGGGATCCTGGTTTTTAGGGTCCCTGGATTTTGGGGTTCCTGGATTTTGGTGATCCTGGATTTTTGTGTCCTTGGATTTTGGGGTTCCTGGATTTCGGTGATTCTGGATTTTTGGGGTCCCTGGATTTGGGGTCCCTGGATTTTGGGGCTCCCGGATTTCTGGGGCGCCTGGATTTGGAGTTTCAGGATTTTTGGTATCCTTGGATTTTTGGGGTCTCTGGATTTTGGGTCTCTGGATTTTGGGCTCCTGGATTTTGGGTCCCTGGATTTTGGGGTCCCTGGATTTTGGGCCCCAGGATTTTGGGGTCCCTAGATTTTTGGGTCCCTGAATTTTTGGGGCTCCTGGATTTTGGGTCCCTGGATTTTTGGGGATCCTGGATTTTAGGGTCCCTTGATTTGGGGTCCCTGGGTTTTAGGGTCTCTGGATTTTTGGGGTCTCTGGATTTTGGGTCTCTGGATTTTGGGCTCCTGGATTTTGGGTCCCTGGATTTTGGGGTCCCTGGATTTTGGGCCCCAGGATTTTGGGGTCCCTAGATTTTTGGGTCCCTGAATTTTTGGGGCTCCTGGATTTTGGGCTCCTGGATTTTGGTGATCCTGGATTTTGGGGTTCCTGGATTTTTGGGGATCCTGGATTTTAGGGTCCCTTGATTTGGGGTCCCTGGGTTTTAGGGTCTCTGGATTTTTGGGGTCTCTGGATTTTTGGGGTCCCTGGATTTTGGGGCTCCCGGATTTCTGGGGCGCCTGGATTTGGAGTTCCAGGATTTTTGGTATCCTTGGATTTTTGGGGTCTCTGGATTTTGGGTCTCTGGATTTTGGGCTCCTGGATTTTGGGTCCCTGGATTTTGGGGTCCCTGGACTTTGGGCCCCAGGATTTTGGGGTCCCTAGATTTTTGGGTCCCTGAATTTTTGGGGCTCCTGGATTTTGGGTCCCTGGATTTTTGGGGATCCTGGATTTTAGGGTCCCTTGATTTGGGGTCCCTGGGTTTTAGGGTCTCTGGATTTTTGGGGTCTCTGGATTTTTGGGATCCCTGGATTTTGGGCTCTCTGGACTTCGGGGCTCCTGGATTTTTGGGGTCCCCGAACTTTTTGGTCCCTGGATTTTGGGCTCCTGGATTTTTGGGGTCCCTGGATTTGGAATCCCTGGATTTCAGGGTCCCTGGATTTCGGGGATCCTGGATTTTGGGGTTCCTTGATTTGGGGTCCCTGGATTTCGGGGATCCTGGATTTTTGGGTCCCAGGATTTTTGGGCTCTTGGATTTTAGGGTCTCTGGATTTTGGACTCGCTGGATTTTGGAGATCCTGGATTTTGGGGCCCTGGATTTTGGGGTCCCTGGATTTTGGTGATCCTGGATTTTGGGGCCCTGGATTTTGGGGTCCCTGGATTTTGGTGATCCTGGATTTTGGGGCCCTGGATTTTGGGGTCCCTGGATTTTGGTGATCCTGGATTTTGGGGCCCTGGATTTTGGGGTCCCTGGATTTTGGTGATCCTGGATTTTGGGGCCCTGGATTTTGGGGTCCTTGGATTTTGGGCTCCCTGGATTTTGGGGCCCTGGATTTTTGGGGCTCCTGGATTTGGAGTCCCTGGGTTTTTGGGGATCCTGGATTTTGGGCTCCTGGATTTTGGCTCCCGGATTTTGGTGATCCTGGATTTTTGGGGTCCCTGGATTTGGGGTCCCGGGAGGAAGGCTCTCCTCCTCTCCCTCGCTGCCCCCCGTGTAACCCCCGCGCATGCGCGCTGCGCTCCGTGTTACGCAATTAAGCAATTACGCCCAATTAGGGCTCATTATCTCAGGGATGGAATCCCAGCGGGACCGCGATGATCCCAACGTTCCGTCCGGAACTCCGATTTTCACGTGGAACATCCGCGAATTGGGAACGACTCATAAAGGAAATTAATTTTTTATTTATTGTATTAGAATGTGGTTGGGAATGTAAAAATATATATTTTCTCCTTATATATATATATAAAAATAAAATTATATATATATAATTATATCTACATAATTATATATAGATATTATAAACATATAAAACCATATAATATATAAAAATATATATTTTATCAATATATAATATAGGTTATAAAAATACATATTTTCTCCTAATATATATATATAAATATAATTAAATCTATACAATAATATCTACATAATTATATATAGATATTATAAATATATAAAACCATATAATATATAAAAATATATATTTTATCAATATATAATATAGGTTATAAAAATATATATTTTCTCCTAATATATATATATAAATATAATTAAATCTATACAATAATATCTACATAATTATATACAGACATTATAAATATATAAAACCATATAATATATAAAAATTATCTAGCTATAATATAGATGATATATAGTTTTAAATCTCTATTTATATATAATAATATATAAATATATATTTTATTTTCTAAAATACTGACATCATTACAATTTAGTTAGCACGAATCATGAAACATCTGCGACTTTATAACACGTAATAAAGGAAATTATTTTATATATATAATATTATATATATAATATTAGAATATATTTTATACATATAATTATATCTATATAAATATGTATTTATATATATATTATAATATATTTTAGAATATAAAAATACATTTTTTCTTTTACATATATTAGAATATATACCTATAGATACTTTAATCTATATTATAGTATCTATATTATATTTTTATCTATATATAATATAGATATTTAATCTACATATAATACAGATAATATATATTTTAAATCCATATTTATATATATAATATATTAAAATATATTTTTTTACTTTCTAAAATATTGCTACAGCTACAATTTAACTAGCACGAATCATGAAACATCTGCGACTTTATAACAAGAAAGGAAATTATTTTTATATATATTATATTTTTTAGAAGTAATACATCTATAATACTAATATAATATAATATAGTATCATATCATGTAATATAATATATATTTCTATATATTAATTTAATATCTATTGTATTATGTGTTATATATTATATAAAAGTATGTAATATAATTTTACAGAAATAACTATATCTATTACTGGGAATGTCGGGGGATCCCGGGATTCGTGGGGGATCCCGGGAATGCGGGGGGACGCCGGGGTCGGGCCGGGCCGGTCGCTCCCGGGTCGCTCCGCGGGGCCATGTCGCGACATGTCGGGGCATGTCCGGTCATGCCGTGCCGTGCCGGGCCGGGCCGTGCCGTGCCGTGCCGGGCTTTCCCGGCACGCGCCTTTTCCCGGTTGTTCCTTTCCCGGTGTTTTGGGGGTCCCGGGGGTCCTGCCCCGCTCTGGGGGGGTCTCGGCCCCGGGAGTCACCGGAGGGGGGAGGAGGGGTCGGGGCCGTGACCGCGGCGGCCCCGGAACGAGCCCGCGCCTTCCTCCCCATCCTCCTCCTCCTCCTCCTCCTCCTCCTCGTCCCCAGCTTCCTCTTCCTGCCCCGGGCACCGCGCCGCGGGGCGCCGCACGGACATCCCGGCACGGACGGAATTCCCGGGACATCCCGGCACGGACGGAATTCCCGGGACGCTCTCGGGACTGAGAAAATTCCTGAGAAATCCTTGGGACACTCCTGGGACTGAGAAAATTCCTGGGACACTCTTGGGACCGAGAAAATTCCCGGGACGCTCTTGGGACCGAGAAAATTCCTGGGACACCCCCGGGACGCTCTTGGGACCCAGAAAATTCCTGAGACATCCCTGGGACTCCTGGGACTGAGAAAATTCCTGAGAAATCCTTGGGACGCTCCTGGGATTGAGAAAATTCCTGAGACATCCCTGGGACACTCCTGGGACTGAGAAAATTCCTGAGAAATCCTTGGGACGCTCCTGGGATTGAGAAAATTCCTGAGACATCCCTGGGACACTCCTGGGACTGAGAAAATTCCCGGGACGCTCTTGGGACCGAGAAAATTCCCGGGACACCTCCAGGACACCCCTGGGACACCCTCGGGACTGCCGGAAATTCCCGAGCCGCTTTTGGGATTCCCGGGCTGCTTTCGGGACTCCGGGGCCAGCGCAAGCCCCGGCGAGGCGAGGAGGCCCCGGCTTCCGTCCCGCTGCCCGGGGCCATGTTCTGCTTCCTGCCCGGGAGGAGCAGGCGCCCGCGGGATCCCCCCGGGGCCCGGGATCCCCCCGGAGCCCGGGATCCAGGAGCTTTCCCGCGGGATCCAGGAGCTTTCCCGCAGGATTCCCGGCGGCCCGGGCAGGGCTGGGCCCGGCCGTGGCGCCAGGACGGGATGCGGCATTCCCGAGGAGCCGGGCACGCCGGGATGCCGGGAGAGGCGGGAGACGGGCCCGGCGGCGCGCGGGTGAACGGGGAGCAGCCGGAGGTGGGGAGCGGCCCCGGAGGGATCCGGGCCCTCGGGAAGGACTCTGGGGACCAGCCGGGTGTCCCGCGCCAAGCCCGGAATGGGAATGTGCCCGGGGAAGGGATGGCTCGGGCTCGGCGTCGGGCCCCGCTGCCACCCGGGGCTGGGAACAGGGAGGATGAGGAGGGAGAGCCCGGCAGGAATTCCCGGAGCCGGGACATAGACATGGACGGTGCCACCGGGAATGGGAATGTGCTGAGGGAAGGGACGGCTCAGGCTCAGCCCCCACCCCCGCTCCCTCCCCGGGTTGGGAGCAGGGATGAGGAGGGAGAGCCCGGCAGGAATTCCCAGAGCCGGGATGTGGACGGTGCCACCCGGAATGGGATTGTGCCAAGGGAAGGGATGGCTCGGGCTCGGCGTCGGGCCCCGCTCCCACCTGGGGCTGGGAACAGGGAGGATGAGGAGGGAGAGCCCGGCAGGAATTCCCAGAGCCGGGATGTGGACGGTGCCACCCGGAATGGGATTGTGCCAAGGGAAGGGATGGCTCGGGCTCGGCGTCGGGCCCCGCTCCCACCCGGGGCTGGGAGCAGGGAGGATGCGGAGGGAGAGCCCGGCAGGAATTCCCGGAGCCGGGAGAGGGACACGGACATGGACAGTGCCACCCGGAATGGGAATGTGCCCGGGGAAGGGATGGCCCGGCCCCCGCCCCGGCTCCCACCCTGGGCCGGGAGACGTGAGGATGAGGAGGGAGAGGCCGGCAGCAATTCCCGGAGCCGGGATGTGGACAGTGCCACTGCCCTCCAGAATGGGAACGTGCCAAAGGAAGGGACGGCTCGGGCTCGGCGACGCGCCCCGCTGCCACCCGGGGCTGGGAGCAGGGAGGATGAGGAGGGAGAGCCCGGCAGGAATTCCCGGAGCCGGGACATGGACGGTGCCACCGGGAATGGGAATGTGCTGATGGAAGGGATGGCTCGGGCTCAGCCTCGGCCCCCGCCCCCGCTCCCTCCCCGGGTTGGGAGATGCGAGGATGAGGAGGGAGAGCCCGGCAGGAATTCCCGGAGCCGGGAGAGTGACACGGGCGCTGCCTCCAGCCCCGGAGGTGCCGGCCGGAGCCCGGAGGCTCCGTCGGGAGCGGAGTGCAGGGAGCGGCTCCGGCTGGGAGAGGACATGGAGAGCTGGGAAGGGAAGGCCACGGCGGAGCTGGCGGCCGGACTGCTCCACCGGGAGCAGGGCACCGGAGCCAGCCCGGACTGCGGCGTTCCCGGCGGGAATTACGGGAGCCTCCCTGGAGTGCCGAGGGTCAGCGGGAACGCCGAGAGTGTGGAGGAGGACTCGGGCTTGGGATGGGGCTTGGGCTCGGGCTCAGGCTCGGACCAGGAGCAGGGCTCCGGAGCCAGCCCGGACCACAGCGTTCCCAGCGGGAATTACGGGAGCCTCCCCCGAGTGCTGACGGTCAGCGGGAACGCCGAGAGCTCGGACTCGGACTCGGGCTCGGAGTGGGAGCAGGGCGCCGTGAACATCCTCCTGGTGAGGGCTCCCCACCCCCTGGAGCAGAGGTTCCCGGAGGCGTGGGCGCGCTCCTGGCTGGACTGCGGGCGCGTGGCCGAGGAGGAGCAGCTGGCCGGGGGCCCGGTGCCCTTCCAGCAGCAGCGCCCGCTGCGCCCGCACGAGGAGATGAAGATGGCAGAGCTGCTGCAGGAATACCGGAAGGAGGGAATCGTGGTGGAGGGCACCTCCAAATCCAACAATTCCTTGATTCTCTTCCGAAAACCGCACGGCCGCGGCGACCGCCTGACCCTGGACTGCGCCGCCCTCAACGCCGCCACTCCCAAAAAGCCCCAGGAGAGGCTGGACCGGCACGGCATCCTGGCGTCCGTCAACCCCCGGAGCCGCTTCTTCTCGGTGCTGGATTTGTCCAACGCCAGCCTCGCCATCCCGCTGGAGCCCAGCTCCCGGCACCGCTTCGCCTTCACCTTCCGGGGCCAGCAGTTCCTGTTCACGCGGCTGCCGCCGACGTTCCGCGGCAGCGGCTCCATCGTGCACCGCCGCGTGGCCGCCATGCTGGCCGGGCTGGAGCCCGGCGCCGCCCGCGGCGTCTTCCACTACTGCGACGACATCCTGATCACCGGGAAGCGGCGGCGGCAGGTGAGGTACCGGACCCGCTGCGTCCTGAAGCTGATCCAGAGGGCCGGCTTCAAGGTGAACCGGGAGAAGGCGCAGCTGGTGCAGCACGAGGTGAATTACCTGGGCAGGACCCTGGGGGCCGCGGGGCGCCGCGTCTCCCAGGAGAAGCTGCAGGAGATCTGCGGGGAGTGCGACGCGCCCGGGCCCTGGAATCCCGCCCGGCTCCGCTCCGTCCTCGGCAAGTTCGAGGATCTGAAGGAATTCATCCCCGACTACTGCGAGCTGGTGCTGCCGCTGTGGCCGCTGGCGGCGGCGGGGAAGCGGGAACGGGAGCGGGAGCAGACGTGGCAGCGGGAGTGGGAACGGGCCCGGGAGCGGCTGCGGCAGCTGCAGGAGGCCCTGAGGGCCGCGCCCACCCTGCTCTTCCCGAATACATGCCAGCCCTTCGTGATCCGGCTGTCGGTGCACGCGCGGACGGTGGGAGCCGTGCTGCTGCAGGAGAGGGCGGGAACGCTGCTCCCGGTGCGACACTGGTCCCACAGGCTCGGGGGCCAGAGCTGGTCCCCGCAGGCCGCCTCGTGCCTGGCGGCCGTCTGGGCCGTCCAGGCCTTCCAGAAACTCACGGGGCCGGCTCCCATCGTCATCCGGGACCCCGCCGGGCGCTACCTGCTCCGGGGCGAGCCGCTGCGCGCCGGCGGCTCCGGCGGCTCCCAGCCCGCGGAGCAGTGGAGGCTGCTGGTGGCCACCGAGGGCCCGGAGCCGCGGGAATCCCGAACGGTGACGATCCCGCTGGCCCCGGCGCTCTGCCAGCTGCCGCCCGACATTCCCAAAGCCAACGTCTGGTTCCTGGCCGTGGAGAAGGGATGGTCCCAAAAACCGGCCGTGGCCTTCGCCGCCGCCAGCCTGGAGGAGCGCTGGCTGCTGGGCGTGCGGCAGGGCCCCGAGGAGGAGGAGGCGGCGCTGGAGGCGCTGCGGGCGCTGCTGAAGCAGCACCGGAGCCGCTCCCCGCTGTTCCTGTATTCCAGCTGCCCGGGGCTGGCGGCGGAGCTGGAACTGCTGGAGCGGGGCCGGCACCGCGGCGGGGCCGCGGCGGCCGAGGTGCTGCACTGGCTCCGCGCCTTCCCGGGAGCGCTCCGCCTGCGCCAGGTGGGAGCGCCGGGCCCGGCGGCGCCGGACGAGTGGAGCTGGATTCAGAGGGTGACCGCCAGGGCCAGGGCCAGGGCCAGGAATTCCGTCAGCCGCGGGAAATCCTGGGAGCCGTCGGCGCTGGAGCGGCAGGAGATCGTGGCGCAGTGCCACCGCCGGCACCACGAGGGCGTCGAGGGCACGCTGCGCCGCGTGCTGGCCGCGCAGCCGTGGAGCGGCGCCCGCCAGGACGTGGCACGCTGGG
>NW_024368864.1:0-20673 GCF_014805655.1 Passer montanus | reverse complement strand
GCGGCGACGGCGGGCAGGGTGGCGCGGGCGCTCGGGCGGGACTGGGCCGCGGCGCTGCCGCTGATCCGGGCGGGAATGGCGGCGCAGTGGGTGCGGGAGCAGGAGCTGGGCCCGCTGCTCTGCGACCCCGAGCTGCCGCTGGAAGTGCGCTGGGCAGGGAGCGGGAACGGGAACGGGAGCGGGAATGGGAGCGGGAGCGGGAATGGGAACGGGAATGGGAATGGGAACGGGAGCAGGAACGGGAGTGGGAATGGGAATGGGAACGGGAATGGGAACGAGAACGAGCTCTCGCGGCTGCGCGGGATGCAGCTCCTGCCGGGATACCGGGAGCGCGTGGAGAAGGCGCTCAGCTAGGAGCTGGGATCGGGATCAGGGATCGAGATCCAGGAGCCATGATTGGGATTGGGATCTGGGATTGGGATTAGGATTGGGATCCAGGAGCCGGGATTGGGAGTTTGGATCAGGAGCCAGGATTGGGATCAGGATCTGGGATCGGTATCCAGGAGCCAGGATTGAGATCAGGATCCAGGATTGGGATTTGGGATCTGGGAGCCAGGATTGGGATCAGGATCCAGGATTGGTATCCAGGAGCCAGGATTGGGAGCTGGGATTGGGATCCAGGAGCCAGGATTGGGAGCTGAGATTTGGAATTGGGAGCTGGGATCCAGTATCAGGGTCTGGGAGCTGGGATTGAGGTCTGGGATCGGGATTGAGATCCTGGATTCTGGATCGGGATCAGGGAGCCGGGATTGGGATTTGGGATCCAGGAGCCAGGACTGGGAGCTGGAAGTGAGATCTGGGATTGGGATTGAGATCCTGGATTGGAGATCAGGGTCAGGGAGCCGGGATTGGGATTTGCGATCTGGGATCCAGGATCAGGAGCCAGGATTTGGGATCTGGGACCCAGGACTGGGATGTGGGACCCAGGACTGGGATCTGGGACCCAGGACTGGGATGTGGGACCCAGGACTGGGCTGTGCCGGATCCGGCCCCGCTGGGGGAGCTTAGGCTGCGCCGGGGGATTCAGGCGGGACCTGGGCTGGGTTCAGGGCTGGCAGAGCCTTGAGCTGCCCTGGGAGAGCTGTGAGGCCTGGTGGGGCTTTGGGCAGGACTGAGCAGAGGTTTAGGCCTGGGAGAGGCTTTAGGCAGGACTGGGGGGGATTTTAGGCGGGATTTGGGACCTTTTAGAACCGGTGAATCTTTTAGGCTGAACTGAGGGGCTTTTAGGCCTGGGAGAGGTTTTAGGTGGGACTGAGGAGCTTTTAGAACCGATGGAGCTTTTAGGCCAGACTGGGACAGGTTTTGGGCCAGGCTGGGACAGGTTTTAGGCCAGACTGGGACAGGTTTTAGGCCAGACTGGGACAGGTTTTAGGCCAGACTGGGACAGGCTTTAGGCAGGACTGGGACAGGTTTTAGGCAGGACTGGGACAGGCTTTAGGCAGGACTGGGACAGGTTTTAGGCCAGACTGGGACAGGTTTTGGGCCAGGCTGGGACAGGTTTTAGGCGGGACTGGGACAGGTTTTGGGACAGGCTTTAGGCTGGATTTGGGACCTTTTAGAACCTGATGAAGGTTTAAGCCAGGATTGGACCACGTTTAGGCCCAGGAGAGATTTCAGGCTGGACTAAGCCCGGCTCAACCTCCTGCTCCACTGGCAGGGAAATTTTTCCCCTGGAATGTTTCCCCTGGAATGTTTCCCCTGGAATGTTTTCCCTGGAATATTTTCCCTGGGATGTTTTCCCTGGGATTTTTCCTCTGGAATGTTTTCCTCAAGATGTTTTCCCCGGGATGTTTTTTATGGAATGTCTTTTCCACTGGAATGTTTTTTATGGAATGTTCTTCTCCCATGGAATGTTTTCCCTGGGATGTTTTCCCTCTGTTTCTGCCTCTTGTGCCTTCATTAAAACCGAGTTTAAACTCCAGCCTGGACTCCTCCCGCTTCTCCCGTCCCGGTCCCGCCGGCTCTGGGCAGGATGGGGTTAAATCCTTGGAGATAAGCGGGAATTCTTCGTGAATTCCTTGGGATATCTGCACAGCCCCAAGGTCCTTCCTCCTCCTCACATTCCAGAGGGAGTTTCCAGGGAATCCACCCCCACGTCCAGGGGATTTTGGAGGCTGAAATCCCAATCTGAATTCCAATTAAAATCCCAATCTGAATTCTAATTTCAATTCCAATTAAAATCCCAATCTGAATCCCAATTAGAATTCCAGTTAAAATCCTAATTAAAATCCCAAATCGAATTCCAATTAAAATCCCAATTCGAATCCCAATTCAAATCCCAATTTGAATCTCAATTTGAATTCCAATTAAAATCCTAATTCAAATCCCAATTCAAATCCCAATCTGAATTCCAATTAAAATCCCAATCTGAATTCTAATTTCAATTCCAATTAAAATCCCAATTCAAATCCCAATTTGAATCTCAATTTGAATTCCAATCAAAATCCTAATTAAAATCCCAATTCAAATCCCAATTAGAATCCCAATTTGAATTCCAGTTAAAATCCCAATTCAAATCCCAGTTTGAATTCCAATCAAAATCCTAATTAAAATCCCAATTCAAATCCCCATTTGAATTCCAATTAAAATCCCAATTCAATTCCCAATTTGAATTCCAGTTAAAATCCCAATTCAATTCCCAATTAGAATCCCAATTTCAATTAAAATTCCAATTCAAATCCCAATTAGAATCCCAATTTGAATTCCAATTAAAATCCCAATCTGAATCCCAATTTGAATCCCAATTAGAATCCCAGTTTAAATTCCAATTCGAATCCCAATTAAAATCCCAATTTGAATTCCAATTAAAATCCCAATCTGAATCCCAATTTGAATCCCAATTAGAATCCCAATTTGAATCCCAATTAAAATCTCAGTCGGGCTCCTCCCGAAGGTTCCGGATCCTCCTTTCCCGTTTTTCCCCACTTGGGGCTCCCTGAGCCCCTCTGACCCCCAAAACCCCGGAATTCTGGAAAATCTGGGGTGGGAGAGGAGCCCTGAGGGGGCCGAAATCCCAGGAATCCCAAACTGGGATCCACCCGCCGGGAAATCCCGGGATTTGGGATCAGCTCTGGGGGCTGGGAATTCCCGGGGAGGGGGATGAGGATGATGAGGAGGATCCTGGGATCCCCGAAATCCGGGAATGAGCTGAGGACACAGCCCGAGGGGGCTCTGCTCCTTCAGATTCCTGGGATTTTTTCCGGGATGTTCCCGATCCCGAGGGAATCCCATCCCTGCCCTGGGATCACCAGAACCGACCGAGGTCCAGGAGGGACCCGGATCCAGGGACCATTCCCAGATCCCTGATCCAAGGCCCAGATCCCAGATTTGTCCCAGACCCAGGAATCCTATCCCAGCTCAGGAATCCCATCCCAAACCCAGGGATCCCATCCTGGATCAGGAATCCTGTCCCAGCTCAGGAATCCCATCCCAGATCCAGGGATCCCATCCCAAAACCAGGAATCCCATCCCAGATCCAGGAGTCCCATCCCAAAACCAGGAATCCCATCCCGGATCAGGAATCCCATCCCAGCTCAGGAATCCCATCCCAGATCCAGGAATCCCATCCCAGATCCATTCCCCACATGGGATCCCCAGATTCACATTCCCAAATCCAGGGGCCATTCCCAGCATCCCCATTTTCCAACACCTGCCCCAAATCCAGGGATGAGATCCCAAACCCAGGGATCAGACCCCAAACCCCTCCCCTATTCCTGCCCCAAATCCACCTCCCGCCCCCCATTCCCAATCCCATTCCCGGATCCCGCCCATTTCCCCTCCTTGGGGGCGGGCTCGGGATCGCCCGCTCCTTTTCCAGCCCCGATCCCAAATCCCGGTTTTTGGTGGCCGCTGTGCAGCCCGGCCGGGGCGCGCTCTTCCCCCATTCCCGCTTTTCCCACTTTTCCCGTTATTCCCGCTTTCCCCACTGTTCCCGCTATCCCGTTTTCCCCCGTTTTTCCCGTTTTTTGCCCGCTCGGTCCTGCCGGGAATTCCGCGGGCTCCCGGAACTGCTCCGGGCGGGGAATTCCGGGAATTTGGGGCGCTGAGCCCGGCCTGGGGGCGATGCCGGGTGAGCACCCGAAATCCCATTGGAGGGGATCCCAAAAACCAACCTGGGAATCCCAAAATATCACCGGGAGGGGATCCCAAAAACCCACTCAGGAATGCCAAAACCCCCCCGGGGAGGAATCCTAAAATCCCATCGGGGGGAATCCCAAAATCCCACTGGGAGGGGGTCCCAAAAACCCACTCAGGAATCCCAAAACCCCCTCGGGGAGGAATCCCAAAAACCCACCCAGGAAAATCCCAAAATCCCATTGGAGGGGATCCCAAAAACTAACCTGGGAATCCCAAAATCCCACTGGGAGGGGATCCCAAAACCCACCAGGGGAGAATCCGTGGGATTTGGGACAGGGAAAGCGGGAATGGGGCTTGGGGGATGGGGCGGGAGCCGGCAGTGGGAGTGGAATCCCAAAATCCCACTTGGGAATCCCAAAAACCCACCCAGGGACAATCCTAAAATCCCACCGGGGAGAATCCCAAAATCCCACTCGGGAATCCCAAAAAACCCACCTGGAGGAATCCCAAAGCCCCACTCGGGAATCTCAAAACCCCTCTGTAGGGAGACCCCAAAATCCACTGGGAGGAATCCAGAAAATCCCTGGGGGGGAAGGAGATCCCAAAACCCCACCTGGGGGGAATCCCAAAACCCCGCTGGGGAGAAACCCAAAATCCTATCTGGGATATCCCAAAAATCCATTGGGGGGGTGTTGGGGAGAATCTGGGATCTCAGGGATCCCGGGATGGGATCAGGGAGCTGAGGGATCCTCAGAGTGGGATTTGGGCTCTCAGGGAACCCTGGAATGGGATTTGGGATCCTTGGAACGGGATTTGGGATCCCAGGGATCCCTAGAACAGGATATGGAATCCCAGGGATCCTCAGAGTGGGATTTGGGATCTCAGGGATCCCTGGAACGGGATATGGGATCCCAGGGATCCCTGGAACAGTATTTGGGATCTCAGGGATCCCTGGAACGGGATATGGGATCCCAGGGATCCCTGCAATGGGATTTGGGCTCTCAGGGATCCTTGGAACGGGACTTGGGCTCTCAGGGATCCCTGGAGTGGGATTTGGGATCCCAGGGATCCCTGGAACAGTATTTGGGATCTCAGGGATCCCTAGAACAGGATATGGGATCCCTGCAATGGGATATGGGATCCCAGGGATCCCTGGAACGGGATTTGGGCTCTCAGGGATCCTTGGAACGGGATTTGGGCTCTCAGGGATCCCTGGAACGGGATTTGGGCTCTCAGGGACCCCTGGAGTGGGATATGGGATCCCAGGGATCCCTGGAATGGGATTTGGGCTCTCAGGGATCCCAGGATGGGATTTGGGATCTCAGGGATCCCTGGAATGGGATTTGGGATTCCAGGGATCCCTGAAATGGGATTTGGGATCTCAGGGATCCCTGGAGTGGGATTTGGGATCTCAGGGATCCCTGGAGTGGGATTTGGGATCTCAGGGATCCCTGGAGTGGGATTTGGGCTCTCAGGGATCCCTGGAGTGGGATTTGGGATCCCAGGGATCCCTGGAAGGGGATTTGGGCTCTCAGGGATCCCTGGAGTGGGATTTGGGGGCTGCCAGGGCGGCACTGCCCGCCTGCGCCGTTCCCTGCGCGGCCCGGCGGTGGCACGCGGAGCGGCTGAGCTCCAGCCTGGCGCAGCATTCCCGGCGGCTCCACGAGCTCCAGGGAATGGCGGCCGAGGCGGAGGCCGCGCGGCAGAACCTGACGCGGAGCCTCGATGTGCGGCATGGAGCCGCTCCGGGGCCTGCGGGCCCTGCCGGGTCCGGCCGCGCGGGAGGCGCCGCGGAGCTCCGAGGGGACACAGGAGACACGCAGGAGACGGCGCTGCGGCCGCAGCTGGGCGATGCCGGGCGCGGCTGGACGAGCAGCAGGATGAGGCCGTGGCCATCGCGGCCAGCGCTGGCGGGCGCGTGCACTGCACCTCCTCACTGCCCTCAGAGTGAGGCCTGCAGCCTGGAGCTCCGCGGGCACGGGCTGGAGCTCCGCGGGCACGGGCTGGAGTTCTGCAGGTACAGCCTGGAGCTCCGCGGGCACGGGCTGGAGTTCTGCAGGTACAGCTTGGAGCTCTGCGGGCAGGGGCTGGAGCTCCACGGGCATGGGCTGGAGCTCCGCGAGCACGGGCTGGAGTTCTGCAGGTACAGCCTGGAGCTCCGCGAGCACGGGCTGGAGCTCCGCGGGCACGGGCTGGAGTTCTGCAGGTACAGCTTGGAGCTCTGCGGGCAGGGGCTGGAGCTCCACGGGCATGGGCTGGAGCTCCGCGAGCACGGGCTGGAGTTCTGCAGGTACAGCCTGGAGCTCCGCGGGCACGGGCTGGAGCTCCGCGGGCACGGGCTGGAGCTCCGCAAGCACGGGCTGGAGCTCCGCGGGCACGGGCTGGAGCTCCGCGGGCACGGGCTGGAGTTCTGCAGGTACAGCCTGGAGCTCCACGAGCACGGGCTGGAGCTCCACGAGCATGGGCTGGAGCTCCACGGGCATGGCCTGGACTCTGTGGGCACAGGCTGGAGCTCCGCGAGCACGGGCTGCAGCTCCGCGGGCAGGGGCTGGAGCTCCGCGCGCACGGGCTGGAGCTCCGCGAGCTCGGCCGGTCTCTCGGGACGCTCCGGGCGGGCGCGGAGCAGCTCCGGGAGCAGTCTGGGTGCCGGGGGCCCGGCTGGAGCCGGGCGTGAGGAACCGGCCCTGGCGGTGGTGCAGGAGGTGAGGGCGGTGGGCGCGCGGCACGCGGAGCTGCTCCGGAACGGCAGCGGGCTCCGAGGTCAGCGAGGACGGAGGGAGGGCAGGCGGCTTTTCCCGGGATGGGGCGGGATCGGGGGGTCCTGATCGCCAGGAATGATCCCGGCCGAGGTCTGGGATGGACCCCGATCATCCCATGGATATCCTGATCCCAGGGACAGCAGGGAGGGGACCCTTGGGATGGGATTTTGGGAATCCCGATCCCGAGGAACGTGGAGGAGGATCCAAACCCCGAGGTCTGGGATGGGCTGGGATCATCCCATGGATGTGGGGCTGTCCCAGAGAGAGGTGGCCCTTCCCTGGGTGAGGGTGGGATTTTAGCAATCCCAATCCCAAGGAACGTAGAGGATGATCCAAATCCTGAGGTTTGGGATGGCACCGGGATCATCCCGTGGATGTCCTGATCCCAGGGACAGCAGGGAGGGGACCCTTGGGATGGGATTTTGGGAATCCCGATCCCAAGGAACATGGAGGACGATCCAAACCCCGAGGTCTGGGATGGACCCCGATCATCCCATGGATATCCTGATCCCAGGGACAGCAGGGAGGGGACCCTTGGGTTGGGATTTTGGGGATCCCGATCCTAAGGAATGTAGAGGAGGATCCAAACCCCCACTGTGAGGTCTGGGATGGCACCGGGATCACCCCATGGATGTGGGGCTGTCCCTGGATGCGGATCCCAGGGGACAGCAGGGAGGGGACCCTTGGGTTGGGATTTTGGGGATCCCGATCCTAAGGAATGTAGAGGAGGATCCAAACCCCCACTGTGAGGTCTGGGATGGCACCGGGATCATCCCGCGGATGTCCCGATCCCAGGGACAGCAGGGAGGTGACTCTTCTTGGGATGGGGCGGGATTTTGGGAATCCCGATCCCGAGGAACGTGGAGGAGGATCCAAACCCCGCGGTTTGGGATGGCACCGGGATCATCCCGTGGGTTTGGGGCTGTCCCGGGCCAGGTGACCCTTCCCTGGGTCAGGGTGGGATTTTGGGAATCCTGATCCTGATGTGGGTCAAGGATAATCCAAACCCTGAGGTCTGGGAAGGCACCGGGATCATCCCATGGACACCCTGATCCCAGGGACAGCAGGGAGGGGACCCTTCTTGGGATGGGGCGGAATTTTGGGAATCCCGATCCCGAGGAACGTGGAGGAGGATCCAAACCCCGCGGTTTGGGATGGGTCGGGATCATCCCGTGGGTCTGGGGCTGTCCCGGGCCAGGTGACCCTTCCCTGGGTCAGGGTGGGATTTTGGGAATCCTGATCCTGATGTGGGTCAAGGATAATCCAAACCCTGAGGTCTGGGAAGGCACCGGGATCATCCCATGGACACCCTGATCCCAGGGACAGCAGGGAGGGGACCCTTCTTGGGATGGGGCGGAATTTTGGGAATCCCGATCCCGAGGAACGTGGAGGAGGATCCAAACCCTGAGGTCTGGGATGGGTCGGGATCATCCTGTGGGTCTGGGGCTGTCCCGGGCCAGGTGACCCTTCCCTGGGTCAGGGTGGGATTTCGGGATTTGGGAACGTCCCGACTCCCTCCGGTGTCGCTCCCTGTGCCCCCCGCACGGAGCCAGCGGCTCTTCCCGAACCCCTGGGGGGAATTCCCGCCCATCCCCATTCCCGGGATGGAATTCCGCGTGTTCCGGGCTTTGCCAGGACCGGAGCATTCTCCGGATGGAATTCCTGGTTTTCCCGAGAGTGGAGCATTCCCCGGATAGAATTCACGGTTTTCCCGGAGCACTCCCCGTGTGGAATTCCTGGTTTTCCTGGGACCAGACCATTCCCCAGATGGAATTCCCAGTTTTCCCGAATTTCCCAGGCCTGGAGCATTCCCTGGGTGGAATTTCCATTTTTCCCGGAGCATTCCCTGGGTGGAATTCCCAGAGCATTCCCGTGTGAATTCCCATTTGCCCCGGATCATTCCCCGTGTGGAATTCCCACTTTCCCTGGAGCATTCCCGTGTGGAATTCCCGTTTTCCCGTTTCATTCCCTGGGTGGAATTCCTGTTTTCCCAGACCGCAGCATTCCTCGTGTGGAATTCCCATTTTCCCCGGATCATTGTCATGTAGAATTCCCGTTTTCCTGCACCTCCCCGTGTGGAATTCCTGGTTTTCCTGGGACCAGACCATTCCCCAGATGGAATTCCCAGTTTTCCCGAATTTCCCAGGCCTGGAGCATTCCCTGGGTGGAATTCCCGTTTTCCCGTTTCATTCCCTGGGTGGAATTCCTGTTTTCCCCAGATCATTCCCGTGTGGAATTCCCGTTTCCCCGTTTCATTCCCCGTGTGGAATTCCCGTTTTCCCCAGATCATTCCCGTGTGGAATTCCCATTTTCCCGGATCATTTCCCATATGGAGTTCCCCTTTTCCCGTTTATTTCCCGTGTGGAATTCCCGTTTTCCCGTTCCATTCCTGGATCCCCGCTGTCGTTCCGGGGCTCCCGGGGCCGCGCGGCCCCAGGGGCGACCCCGGATCCGGGAGAGCGCCGGGAACTCAAGGGCGACCTCGGGGATTCGGGATCGCCGGGATCGCCGGGACCTCTGGGATTGCCGGGACCTCCGGGATTGCCAGGACCTCCGGGATTGCCAGGATCTCTGGGACCTCCGGGATCGCCAATTCCTCGTGTGGAATTCCCATTTTCCCCGGATCATTGTCATGTAGAATTCCCGTTTTCCTGCACCGGAGCATTCCCGTGTGGAATTCCCGTTTTCCCCAGATCATTCCTGTGTGGAATTCCCGTTTTCCCGTTCCATTCCCGGATCCCCGCTGTCGTTCCGGGGCTCCCGGGGCCACGCGGCCCCAGGGGCGACCCCGGATCCGGGGGCGCGCCGGGAACTCAAGGGCGACCTTGGGAATTTGGGATTGCCGGGATTGCCGGGATCTCTGGGATCTCCAGGATCTCTGGGACCTCCGGGGTCGCCGGGATCTCCGGGATCTCTGGGATCTCCGGGATTGCCAGGATCTCTGGGATCTCCGGGACTGCCAGGATTGCCAGGATTGCCGGGATCTCTGGGATTGCCGGGATTGCTGGGATCTCTCGGGATTGCCAGGATCTCTGGGACCTCCGGGATCGCCAGGATCTCCGGGATCTCTGGGATCTCCGGGATTGCCGGGATCTCTGGGATCTCCAGGATCTCTGGGACCTCCGGGGTCGCCGGGATCTCCGGGATCTCTGGGATCTCCGGGAGCGGCCGGGCCACGGGGGCAGCGGGGCCCTCCCGGCTCCCGCGGCATTCCCGGCTCCAAGGGTGACAAGGGAATCCCGGGGCGGAGAACTGGGGACAGGGGGACACCGGGAGAACCGGGAGAACCGGGGACACCGGGACCATCCGGGCCACCGGGACTCTGACCGGGACAGGGCACAGCGGGGACAGCCCGGGGACAGGGGACACCGGGACAGGAGACACTGGGAGCGGCCGGAGCCCGCGGGGAGCCCGGGAGCGGGGGCAGCGGGGCCCGCCCGGCTCCCGCGGCATTCCCGGCTCCAAGGGTGACAAGGGAATCCCGGGAGCCCGCGGGGCCCCGGGGCGCGGCGGCGGCGGAGAACCGGGGACACCGGGGACACCGGGACCGCCAGGACCACCGGGACAGCCGGGACACCGGGGACAGCCCGGGGACAGCCCGGGGACACCGGGACTGCCCGGGCCACCGGGACCCTGACCGGGACAGGGGACACCGGGACCACCCAGGCCACTGGGACAGCCGGGACACCGGGACCTTGACCGGGACAGGGGACAGCGGGGAGAGGGACACGGTGAGGGACACCGGGGACAGGGGGACACCGGGGACAGGGGGACACCGGGGACACCAGGAGAACCGGGAGAACCGGGGACACCGGGGACAGGGGGACACCGGGGACACCGGGACAGGGGACAGCGGGGACAGGAACAGGGGGACACGGACAGCGCCAGGGGACAGCGGGAGAGCCCGGGGACACCGGGACAGGGACAGCAGTGCCACCCCCGGGACACGCACAGGGACCGGGGACAGGGACACGGACACGGGGACAGGGGGACAGCAGTGCCACCCCCGGGACAGGGGACAGAGGGACACGGACACGGGGACAGGGACAGCAGTGCCACCTCCTGGACAGGGGGACAGGGGGACACAGGGACAGGGACACAGGGACAGGGGGACACGGGGACAGGGATACGGACACGGGGACAGGGACACGGACAGGGGACAGGGACAGCAGTGCCACCTCCTGGACAGGGGGACACAGGGACACAGGGACACAGGGACACGGGGACAGCAGCGCCAGCCCCGGGGTGGGGACAGGGAGAGGGGGACAGGGACAGGAGCGGGACAGGGAGCCCCGTGCCACCCCCGGTGTCTCCAGGGTGTCCCCGCGGTGTCCCCAGGAGGTGCCGGGAACATCCCGATGGAATTTTCGGGAAATCGGGGAGGATTTGGGGGGAATTCTGGGGAATTTGTGGGGAGCTGAACCCCGGGGAAGTGCCGGGATGATCCCGATGGGATTTGGGAAAGATTTGGGGGGAATTTTGGGGATTTTGGGGGGGCTGAGCCCCCGGGAAGTGCCGGGACGATCCCGATGGGATTTGGGAAAGATTTGGGGGGAATTCTGGGGAATTTGGGGGGGCTGAGCCCCCGGGGAAGGGTCGGGATGATCCCGATGGGATTTGGGGTGATGCTCTAAAGGGATGGGGGTGGGGACAAATCGGGAATCCCGAAACCCCAAAACCCCAAAACGTCCAGAGCAATTCCCGAATTCCCGACAAGAATTCCAGAGGCGGCTCCGTTTGGGGGGAATTCTGGGGAATTTGGGGGGAGCTGAACCCCCGGGAAGTGCCGGGATGATCCCGATGGGATTTGGGATGATGCCGGGACGGGATGGGGGTGGGGACAAATCGGGAATCCCGAAACCCCAAAACCCCAAAACCCCAAAACGTCCAGAGCAATTCCCGAATTCCCGACAAGAATTCCAGAGGCGGCTCCGGCCGATCCCGGCTTTGTTGGCTCCGACATTCCCGGGAATTCCCCCCAAAGTCCGGGAGCTGCCCCAGCTCCTGTTCCCGGGAATTCCCGAAGGATCCTCACATGAAATCATCGGAGTCGTTCCCGTCCTGCCGGGAAACAGGGAATTGGGGATTGGGGATTTGGGATTGGGGAATTGGGATTTGGGAATGAGGGAATTCGGGAATGTGGGATTTCGGAATTTGGGAATTTTGGGATTTGGGAATTTGGGATGTGTGAATTGGGGATTTGGGAATTTGGGGAATTGGGATTTTGGAATTTTGGGATTGGGAATGTGGGAATTTGGGGAATTGGGATTTTGGGGAATTTGGGATTGGGGATTTGGGGAATTGGGGATTGGGGATTTGGGGAATTGGGATTTGGGAATGAGGGAATTCGGGAATGTGGGATTTTGGAATTTGGGAATTTTGGGATTTGGGAATTTGGGCAATTGGGATTTTGGGATTTGGGTTTTGGAAATTTGGGGAATTGGGAATTTGGGGAATTGGGATTTTGGGGAATTTGGGATTGGGGATTTGGGGAATTGGGGATTGGGGATTTGGGGAATTGGGATTTGGGAATGAGGGAATTCGGGAATGTGGGATTTGGGAATTTGGGAATTTTGGGATTTGGGAATTTGGGATGTGTGAATTGGGGATTTGGGAATTTGGGGAATTGGGATTTTGGAATTTTGGGATTGGGAATGTGGGAATTTGGGGAATTGGGATTTTGGGGAATTTGGGATTGGGGATTTGGGGAATTGGGGATTGGGGATTTGGGGAATTGGGATTTGGGAATGAGGGAATTCGGGAATGTGGGATTTGGGAATTTGGGAATTTTGGGATTTGGGAATTTGGGGATTTGGGATTTTGGGATTTGTGTTTTGGGAATTTGGGGAATTGGGAATTTGGGGAATTGGGAATGTGGGAATTTTGGGATTTGGGATGTGTGAATTGGAGATTTGGGGATTTGGGGAATTGGGATTTTGGTATTTTGGGATTGGGAATGTGGGAATTGGGATTTTGGGGATTTGGGGGTTTTGGGAATTTGGGGAATTGGGATTTGGGGTTTTGGGAATTTGGGATTTGGGAATTTGGGGAATTGGGAATTTTTGGAATTGGAAATGTGGGATTTGGGAATTTGGGAATGGGAATTTCGGAATGGGAACATGGATTGGGAATGGGACTGGGAGTTGGGAATGGGAATAGGGAAGGGGAATTGGAATTTTGGACTGGGAATGTGGGAACTCCCATGGGGATACTTTGGGCTCTGGAGCTCTGGGAATTCTCATCATTCCCACTATTCCCACTCCTGTTATTCCCAATCCCATTCCCATTATCTCCAGTATTCCCAATCCCGTTATTCCCATTGTTCCCATTCCCATCATTCCCATCCCATGGAATGGAATTCCTGTCCCAATCCCAATCCCAATCCCGTTATTCCCATTATTCTTCATTTCATCATTCCCGTTATTCCCAATCCCACTACTGCCATTCCCACAGATCCCATTATTGCATCATCCCCATTCCCAGTCCCATCTCCATCATTCCCATCATTCCCATTCCCATCATTCCCATTATCCCCATCATCCCCATCCCATCCCAATCCCATTCCCACTATTCCCAATCCCGTCATTCCCATTGTTCCCATTCCCATTATTCCAAATTTAATTATTCCCACGATGCCCAATCCCATTCCCACTATTCCCAGGATTCCCAATCCCATTTTCCCCATTTTTCCCATCCCATTACTCCCAATCCCATTCCCAATCCTAATCCCATTCCCACTATTCCCATTCCCAGAATTCCCATCATTCCCAATCCCGTTTTTCCCACCATTCCCATCTCATCCCATTATTCCCAACCCCATTCCCAATCCTAATCCCATTCCCACTATTCCCCTTCCCAGAATTCCCATCATTCCCAATCCCGTTTTTCCCACCATTCCCATCTCATCCCATTAATCCCAACCCCATTCCCAACCCCATTCCCATCATTCCCAATCCCGTTTTCCCCAATCCCATTAATCCCATTATTCCCAACCAACCCCATTCCCAATCCTAATCCCATTCCCACTATTCCCATTCCCAGAATTCCCATCATTCCCAATCCCATTTTCCCCAATCCCATTAATCCCATTATTCCCAACCCCATTCCCATCATTCCCAATCCCGTTTTCCCCAATCCCATTAATCCCATTATTCCCAACCCCATTCCCATTATTCAGCCTCTCATTATTCCCACAATTCCCAATCCCATTTTCCCACCATTCCCATGATTCCCCTTCCCATTCCACTCCCACCATTCCCATTTCCCGCCCCCTTTTCCCAGGAATTCCCGGAATTCCGGGGTCCCCCACCTGGTTGGAGCTCATGTTCTCTGCCTTCATCAGGGACGAGTAGCTCCTGCAGGGACAATTCCCGAAATCATCCCGGAATTCCGGCGGAATTCCCGCCGAAAACCCGGGCTGGATCCCAGAATTCCCGAGGATTTCCCCTCTGGAATTCCGCCCCGCGTCGATTCTCCCGCAATTCCTTCATCCCGAGGTTTTTCTCTGGGATCCCCCAGCTGGAAATTCCCGGATTTGGGATCCCCATCCCGGGAAATTCCCGGATTTCCTTCCATCCCGGTTTTTGGGAAGCTCCCCAGGGAATCCTGGGAATCCCAAATTCCCAAATCCCTCGGCAGGAATTCCCGGCACATCCCAGCCCCTCATTCCCGGTTATCCGGGATCCGGAATTCCAGGGGGAGCAGCAGGAATCCCGAGAAAGCTCCGGAACTGCCGGGGGCAATTCCAGAGGGAATTCCAGAGGGAATTCCAGAGGGAATTCCAGAGGAAATCTAGAGAGAATTCCAGAGGGAACTGGGGCGATTCCAGAGGGAACTCCAGAGGCAATTGCAGGGCAATTCCAAAGGGAATTCCAGAGAAAATTCCAGGAGAAATTCCAAAGGCAATCCAGAGGCAATTCCAAAGGCAACTGAGGGAATTCCAGAGGGAATTCCAAAGGGAATTGGGGCAATTCCAGAAGCAATTCCCAAGGGAATTCCAGGCTCTCTCCCCCAGCATTCCCAGTCCCCATTCCCTGACCGAAGCTGGAATTCACCTTGGAAAATCCCCAGGAGCTCCAATCCTGGAATTCCCACCAGACATTCCCGGAATTCCTGGAATTCCCACCGGAGCTCCTCCACCTCCCTCTTTCTCCGCATTTCCCCTCTCTGTTCCCGGCGCCGCCCGCGCTCCTCGCGGCATTCCCAACGTTCTCAACAAACATTCCCAACGTTCCCAACAAATATTCCGGGAATTCCCAGCAAACATTCCCAACACTCCCACCAAACGTTCCCATGAAACATTCCCGGAGTTCCTGGCATTCATTCCCACCGGAGCTCCTCCACCTCCCTCCTCCTGCAGCTCCTCGCGCTGCTCCTGCAGCTCCATGCGGCGCCACCAAACATTCCCAACATTCCCACCAAGCATTCCCACCAAACATTCCCAACATTCTGACCAAACAACCCTGGAATTCCCAACAAACGTTCCCCTGAAACATTCCCGGCATTCATTCCCACCGGAGCTCCTCCATCTCATTTTCCTGCGGAGCTCCTCGCGCTGCTCGCGGCGCTGCTCCTGCAGCTCCATGTGGTGCCACATTCCCAGCAAACATTCCCAACATTCCCAGCAAACATTCCTGGCATCCCCACTAAACATTCCCACCAAGAATTCCCAACGTTCCCACCAGTCATTCCCAATAAACACTCCCGGAATTCCCAGCATTCATTCCCACCGGAGCTCCTCCATCTCCTTTTTCCTGCGGAGCTCCTCGCGCTGCTGCTCCTGCAGCTCCATCCAGTGCCACATTCCACTAAACATTCCCAACATTCCCACCAAACATTCCCAACATTCTGACCAAACATTCCCGGAATTCCTACCAGTCATTCCCAATAAACACTCCTGGAATTCCCAGCATTCATTCCCACCGGAGCTCCTCCATCTCATTTTCCTGCGGAGCTCCTCGCGCTGCTCGCGGCACTGCGCCTGCAGCTCCATCCAGTGCCACATTCCACCAAACATTCCCACCAGATACATTCCCAACATTCCCACCAAACATTCCCAACATTCCCACCAAACATTCCTGGAATTCCCACCAAACATTCCCACCCGACATTCCCTGAATTCCCAAATCCCGGGGTTCCCACCGGAGCTCCTCCATCTCCTTTTTCCTGCGGAGCTCCTCGCGCTGTTCCCGGTGCTGCTCCTGCAGCTCCATCCAGTGCCACATTCCACCAAACATTCCCACCAGATACTCCCAACATTCCCAGCAAACATTCCTGGCATTCCCACCAAGCACTCCCAACATTCCCAGCAAACATTCCCAATAAACATTCCCGGAATTCCCACGGGAGCTCCTCCATCTCATTTTCCTGTGGAGCTCCTCCCTCTGCTCCTGCAGCTCCATCTGCTGCCACATTCCCACCAAACATTCCAAACATTCCCAACATTCCCAGCAAACATCCCTGGCGTTCCCACCAAACATTCCCTGAATTCCCAAATTCTGGAATTCCCACCGGAGCTCCTCCATCTCCCTCCTCCTGCGGAGCTCCTCGCGCTGCTCCCGGCGCTGCTCCTGCAGCTCCATGCGCGCGCCGCTCCACCGTCACCGAGCGCAGCTGGGGTTAAACCAGGGATAAACCGGGCTTAAACCGGGCTTAAACCGGCCTTAAACCTGGGACTAAACTGGGATTAAACCCGGGTTAAACCGGGATTAACGACAATTATACTGGGAAAAACGGGAATGAAACCAGGGATTAAACCGGGATTTAAACCAGGGATTGGGAGCGCGCTGCTCTGCCGGCCGCCGCTCCGCTGGCAGACTGCACCTGGAATGAGGGATTAAACCGGAATTAAACCGGGATTAAACCGGGATTAAACCGGGATTAAACCAGGGATTAAACTGGGATTAAACCGGGATTAAACTGGGAAAACCGGGATTAAACTGGGATTAAACCAGGATTAAACCGGGATTAAACCGGGATTAAACCAGGGATTAAACCGGGATTAAACCGGGATTAAACCGGGATTAAACTGGGATTAAACCGGGATTAAACTGGGATTTGGGAGTGTGCTGCTCCGCCATCAGCGAGTATACATGGGGAAGAACAATTCCCAACTCCCATTCCCAGATTTTGGCTGTTCCCGTTCCAGGATGGATTCCCACAGTTCCCATTCCCAGATTCCTGCTCCCCATTCCCAAATTCCCAATTCCCACAGTTCCCATTCCCAGATTCCTGTTCCCCATTCCCTATTCCCAAATTCCCATTCCCAGATTTTGGATGTTCCCATTCCAGGATGGATTCCCAAGGTTCCCATTCCCACTGTTCCCATTCCAGGATGGATTCCCAAGGTTCCCATCCCACTGTTCCATTCCCAGCTGGATTCCCGAGGTTCCCCATCCTCACACTCCCCCCGCTCCTGTTCCCACATTCCCGTTATTCCCGTTATTCCCAGTCCCAATTCCCACCGTCCCCATTCCCAATTCCGACCCTTCCCTTTCCTGGAAGCATTCCCATTGCTCCCACTCCCATTCCCCATTCCCAACCCCACATTCCCAAATGCATTCCCACATTCCCACATTTATTCCCATTCCCATTCCCGTCTCAGATTCATTCCCAAATTCCCACATTCCCACATTCCCAAATTCCCAAATTCCCGTCTCTCATGTCCTTGTGCCGCTGGAAGCCGATGTGCTCCCACTCCCATTCCCACATTCCCAAATTCCCAGTTCCCATTCCCAGATCTATTCCCAAATTCCCAATTTACTCCCAGACTTACTCCCATTCCCACACTCCCATATCCATTATTCCCAAATCCCCACATTCATTCCCACCCCTCACTCACGTCCTTGCTGCGGTGGAAGCTGATCCGATTCCCACATTCCCACGTTCCCACACTCCCATTCCCATTCCCACATTCCCAGATTTATTCCCACATTCCCATGTTTCCCTGACTCACGTCCTTGCTGCAGTGGAAGCCGATCCCAGTTTCATTCCCAGATTCCCAGATTCCCATTCCCAAATTCCCATTCCCAGATTCCCAGGTTTATTTTGTCACTCACGTCCTTGCTGCGGTGGAAGCCGATCCCATTCCCACATTCCCAGATTTATTCCCAGGTTTATTCCCACATTCCCACATTCCCATGTTCCCCACTCTTATGTCCTTGCTGCGGTGGAAGCCGATCCCATTCCCACATTCCCATTCCCACATTCCCAGATTCCCAGGTTTATTCCCACATTCCCATGTTTCTCACTCACGTCCTTGCTGCGGTGGAAGCTGATCCCATTCCCAAATTCCCATTCCCAAATTCCCATTCCCACATTCCCAGATTTATTCCCTGACTCACGTCCTTTGTGCGGTGGAAGCCGATCCCATTCCCATTCCCAGATTTATTCCCAGATTCCCAGATTTATTCCCACATTCCCATGTTCCTCACTCACGTCCTTGCTGCGGTGGAAGCCGATCCATTCCCACATTCCCAGATTTATTCCCATTCCCCACTCACGTCCTTTGTGCGGTGGAAGCCGATCCCATTCCCATTCCCATTCCCATTCCCATTCCCATTCCCATTCCCACATTCCCATTCCCATGTTTATTCCTCACTCACGTCCTTTGTGCGGTGGAAGCCGATCTGCCCCACGTCCATGTCGGGCGTTTTGCGCAGGTTGCTCCAGGGCGTGTAAACCACCGTCACCGAGCTCAGCTTGCAGCCTGGGGGAAAAATGGGGTAAAAATGGGCAAAAACGGGTAAAAACGGGTTAAAAACGGGGTAAACCACCGTCACCGAGCTCAGCTTGCAGCCTGGGGGAAAAACGGGCAAAAACGGGCAAAAACGGGCAAAAACGGGCAAAAACACAGTCAGGGTAAAGCACCATCACCGAGCTCAGCTTGCAGCCTGGGGAAAATGGGGGAAAAACGGGGGAAAATGGGCAAAAATTGACAAAAACTGGGAAAAATGGGATAAAGCACTGTCAGTGAGCTGAGCTTGCAGCCCAGAAATGGGGAAAAAATGAGAAAAATGGGCAAAAATGGGAAAAAATGGGTAAAAAATGGGAAAATGGGGTAAAGCAGTGGCACTGAGCTCAGCCTGAAGCCTGGAAATGGGGGGAAAATGGGGAAAATGGGGAAAAATGGGTAAAAAATGGGATAAAATGGGATAAATCATGGTCACTGAGCTCAGCTTGCAGCCTGGAAATGGGGCAAAAAACGGGGAAAACGGGCAAAACTATTTATGGTAAAAACCCAGTAAAGGTGGGGGATAAATGGGAAAAAATGGGGAAAATTGGGGAGAAATGAATGGGGGAAAATGGGGAGAAACGGGGAAAATAAAGAGGGAAATGGGGAAATAAAGGGAGAAAAGGGGAAATGGAAAAAAGGGAAATAAACGGGAAAAGTGGGGAAAACCAGGAAAAATAAATGGGGAAAAATGGGGAAAACACAGAAAATAAATGGGAAAAAATGGGGAAAACCAGGAAAAATAAATGGGGAAAAATGGGGAAAACACAGAAAATAAATGGGAAAAAATGGGGAAAACACAGAAAATAAATGGGAAAAAATGGGGAAAACCAGGAAAAATAAATGGGAAAAAATGGGGAAATGGTGAAAAAATGGGGGAAAAGGGGAATAAAGTGGGAAAAAATAGGGAAGAAGTGGGGAAAAGCAAAAGTGGGGGAAAATGGGAAAAAGTGGAAAAAATGTGAGGAAACAAAAAAAAAAATGGGGAGAAATGGGGAAAAATTGGGGAAAATTAGGAAAAAAAAGAAAGAAAATTGGGGGAAAATGGGAAAAATATTGGGAAAAAATTGGGGAAAAATGGGGAAAAATTGGGGCAAAAAAGGAAGGGAAATTAGGGAAAAATGGGGAAAAATGTTGGGAAAAGAGCGGGGGAAATGGGGAAAAGAAGGAAAAAGGGGGGATTTGGGCAAGAGGAAAAAGGGAATTTGGGGTACCTTGGATGCTGTTGGCCTTGACCAGGTGGGCGCAGTCGCTCAGCACCTCCTTGGGGATGTCGTCCATGGTCTGGCCCTGCCCCAAGCACAAATCCCGAATCCCCAATCCCGAATCCCGAATCCCAAATCCCGAATCCCGAATCCCAAATCCCCAAATCCCAAATCCCAAATCCCAAATCCCAAATTCCCAAATCCCAAATCCCCAAATTCCCAAATCCCCAAATTCCCAAATCCCAAATCCCCAAATCCCCAAATCCCAAATCCCCAAATCCCAAATCCCACATCCCAAAGCCCAAATCCCGAATCCCAAATCCCCTCCTCATCCCACGGGAAAAGCACATTTCCCACATTTCCCCAGGGTCACCCCACTCCTCCCAAGGCTTTCCCCACTTTTCCCCAGGTTTTCCCCAATTTGTCCAATTTTTTCCCCAATTTTCCCAAGCTTTTCCCCAATTTTCTCAAGATATTTTTCAATTTCCCAGGATTTTTCCCACTTTTCCCAAGGTTTCTCCCACGTTTCCCATGATTTTTCCCCATTCTCCAAGGATTTTTCCCAATTTTCCCGAGGTTTTCCCCAATTTGTCCAATTTTTTTCCCAGTTTTCCCAAGACTTTTCCGACTCTTCCTGAGGTTTCCAGGAGAATATCCCACTTTTCTCAGAATTCTTTACAATTTTCCCAGGATTTTCCCCAATTCTCCCAGGATTTTTCCCACTTTTCCCAAGGTTTTCCCCAATTTCCCCAGGGATATCCCAATTTTCCCAAGATTTTTCCCCACTTTTCCCAAGATTATTCACAATTTTCCCAAGGTTTCCCAGGAATTTCCCACTTTTCCCCAGGTTTTCCCCAATTTTTTCCCAAGATTATTCCTAAGTTTCCCAAGGTTTCCCAAG
>NW_024368863.1:0-974 GCF_014805655.1 Passer montanus | reverse complement strand
GGGGAATTTTGGTGTTTTAAGGGGATTTTAGGATGAATTTGTGGTTTTTGAGGAGAATAAAGGAAATTTTTGGGGGAAATTTGGGAACTTTCGGGTTTTATGGGGAATTTGGGGTTTTTGAAGGAGATAAAGGAAATTTTTGGGTTATTTTTGGGAATTTTTGGGGTGCCCCCACCTTGTTGCTGCGGCGCCTCCCAGGGACACTTTTGGGGTACCCCTCGAGATCTTCATCTTCATCCTCTGGAAAAATCCCAAAATTCCCCCAAAATTCCCTTAAGGATCCCCAAATTCCCTTAAATCTCAAAAATTCCCCCAAATCTGCCCCAAAATTCCCCAAAACCTCTCTAAAATTTCCTCTAAACTGCCTGAAATTCCCCCAAAATCCTCTCCAAACCCTTCCCAATTCAAAAAATGTCCCTAAAAATTAGAGAAAAAAAATCCTCAAATTATCAAAAAATCTGGAAAAAAAGTTAAAAAAAAAAATGTCCCTAAAAATTAGAGAAAAAAAATCCTCAAATTATCAAAAAATCTGGAAAAAAAGTTAAAAAAAAAAAAACCCCAAAAAGTAGGGGGAAAATCCCCACAAAAATCAGGGGAAAAAAATCTACAAAAACCTGAAAAAAATCCTCAAAAATGCTCCCAAAATCTCCCTCAATCCCCTTAAAATCCCCCTAAAATTTCTCAAATTTCATTTAAATCCCCCCAAATCTCCCAAAATTCCCTTTAAATCCCCAAAATTCCACTTTAAGTCCCAAATTCCTCCCTAAATCCTCTTTAAATCCCCCCTAAAATTCCCAGCATTCCCCCAAATTCCCCCAAAACCCTTTGAGATCACCCCAAAATTCCCTTTAAATCCCTTAAATCCTCTCCAAATACCCCATAAATCCCCCCAATTCCCTTGAAATCCCCCAAGTCCCCCCAAAATCCCTTCAAATCCCCAAATTCTCCCACAAAATCCCTTTAAATCCCCCAAA
>NW_024368862.1:0-1187 GCF_014805655.1 Passer montanus | reverse complement strand
TGCCTTGGACACACAAGCCAGGGAAACCATTTGTTTTTATTGAAATACACAAGAAACAAGCCTCCTGAAAGTCTTTGTGTTACACAAGAAAAGTAGATGTCCATCTGATGTAAAAATGCTGAGTCGTACTCTAGTAATTTATGAAAAATATTATAACACCAAAAAAATAATAAGATTTAAATGCCAAAGGTACAAGCCTCTTGCAAGTCTTTCTGATTCAAAAGAAAGGTAGATATTAATGCAGAAATGCTAAGAGTAATACTACAGTATTTTGTGAGAAACATTACGACAGTACAAATAGTCCCTGTAATAAGAAATAGACAAATAGGGGAAAAAATGCTGAGATTGTAAAGAGTTACATTCTGAAGGCTATGCAGCAGAAAAGAGAATTTATTGCTTCTGAAAATACAGTCACCAGTTTTCCCAGGGCATCCTTGAGCTCCTGGTTCCTCAGGCTGTAGATGAGGGGGTTCAGGGCTGGAGGCAGCACTAAACACAGAACTGACAGTGACATATCCAAGGAGGGGGAGGAGATGGAGCGGGGCTTCAGGTTGGCAAATGTGCCAGTGCTGAGGAACAGGGACACCATGGCCAGGTGAGGAAGGCAGGTGGAAAAAGCTTTGTGCCATCCTTGCTCAGAGGGGATCCTAGCATAGCCGTCAATATATGCACATAGGAGAAAACAATGAACACAAAACCACCAAAATATAGAAGAGCACTTACCACAGTAATCCCAACTTCCCTGAGTTTGGAGTGTGAGCAGGAGAGCTTGAGGACTGGGGGTATTTCACAGAAGAACTGGCCCAGGGCATTGCCATGGCACAGGGGCAGGGAAAATGTATTGGCCGTGTGCAGCAGAGCATTGAGAAAGGCACTGGCCCAGGCAGCTGCTGCCATGTGGGCACAAGCTCTGCTGCCCAGGAGGGTCCCGTAGTGCAGGGGTTTGCAGATGGACACGTAGCGGTCGTAGCACATGATGGTCAGGAGGGAAAAGTCTGCTGACATTTTGCCACTTCAGGGATTCATGGAAATATTTAGACCATTGTGTCACTTCAGAAGCAAGGAGAATATTGTGACACTACAGGGCCTCAGGGACCCGAGGAATATGGAACACATCGGGCTCCTTTGGTGTCCCGGGGTCTACCTGACAGGTCCAGGTGATCTTGGAATGTTGAGGGCTGCCTCTC
>NW_024368861.1:0-974 GCF_014805655.1 Passer montanus | reverse complement strand
GCCCTTCCCGCGCCTCACGGAACCCCCAAATCCCCTCACGGACCCCCCCGCTTTCCGGGACCCCCCAAATCCCCTCAGGGCTCGCCCGGGCCCCTCAGGGTCCTCCTGGCCGTCCCTGCCGGCGGCCCGCGCCCCCCGGCCCGCTCACCGCCGACGCGGTACATGTTGGCCGCCATGGCCGCTCGCTCGGCCGCGCTACCCCCGGGCCCGGCCCCGGCCGCGCTTCATCGCCGCTCCCGCCGCCTCCGCGCCGGCACGGCCGGTTCGGAGCCCTTCGGGCACCTCCGGAGAGGCTTCGGGCACCCCCGGAGACGTTCGGCAACCTCCGGCAAGGCCTCTCGGGCACCTCCGGAGAGGGTTTGGGCACCTCCGGAGAGGCTCGGGTATTGCCGGATTCGTTCGGGCACCTCCGGCTCGGGTTCGGCGCCGCCTCGGGCGCTTCCGGAGCGAGCTCGGCACTTCTCGGCTCAGCTTCGGGGAAGCCTCGGCTTAGCCTCGGCTCTCTCCGGCACTCCTCGTCCCAACCTCGGCTCTTTCCGCAAGGCGCTCGGCGAGTTCCGCCAGCACCGGAAAGGCGCCGAGGGCGGGCAGGAGGAAGAACCCGCGGCGCTTCCGGGAAGCGGCGGCGATCCCTGCACGGATTAAACGGCGGGGCCCTGCCCTGACCCCTAAAAAGGCTTTTATTGACGCCTCTCACAGTGCAGCGCGAAAAACGCGGCCGGCAGGAAGGCTTCCAGCCAACCCCCGAGCCGCTCTTTGGTCCCAGGAAAGGGGAAAAGGGAGGAGGAAGCAGCGAGGAAGAGGAGGCGGCGGCGCGGGGCCTCAGGCGCTGTCGGCGGGCAGCACGCGCCACTGGAAGACGCTGGTGTCCTTCCCGCCCAGCGACACCAGGTGCCCGTCGTCGTGCGTGAAGCGCACGTTGGTCACGTGGCTGCCGTGCCCGCCGTACACGTGACTGGGAGCCTGTGAGGGGA
>NW_024368860.1:0-974 GCF_014805655.1 Passer montanus | reverse complement strand
AAAACTGGTTCTTTCATTTCGTGAGGGGGCATGGGAACCCTCGTTCTGGGACTGCCGGGCTGCTGGAAATCTGATCCCTGCGGGGATTCTTCCGAACCAGGAAGCAGCGCCGGAGAATTCCCGGGGCTAGGTATTTCTTTCTGGGTTGAAAAATCTCCATTCCCGGGGCAAGCCCTGGCGTTATTTGGAAACATTTCTACTTGGTTTTCGGGGTTTCCTGGCTTTGGAATAAAGCAATTCCCCTCTCTCTCTGAGATATCGTTAGTTTCGTCTGCCTCTCCTGCTACATGGGCAGTTGCTGTTTTCTTCTCCCCCTCCCCTCCTTTCCTCGCGGTTTGAGAGGACGGCCGGGCCTGCTCCGAGGGACGCGGCTGCGAGGGTGCGGGTGGAACGGGGCTGGGGCAGGGGCGCGGCGGTGGGGTATTCACGGCGAAGATTTCTACAAGGACTCGGCAAGCGGGGAGAACTTCCGCTGCTGTTCTATCGCGCCGAGAGATGGCATTATATAGTTTAACCCCCACAGATTCCCAAAAGTCTCTGGTATAGATGGCTTCAGAGTCAGCATTTGGGATATGAGTTATAGTCCATTTTAAAAGCTCTTTGAGCTCTTGCTTAGGCAAGGATTTTGGACTTGATTTAATTAAAGATTTTAAATGCTGATACACATCCCTCTGATTTGCAGATGTAATCTGCCCCATGATTACCCGGTGCGCACCTGCTGTCCTCCTCCGCAGCAGACGCCGAAGTTGAGCTCCAGTCCACGTACTGTCCAGCAGCTACGGTGTCCAGGCCCCGGTCACCTTTCTTTCAAAGTGCCGAATCTCCTTTTCTCTTAAGTTCACCGGGAGGTCTCTTACTGCCAAAAAGTCCAAAATTGCCCACTAAAACGTAGAGCGCCACTTGTAAGAGCCGTAATGAGAGATGCGGGACTCCAGGCGGCTCTAGCAAAACGCAGTTTATTACATGCAAGATGT
>NW_024368859.1:0-975 GCF_014805655.1 Passer montanus | reverse complement strand
GGCACCCACCAGGACACCAGGTACGGGGGAAACAAAAAAACCCCGGTGAAAATGGGAAAAATGGTGAAAAATGGGAGAAAACAGTGAAAAAAATGGAAAAAAACGGTGAAAAAATTGAAAAAATGGCAGAAGAAATGGGAAATTTGGCAAAAAATAGGAGGAAAAAAAACTAGGAAAATGGGGAAGAACTGGGAAAATGAGAAAATCAACAAAAAATGGGAAACAACCCAAGAAAAATGGGGGGGAAATGGGGAAAAATGAGAAAAAACGTGCAAAAATTGAGAAAAAATGGCCCAAAAAATGGGAAAAAATGGCCCAAAAAATGGGGAAAATGGCCAAAAAATGGGGAAAAAACAGCAAAAAAGATTGGGAAAAACAGAAAAAAATTGTGAGAAAAAGCCCAGGAAAAATGAGGAAAAATTGGAGAAATGAGAAAATGAACAAAAAATGGGAAAAAGCACCGGAGAAATGGGGAAAAACCTGGAGAAAATGGGAAAAAGGGAAAAAATGGGGGGAAAAAAAAACAGAAAAAAGGGGAAAAACAAAAATGGGAAAAATTGAGAAAATGGGAAAACAGTAAAAAGAAAGAAAAAGTCTGGGAAAAATGGGAAAAAATAGGGAAAATTCATAAAGAAAAGAGGGAAAATGCAGGAAAATCAGAAAGATTTAAAAAAAAAAAAAAAGGGAAAATGGGGAACAAACCCCAGGAAAGTGGGGAAAATCCCAAGGAAAATAGGAAAAATCCAAGGGAGAATGGGGAAAAAAAGGGAAAAACTGTGCAAAAAAAAAAAGGAAAAAAACTTGCAAAAAGTGAGAAAAATTTGGGAAAAAAAGGGAAAAACTGTAAAAAAACAGGAAAAAAAACTCGGGAAAGGTGAGGAAAATTTTGGGGGAAAAAAGGGAAAAACTGTAAAAAAACAAGAAAAAAACTCGGGAAAGGTGAGAAAAAATTTGGGGAAAATAATGGGAAATAAC
>NW_024368858.1:0-976 GCF_014805655.1 Passer montanus | reverse complement strand
TTAATCCCCATTTTAACCCTTAAAATCCTACCCAAATCCCCATTTTAACCCCTAAAATCCCCATTTTTTGCCCTAAAATCCCCATTTTTTGTCCCAAAATCCCCATTTTTTCCCAAAATTCCCATTTTTCTCCCCAATTTTTAGCTGTTCTCACCTGTCCCCCTTTTCTCCACATTTTTAGTCCCTTAAACCCCATTATTAACCCTTTAATCCCCATTTTAACCCCTAAAATCCCCATTTTTTTCCCTCAAATTCCCAGCTTTTTCCCAAAATCCCCATTTTTTTTCCCTCAAATCCCCATTTTTTCCCTCAAATTCCCAGCTTTTTCCCGAAATCCCCATTTTTTCCCCCAAAATGACCGAGTTTTTAACCTGTCCCCCTTTAATCCCCATCTTTAACCCTTAACCCCCATTTTTAACCCTTTAATCCCCATTTTAACCCTTAAAATCCAGTTAAAAATCCCCATTCTTTGCCCCAAAAACGTCGGGTTTTTTCCCCAAATTCTCCAGTTTTTTTTTCCCAAAATGACCCAAAATCCCCATTTTTTACCCCAAAACGACCCAATCTTTTACATGTCCTCAACTCTCTCCCTTTTCTTCCCGTTTTTAACCCTTTACACCCCATTTTTAACCCTTTAATCCCCATTTTATCCCCTAAAATCCCCAATTTTTGCCGTAAAATCCCCATTTTTTCCCCAAAATCCCCATTTTTTCCCAAAAATGACCCAAAATCCCCATTTTCCCCCCAAACTTTTACCTGTCCTCACCTGTTTCCCTTTCCCCCCATTTTTAACCCTTTAATCCCCATTTTAACCCTTAAAATCCTCCCAAAATCCCCATTTATGGCCGTAAAATCCCCATTTCTTGCCCTAAAATCTCCGTTTTTTCACCGTTTTTCACCTTTTTTTACCAAAATTTCACTTTTTCGCCCCAAATTCAATTCCAGTCCTGCTGACGTGGGTGAGCTGCGGCAGCGC
>NW_024368857.1:0-1004 GCF_014805655.1 Passer montanus | reverse complement strand
TGCTTGGGTTCAGAACCCACTGCTTCCTTCTCACCTTCTCGAAGTACCAGGTGCCATTCTCCTCCTGAAAACGAAAGACCCCGGGAGTCTGAGGCTGATCTGTCCCTGAAACCAGCTCCATTGGCTGCCACATCTGGTAGGCCATCCCAAATCCCCCATCCATAATATAGGATTTGCCATCAAGATCCACTCGTATCAGCAGATGATTGATTTCTTCTGGGTAGGCATCACGCTCTGGGACATAAACTTTTGCTCCCAGAAGGGTGACGTTGTAGCCAAGAGTTTTCAGGACCCATGACAGTATGTTGTTGTTTTCCATGCACCATCCCCCACGTTTCTTCTTCACTATCTTGTTGTAGGTGGCTTCCAGGTCCAGCTCAATTCTTTCTCCACAGTGGATGCTGAGGTTTTCATAAGGGACAGCTCGGATGTGGTGCTGGAATATATCTGTCATGGTAGCCAGGTCTGGCTTGTTGTGGGAGCCCTGGTAAGAAATTCTGGCAAAATACTCCTTGATGTCCATGCTGCCTCTGAGAGAAGGGTGGGAAAAAATAATAGGCTGTGTCAGAAGTGGTGGAAGGCTCTTGCCCATCCCTTTTAATGGGGTGCTCAGAAGAAGAGCAGGATTTGACTAATATCTGTCTCAAAGGCAGCTGAGTAATAGTGCTGAGAGAAGCCAATGGGACACTGCTGATGAGCAAAATGTTATTTTTATTTGCCTCTTTTACAGCTGTGACGAGGGGCTCCAGCTGTGCTAAGCACATTTCAGCAGAGTTCCTGCCCGATATTTCCTTGCTAGAAATTATAGGAACTGAGACTCTCCAGATCTGAACTGCTTTGCTCGTGGTTTCAGCAAAGCAGAAGCAGAAAACAAACCCTCCCATCTTGCAGTGGGATCCAGAGTCTCTTCTGCAACCAAATCTGAAGCAAATCTGTCCTGCCTTGGTGTTTCATCCATTATTTAAGCAGCCAGGCATGAGCTGGTCTCACCTGCTCCTACTCTC
>NW_024368856.1:0-960 GCF_014805655.1 Passer montanus | reverse complement strand
GAGAAGAACACCCCAAAAGTACGAAAAACGCCCAAAAATTGGGGGAAAACACCCAAAAAATGGAAGAAACACTGAAAAAATGGGGAAAACCACCAAAAACATTGGGGAAAAGACCAAAAAAAGGGGAAAAATGCCGAAAAAATGGGGGAAATGCCCAAAAAAGGGAAAAGCGCCAAAAAATAATGAGGGAAACATAAAAAATGGGGGGAAACGCCGAAAAAATGGGTAAAATGCCACAAAAATGGGGGAAAACACCCAAAAAATGGGAAAAACGCCCCAAAAATGGGAAAAACGCCCCAAAAATTTGAGAAAAACATCAAAAAAAAAAGGGGAAAATGCTCAAAAAATGGAGAAAACACCAAAAAAATGGGAAAAACGCCCAAGAAATGGGCGTGACTCCCAAAAAAATGGGCGGGGCCAGCTCAAAAATGGGCGGGACCTCAAAAACTTGGGGTGAAACGCCCCAAAAATGGGATGGGAACCGCAAAATTTGGATAAAACGCCCCCAAAAATGGGTGTGGCCTCTTAGAAATGGGTGTGGCCTGCTAAAAATGGGTGTGACCGTCTAAAAATGGGTGTGGCCATCTAAAAATGGGTGTGGCCTCCTAAAAATGGGTGGGACTTCCAAAAAATGAGCAGGACCCCCTAAAATTTGGATGAAAACCCCCCAAAAATGGGTGAAATCTCCCAAAATTTGGGTGAAACTCCTCAAAAAATGGGTGTGACCCCAAAAATGGGCGGGAACCCCCAAGATTTGGGCGGGAACCCCCAAAAATTTGGGTGAAACCCCCAAAATTGGGCAGAACTCCCCCCAAAAATGGGTAAAATGCCCCAAAATTTGAGCGGGAACCCCAAAATTTGGGTGTAACGCCCCAAAAACGGGCAGGACCCCCCAGAAATGGCAGGACCCCCCAAAATTTGGGTTAAAATCCCCCCCAAAATGGGCGGAGCTCCCCAAAA
>NW_024368855.1:0-976 GCF_014805655.1 Passer montanus | reverse complement strand
GGGGATTTTGGGGGAACTCGAGGGAATTGTGAGGGGATTTGTGGGAATTTCGGGTGAACTGAGGGGATTTGGGGGAATTTGGGAGAATTTGGGGAGTTCTGAGGGGGATTTGGGGGCTTTTGGGAAGATCTGAGGATATTTTGGGGGATTTAAGGGAATTTTAGGGAGTTTTGGGAGTTTTGAGGGAGTTTCGGGAGATTTTGGGGAGGTCTGAGGGCGTTTTGGGGGGACTTGAGGGAATTTGGGAGATCTGGGGGAGATCTGAGGAGATTTTGGGGGGAATTTGGGGGATTTTTGTGAATTTGGGGGGGGACTTCAGGGAGTTTTGGGGGCCTTTGGGTGATCACAGCTGGGAGGGGACAGTGACACCCATAAAAGTTTTTTTAAGGGACTTTTAGAGGGATTTTGTAGTAATAGGACAAGGGGGTTCTGAGGGAATTTGGGCAGATTTGAGGGACTTTTGAGGAGTTTTGGGAGATCTGAGGGGATTTTGGGGGGATTTGAGTGAATTTTGGGGAATTTGGGGAGATCTGAGGAAAATTTGTGGGGACTTCAGTGAATTTTGGGGGGATTTGAGGGAATTCTGGGGAGTTTGAGGGGATTCTGAGGAGATCAACTCCTGAGATCCACCGGATCTCCTCAGGCTGAGCGTGGGCGGGCTCCTGGTGCTGCCCCAAACCCCAAATTTCCCAAAAAAAATCCCCCAAATTTCCCTCAAATCCCCTCAAAACTCCTCTCAAATCCCAAAAAAAGCCCTAAAATTCTCTGGGATCCACTGGATCCCCCCTGGATCCCCGCTCAGGCTGAACGTGGACGGGCTGCTGGTGCTGCCCAAAACCCCAAATTTCCCCCAAAAAATCCCCCAAATTTCTGTCAAATCCCCTCAAAACTCCCCCAAAATCCCCAAAAAAACCCCAAAAATCCACCCGATCCCACTGGATCCCTGTGGATCCCCTCAGGCTGAACGTGGACGGGC
>NW_024368854.1:0-976 GCF_014805655.1 Passer montanus | reverse complement strand
GCAGCCCCCAAAATCAGCCCCAAAAAACCTTAAAATCTACCCCAAAACACCCTAAAATCTGCCCCCAAAAAACCTCAAAATCAGCCCCAAAAAACCCCTTAAATCTGTCACAAAAAAAACCCCCAAAATCAACCCCAAAAAACCTCAAAATCAGCCCTCAAAAAAGCCCGGAAAATCAGCCCAAAAAACCTCCAAATTCAGACACAAGAAACCCCAAATTCATCCCCAAAAAAATCCAAAATCATCCCCCAAAATCCCAAAATCAGCTCAAAAAAACCAAAATCGGCCCAAAAAACCCCCAAAATCAGCCCAAAAAAAACCAAAATCGTCCAAAAATTCCCCTTAAGTGACCCCCCAGAAAATCCCAAAATCAACCCAAATAAAAACCCAAAATCAGCCCCAAAAACCCCCAAAATCAGCTCAAAAAAACCAAAATCGGCCCAAAAAACCCCCAAAATCAGCCCAAAAAAAACCAAAATCGTCCAAAAATTCCCCTTAAGTGACCCCCCAGAAAATCCCAAAATCAACCCAAATAAAAACCCAAAATCAGCCCCAAAAACCCCCAAAATCAGCTCAAAAAAACCCCAAAATCAGCCCAAAAAACCCCAAAATCGCCTAAAAATTCCCCTTAAGTGACCCCCCAAAAAAACCCAAAATCAGCCCCAATAAAAACCCCAAAATCAGCTCAAAAAACCCCCAAAATCAGCCCAAAAAAACCCCAAAATCTGCCCAAAAAAACCGCAACATCAGCCCCAAAAACCCCAAAATCAGCCCCAAAGAATTCCAAAATCGCACCAAAAAAACCCCAAAAACCCCAAAATCAGCCCCAAAAATTCCAAAATCGGCCTAAAAAACCCCAAAATCCCCTAAACTAAAAGACCCCCTGAAGCCCCCAGACCCAATTCAAGACCCCCAAACCCTGAATCTGCCAGACCTTCCAGCACCCAAAACCGCCCAAATTCCCTCAAAACCCCCA
>NW_024368853.1:33820-34754 GCF_014805655.1 Passer montanus | reverse complement strand
ACGTTTAGGGTGGCCTTGGCAGTGCAGAAGGAACGATGGGACTCGATGGCTTCAAGGGTTCCTCCCGACAGGAGCAGTTCTGTGATTCTGTGCAATGGCGCCTGGCTGGGGACGCTGTGACACCCGTGGGATGTGAGGGGAGCGGTGGTGGCAGCGCGTCCCTCACACTCCTGTTCCTGTCCTCTCGCAGGTCAGGGTGTCACCCCGACCCCTCACACCTGTCCCTGACTCCTCACACCTGTCCCCAAACTCTCTCCTTTGTCCCCAACCCCTCTCACCTGTCCCCAGGCTCTCATGACTGTCCTCGACCCCTCACACCTGTCCCCAGAAGGTTTGGGGGTGCCCTAGAAGGTTGGGGTGAGGGGTCCCCAATGGGATGGGGCTGTTCTGGGGGGTCACTCTGTGCCCAAATGGTCTCAGGACAGATTTCGGGGGGTGTCCAGGAGGATTTGAGGGGGTCTGGGAGGAATTTTGGGGGGGACAGGAGGAGGAATTTTGATTTGGGAGGAATTTTGGGGGGGACAGGAGGAGTCTGGGGGCTCCAGAAGACTCGGAGGGGTTTTGCTCGGTGGGATTGGGGTGTTGGGGGTGTCCCAGGGTCAGAGGGTCCTGGGGGGGGTCCGGAGAGCTTTGGGGGTCCCTCCCTGTCCCTGACCAGCCGCTCCCCTCCGCAGGGCCCCCCAAGGATCTGTCCCCCCTGGCCGAGGCCATGGGGCAGCCCCTGGGCTGGGGGTCCAGCGAGCCCCCCGGGGGGACCCCCCCGGGGCAGCGGCAGCGCCGCCCCCCCCACCCCAAGCACAAGGGCCAGGGGGGCACGGGGGGCGTCCATCGCTCCCCCCGCGCCCTCTTCTGCCTCCGCCTCAACAACCCCATCCGCCGGGCGGCCATCAGCATCGTCGAGTGGAAGTGAGGGGGGTCTGGGGTCTGGGGTCTG
>NW_024368853.1:25056-33774 GCF_014805655.1 Passer montanus | reverse complement strand
GGGGGGGGGTCTGGGGGGGTCTGGGGGCTGCCATCATCATCATGGAGTGCACGTGAGTAGGAGGCTTGGGGGTCTGTCAGTTGTGGAGTGGAAGTGAGTGGGGGGCTCAGGGGGTCTGGGGGCCTCGGGGACCCCCCACTCCTGCCGCCCCCCACTCCCCCCCAGGCCCTTCGACATCCTCATCCTCGCCACCATCTTCGCCAACTGCGTGGCCCTGGGGGTCTACATCCCCTTCCCCGAGGACGACTCCAACACCTCCAACCACAACCTGGTGGGCGCCCCCAGACCCCCCGGAGCGGGGGGTGCCCCCCACCCGGGCACTGCCCCTGGGGGTCTCGCTGGTCCCGGCTGGGGGCTGGGCAGGGGTGGGGGTGGCACCGAGGGGTGGCACCTGGGGGGGTCCCTGTGTCACCCTGGCGAGGTGGCACCGGGGGGTGGCACCGGGGGGTGGCACCCTGGGGTGGCACCGGGGGGTGGCAGGGCTGAGGGGACGCGGGGGGGTCCCCGTGTCACACGTGTCCCCTGGCACGCCTGCCTTAATCCGCTTTGCCGCCGGGGCCGGGGGATGAGGGGGGGTTAATCCCGGCTGAGCCGCCCCCGTCACCCACAAAGGGGACACGGGGAGGGGGCTGCGGGGGGCCCGGATGTCCCTGTCCCCAAAGGGAAGGGGGTGCAAGGGGGGTCCCAAGGGTCCCTGTCTCTTGTCCCCAAAAAGGGACAAATATCCCTGTCCCATTCCTCAGGAGAAGGGGATGCTGGGGGGGGAACCCCAAATGTCCCCGGGGGATCCTGGGAGAGGGAACCCCAAACGTCCCCAGGGGATGCTGGGGGGGAACCCCAAATGTCCCCAGGGGATGCTGGGAGGGGAACCCCAAATGTCCCCAGGGGATGCTGGGAGGGGAACCCCAAATGTCCCCAGGGGATGCTGGGAGGGGAACCCCAAATGTCCCCAGGGGATGCTGGGAGGGGAACCCCAAATGTCTCCAGGGGATTTTGGCAGGGGATCCCCAAATGTCCCCGGGGGATGCTGGATGGGGTGATGATGTTTTCAGGGTGGTTTTGATGGACTTTTTGGGGATATTTTAGGGCTGGTTTTGGTGGGTTTTTTGGGGATGTCTCAGGGATTATGGGATATTTTTGGAGGGGGGTTTTGGGGACATTTCAGGGGTGTTCTGGTGGTGTTTTGGGGTTGTTTTTGGGAAGGTTTCAGGGGTCAGTGAGGGTCCTCAAAGGTCCCTGATCCCCAGGGAAGGGGACACTGAGCAATGAGGGGGTTTGGGGTTATTTTTGGGAAGGTTTCAGGGGTCCTCAGATGTCCCTGATCCCCAGGGAAGGGGACACTGAGCAATGAGGGGGTTTGGGGTTATTTTTGGGAAGGTTTCAGGGGTCCTCAAAGGTGCCTGATCCCCAGGGAAGGGGATGCTGAGCAATGAGGGGTTTTGGGGTTATTTTGGGGGAGGTTTCAGGGGTCAGTGAGGGTCCTCAAAGGTCCCTGATCCCCAGGGAAGGGGACACTGAGTGATGAAGTGTCCTGAAATGCCCTCCTGGAGAAGGGGTCAGCGTGTCAGGGGAGGGGGCGTCCCCAAAAGAGGAAGGGGACCCTGGGTGACCCCGTGCACCCCTGGAGCAGGGGGTGCTGACCCCCCCACGCCCACCGTGCCCCCCCAGGAGCAGGTGGAGTACGTGTTCCTCATCATCTTCACGGTGGAGACGTTCCTGAAGATCATCGCCTACGGGCTGGTGCTGCACCCCAGCGCCTACATCCGCAACGGCTGGAACCTGCTGGACTTCGTCATCGTCATCGTGGGGTCAGGGGCTCTCCGGGCACGGGGACGGCCTGGGGAGGGGGGCACGGAGCCCTGTGACCCCCGTGGTGTCCCCCCCGCAGGCTGTTCAGCGTGATCCTGGAGCAGGTGTCCCACAAGCCGGGCGATGCCCACCACATGAGCGGCAAGCCGGGCGGCTTCGACGTCAAGGCCCTGCGCGCCTTCCGCGTGCTGCGCCCGCTGCGCCTCGTCTCCGGCGTCCCCAGTGAGACCCCGGGGGGAACAGGGGGGATTTAGGGTCCCCTCAGCCTCCTGCCAACCCCCCCGTGCCTTCCCCAGGCCTCCACATCGTGCTCAACTCCATCATGAAGGCGATGGTGCCGCTGCTGCACATCGCGCTGCTCGTGCTCTTCGTCATCATCATCTACGCCATCATCGGCCTCGAGCTCTTCATCGGCCGCATGCACAAGACCTGCTTCTTCATCGGCTCTGGTAGGCACGGGGGGCTCACCCCGTGGGGCCCCCCCAGCCCTGGGGCACCCCCGGAGTCCCTCAGGGCTCCCAGGTGCTCCAGCCTGGGGACTGGGATCCCACAGGGACAGCCCACGCTGAGGCTCCCCTAAAACCCCTGAGACCCCCAGAACTGAGCATCCCCCAGGGACACCCCACACTGAGACCCCCCTAAAACATCTGAAACCCCCCCCAGAACTGAGCACCCCCCCAGCACTGAGACTCCCCCCCCCACCACTGAGCACCCCCCAGCACTGAGCACCCTCCAGGACACCTCACACTGAGGCGCCCCTAAAACTCCTGAGACCCCCCCAGCACTGAGCACCCCCCAGGACATCCCAGCAGGGTTCTGGGGTTCCTTAACACACTGAGACCCCCCCTAAATTCCCTGAAGATTCCCCTCAGGGCACCCCAGCAGGGTTCTGGGGTTCCTTAACGCACCAAGACCCCTCTCAATTCCTGGAACACCCCAGCAGGGTTTTGGGGCTCCTTAACACACTGAGACCCCCCTAAATTCCGTGATTACCCCCCAGGACACCCCAGCAGGGTTTTGGGGTTCCCAGCACACCCCTGAGCCCCTGCAATGTCAGGGGTGTGAGTAGGCAGGAAGGACAAGAGTGGGGACAGCAGCTGAGTGCAGGTGAAAGAGAAGCTTGGGACAGGGATGGTCAGCAGGGACAGGAATGGTCAGCAGGGACAGGGATGGTCAGCAAGGACAGGAATGGTCAGCAGGGACAGGGATGGTCAGCAGGCACAGGGATGGTCAGCAGGGACAAGAATGGTTAGCAGGGACAGGAATTCTCAGCAGGGACAGGAATGGTCAGCAGGGACAGGAATTCTCAGCAGGGACAGGAGTTCCCCACGGGGCCCGGAGCTCTCAGTGGGGTCCGGAGCTGGACACTGAGACCCCCCCTAAATTCCCTGAAGATTCCCCTCAGGGCACCCCAGCAGGGTTCTGGGGTTCCTTAACGCACCAAGACCCCTCTCAATTCCTGGAACACCCCAGCAGGGTTTTGGGGCTCCTTAACACACTGAGACCCCCCTAAATTCCGTGATTACCCCCCAGGACACCCCAGCAGGGTTTTGGGGTTCCCAGCACACCCCTGAGCCCCTGCAATGTCAGGGGTGTGAGTAGGCAGGAAGGACAAGAGTGGGGACAGCAGCTGAGTGCAGGTGAAAGAGAAGCTTGGGACAGGGATGGTCAGCAGGGACAGGAATGGTCAGCAGGGACAGGAATGGTCAGCAGGGACAGGGATGGTCAGCAAGGACAGGAATGGTCAGCAGGGACAGGGATGGTCAGCAGGCACAGGGATGGTCAGCAGGGACAAGAATGGTTAGCAGGGACAGGAATTCTCAGCAGGGACAGGAATGGTCAGCAGGGACAGGAATTCTCAGCAGGGACAGGAGTTCCCCACGGGGCCCGGAGCTCTCAGTGGGGTCCGGAGCTGGGTGAGGGCAGTGAGAGGCAGCAGGGCTGTCACCAGGGCCCGCTGTCACTGTCCCCAGACCTGGAGTCCGAGGATGACCCCTCTCCCTGCGCCTTCTCGGGGCACGGCCGCGCCTGCCTGCAGAACAACACCGAGTGCCGCGGCCGCTGGGAGGGGCCCAACGGCGGCATCACCAACTTCGACAACTTCTTCTTCGCCATGCTCACCGTGTTCCAGTGCATCACCATGGAGGGCTGGACCGACGTGCTCTACTGGGTGAGACCCCCGAGCCCCCCAGAATGCTCATAACTCCTTTCTGAGCCCCCCAAATCCTCATAACCCCTCCCTGAGCCCCCCAAATCCTCACACAAATCACTGAGCCCCCACAAATCCAGTGCATCCCCATGGAGGGCTGGACTGACGTGCTCTACTGGGTGAGACCCCCGAGCCCCCCAGAATGCTCATAACTCCTTTCTGAGCCCCCCAAATCCTCATAACCCCTCCCTGAGCCCCCCAAATCCTCACACAAATCACAGAGCCCCCACAAATCCAGTGCATCCCCATGGAGGGCTGGACTGATGTGCTCTACTGGGTGAGACCCCCCCCAAAATCCTCATAACCCCTTTCTGAGCCCCTCAAAATCCTCACACAAATCACTGAGCTCCCCAAAATTCTCATAACCCCTCCCTGAGACCCCCCAGAATCCTCACACAAATCACTGAGCTCCCCAAAATCCTCACAACCACTCCCTGAGCCCCTCAGAATCCTCACACAAATCACTGAGCTCCCCAAAATTCTCATAACCCCTCCCTGAGACCCCCCAGAATCCTCACACAAATCACTGAGCTCCCCAAAATCCTCACAACCACTCCCTGAGCCCCCCAAAATCCTCACACAAATCTCTGAGCCCTCCAAATCCTCACAACCCCTTCCCGAGCCCCCCAGAATTCTCATACAAATCTCTGAGCCCCTCCAAGTCCTCACACCCACCAACACCCCCCAAAATCCTCACACAAATCACTGAGTTCCCCAAAATCCTCACACAAATCTCTGAGCCCTCCAAATCCTCACAACCCCTTCCCGAGCCCCCCAGAATCCTCATACAAATCTCTGAGCCCTCCAAATCCTCACAACCCCTTCCCGAGCCCCCCAGAATCCTCATACAAATCTCTGAGCCCTCCAAATCCTCACAACCCCTTCCCGAGCCCCCCAGAATCCTCATACAAATCTCTGAGCCCTCCAAATCCTCACAACCCCTTCCCGAGCCCCCCAGAATCCTCATAACCCCTTCCTGAACCCCCCAAATCCTCACACACATTGCTGAGTCCCCCAAAATCCTCACACAAATCTCTGAGCCCCTCCAAGTCCTCACACCCACCTTGACCCCCCAAAATTCTCACACTCATCCCTGATCCCCCAAATCACTCCAGGGCCAGGGCAGAGCCCCAGACCTCTCTGCTGGGAGTCCCTGGCCTCACCTGAGGAGGGATTTGGGGGGACCCCATCACCCCAAATCTTCCCCCACAGATGCAGGACGCCATGGGCCACGAGCTGCCCTGGATTTACTTCGTCAGCCTCGTCATCTTCGGCTCCTTCTTCGTCCTCAACCTGGTGCTGGGGGTGCTGAGCGGGTGAGGAGCCGGCAGCGGGGCTGAGGGTCAGCAGTGGGGTGTTCGTGGCGTGTTTGGGGTCACACCTGTGCCCCCTGCCCAGGGAATTCTCCAAGGAGAGAGAGAAGGCCAAGGCCCGTGGGGACTTCCAGAAGCTGCGGGAGAAGCAGCAGCTGGAGGAGGATCTGCGGGGCTACATGGACTGGATCACCCAGGCCGAGCTGGAGGGCGACGAGGAGGACGGGGAGCATGAGAAGCACCGTGAGTGGGGCTGGGGGGCAGTTGTGGGGGGAACCCCAAAATCCTGAGCCCCCCCAGAGCTCTGTGACCCTTCTTTCCCACAGGTCTGACCGCCGAGGACCTGATGGGGAAGCGGAAGCCGCGGCTGAAGTGGCTGCGCCACACGAGTCACTCGACTGACACCCACGGTACCCCGGGCACCCCAGATCCCCCAGAGCTGGGCACCCCAAATTCCCTGAACCCAAACACCCCAGATCCCCCAGAGCTGGGCACCTCAAATTCCCTGAACCCAAACATCCCAGATCCCCCAGACCTGGGCACCCCAGATCTCCCAGAGCTGGGCACCCCAGATCCCCCAGACCTGGATACCCCAGATCCCCCAGACCGGGGCACCCCAAATCCCCCAGACCGGGGCACCCCAGATCCCCCAGAGCTGGGTACCCCAAATTCCCTGAACCCAAACACCCCAAATCCTCCAGACCAGGGCACCACAAATCCCCCAGAGCTGGGCACCCCAAATTTCCCGAACCCAGACATCCCAAATTCCCTGAGCTGAGCACCCTTAAATCCTCCAGACCTGGGCACCCCAAAACCCCCAGACCTGAGCACCCCACATCCCCCAGACCTTGGCACCCCAAATCCCCCAGACCTGGGCACCCCAAATTCCTTCAGACCTGAGCACCCCACATCCCCCAGACCTTGGCACCCCAAATCCCCCAGACCTGGGCACCCCAGATCCCCCAGACCTGGATACCCCAGATCCCCCAGACCGGGGCACCCCAAATCCCCCAGACCGGGGCACCCCAGATCCCCCAGAGCTGGGTACCCCAAATTCCCTGAACCCAAACACCCCAGATCCCCCAGACCTGGGCACCCCAGATCCCCCAGAACTGGGCACCCCAAATTTCCTGAACCCAGAGATCCCAAATTCCCTGAATCCAGGCACCCCAAAATGCCCCAGACCTGGGCATCCCAAATTCCCTGAACCCAGATTCCCTGGATCCAGACATCCCAAATTCTTTGAATCCAGACACCCCAAATTCTCTGGACCTGGGCACACCCAGATCCCCTGAACCGAAGCTCCCCAAATTCCCTGAAACTGAGCATCCCAAATTCCCTGAATCCAGACCTGAGCACCCCGAATTCCCTGGACAGGGACACCCTCAAATTCCCTGAACTCAGACACCCCAAATTTCCTCAACTCAGACCTGAGCACCCCCAAATTCCCTGACTCCAGACCTGAGGACCCCGAATTCCCTGGACTGGGCACCCCCAAATTCCCTGAACTCAGACCTGGGCACACCCAAATTCCCTGGCCCCAAACACTCCAAATTCTTCACACCTGGGCACACCCAGATTCCTTAAACACAGACCTGGGCACCCTGAATTCCCTGGACTGGGCACCCCCAAATTCCCTGAACTCAGACCTGGGCACACCCAAATTCCCTGGCCCCAAACACTCCAAATTCTTCACACCTGGGCACACCCAGATTCCTTAAACACAGACCTGAGCACCCTGAATTCCCTGGACTGGGCACCCCCAAATTCCCTGAACTCAGACCTGGGCACACCCAAATTCCCTGGCCCCAAACACTCCAAATTCTTCACACCTGGGCACACCCAGATTCCTTAAACACAGACCTGGGCACCCTGAATTCCCTGGACTGGGCACCCCCAAATTCCCTGAATACAGACACCCCAAATTCCGTGACTCCAGACCTGAGCACCCTGAATTTCCGGACTGGGCTCCCCACATTCCCTGACCCCAGGTACCCCAAATTCTTTGGACCTGAGCATCCTGAATTCCCTGGACTGGGCTCCCCACATTCCCTGACCCCAGGTACCCCAAATTCTTTGGACCTGAGCATCCTATGTGTGCCCCCCCGGGCTGACGTGTGCCCCCCACCCCAGCCAGCCTCCCGGGCAGCGAGACCACCTCGGTGAACACGGAGACCGTGGGCGAGGAGGAGGCGCCGCCGACCGCCTGCGACCGCTGCCTGTGAGCCCGGCGGGACCCCCGACCCCCGGGATCCCCCAGGGACACGGCCCGGATCCCTGTGACACCCCACAGATCCCGGGGACCCCAAACCCGGCACCTACAGCGCCTCAGCCCCCCCATGTCCCCCCAAAACCACTCACAGCTGGAGCGGCCCCAGTCCCAGAACAGAGACCCCAGAAGTGACCCCACAGCACCTCAAAGCCCTCTGAGACCCCTCCATACCCCACGGACCCCCCCATGCTCCCTCCAGGACCCCAAAACCGACCCCAGCACCCCTAAGATCACCCCCAGGTACCCCAACCATGGATCCTCTAAGCCCCTCACAACCAAATCTGACCCCAACACCCCAAAAAAGCCCCCCCATGGCCGAGGGACTACCCCAGAATCCCCAGATTTTGGGGTAATTTCTGCTTTTCTCTCCTCAGGGGCAAAATTACAAAGACAAAATTCTGGTGAGTGGGGAGAAAAATGGGGGGGGGTGTGGAAAAAATGGGGGGAGGGCCGCAGTGGGGCCCCCCTAAAGCCTCCCAAGCCGTCCCACTGACAGGGACTCTGTCACCCCCCACCTCCCCCCTCCCCAAAATCCCACTGCTCCTACGTCCCCCACCCCCTCTCATCACCCTGTACCCCGAATTCCTCCACGTTCCCCAAAACACCCCAAATTCCCCCCTCCTTGTCCTTCCCTACCCCCAAATCTGCCCTGCCCCAAGGGAAATATGGGTTGGATCTTAGGAAAAATGGTTTTTGTGGAAAAAAATGGGTTTTTAAAAGCCTGGGTGTGGCTGGTTTGGGTGAGGTTTTAGCGCTGGAGAGACTCGATCTTTTCTGATTTTTTGTGACCCCTCATTTCCCCCCCCAACCCAACCCCCCCTGCCCTCCTCCCGCGTGACGGGGGGGATTTTTCTGTCCCCCCCCGGGTCCCCTGTGTCCCCCGACCCCTCTGGGCGCCCCGCAGCCGCCGCCTGCGCCGCCTGAACCGCCTGTGGCGCCGGCGCTGCCGCGCGGCCGTGAAATCCGTGTCCTTCTACTGGACCGTGCTGCTGCTCGTGTTCCTCAACACGCTCACCATCGCCTCCGAGCACCACGGGCAGCCGCCCTGGCTCACCGAGACACAGGGTGCGACCTCCGTGACCCCCCGACAGCCCCCCGTGCCTCTCTAACCCCTC
>NW_024368853.1:15253-25037 GCF_014805655.1 Passer montanus | reverse complement strand
CCCAGTGCCTCTCAATCCCCTCGGTATCCCCCAAATCCTCCTGTAGTCCCGACACCCCCAGGGCCCCCAAAACCTTCTGGTATCCCTGACACCCCCAGTGCCCCCTGAGACCTCCCAGTGCCTCTCTAACCCCGCGGTAGCTCCGACACCCCCCAGGGCCCCGCAGTGCCTCCGGGAACGGTGCACCCCCAACGGGGACCTTTAACCGTGAAAAATAGACTGAAATTACCTGAAAATAGGGGAAATCCTGATTATATCGCGATGTGATGTGTTTAGGGCACCCCAAACTTTTCGCTACCCGCGGCACCTTCCAGTGCCTCTCAAACTCCTTCGCACCCCTCAACACTCCCGAATGCCCCCCAAACAACACCCCCCGACATCCCCCGGTACCTCCCAAACGACACCCCCCTTACATCCCCGGTACCCCCCTGACATCCCCCGGTACCCCCCTGACATCACCCCCTGACATCCCCCGGTACCCCGTCACCCCCAGAGCTCGGGGGCCCGTGCCACCCTGCCGGGGGTGACTCGGTGTCGCCGCTGTCGCCCCCAGCGTACGCCAACAAGGCGCTGCTGTCGCTGTTCGCCGCCGAGATGGTGCTGAAGCTCTACGCGCTCGGGCCCTCGTGCTACTTCGCCAGCTTCTTCAACCGCTTCGACTGCTTCGTGGTGTGCGGCGGCGTGCTGGAGACCGCGCTGGTGGAGCGCGGCGCCATGGAGCCGCTCGGCATCTCCGTGCTGCGCTGCGTGCGCCTGCTGCGCGTCTTCAAGGTGACCCGGTGAGCGACAGCGCGGGGACAGCGCACAGCCGCGACCGGGACGCTCTGACAGCGGGACACACTGACACGGGACACACTGACAGTGGGACACACTGACAGTGGGACACACAGACACAGGGACACATTGACAGTGGGACACACTGACAGTGGGACACACAGACAATGGGATACACTGACAATGGAACACACTGGCACCGGGACACACTGACACAGGGACACACTGACACAGGGACACCCCAACAATGGGACACCGCAGAGCCAGCACCGGGACACACTGACACAGGGACACACTGACAGCAGGACACTCTGACACGGGACACACTGACACAGGGACACGCTGACACTGGGACACACAGACAATGGGACACACTGACACCGGGACACCGCAGAGCCGGCACTGGGACACTGACAGTGGGACACTCTGACACAGGGACACACTGACAGCGGGACACACTGACACTGGACACTCTGACACCGGGACACCGCAGAGCCAGCACCGGGACACACTGACACAGGGACACACTGACAGCGGGACACACTGACAGTGGACACTCTGACACCGGGACACCGCAGAGCCGGCACTGGGACACTGACAGTGGGCCACTCTGACACAGGGACACACTGACAGCGGGACACACTGACAGTGGACACTCTGACACCGGGACACCGCAGAGCCGGCACTGGGACACTGACAGTGGGCCACTCTGACACAGGGACACACTGACAGCGGGACACACTGACAGTGGACACTCTGACACCGGGACACCGCAGAGCCAGCACCGGGACACACTGACACAGGGACACACTGGCACCGGGACACCCCAGTGCCACAACACCAGGACACCCAAACACTGTAGCTCTCTAGTGCCCCAACACCACAATGCCCCGATGTCCCAACACCCCAATATCCCAATGCCCTAACACCCCAATATCCCAACACCCCAATGCCCCAATGCCTCAATGCCCTGACACCCCATTGCCCCAAGACCCCAATGTCCCAGCCCTGCAATGTCCCAAAGCCACAACACCCCGATGTCCCAAGGGAGCAATGCCCTAATGCCGCAATGTCCCAAACTGGTGACACCCCAGTGCTGCAACACCCCCCACCACTGGGTGCTGGCTCTGCACTGGCCCCTTCCCAGTGCTCCCAGTGCTCCCAGTGCTCCCAGTAACCCCAGTTCCTGGGCCAGTTCCACCAGTGTTTGAGTTGCACTGCCCATCCAGCCCTTTCCAGTGCTCCCAGTAACCCCAGTAACCCCATTCCTGGGCCAGTTCCACCAGGTATTGGCTCTGCACCATCTATCCAGCCCTTCCCAGTGCTCCCAGTAACCCCAGTCTCTGAGCCAGCTCCTCCAGATGTTGGCTCTGCACCATCCATCCAGCCCTTCCCAGTGCTCCCAGTAACACCAGTCCCTGGGCCAGCTCCACCAGTGCTGGGTGTGCACCATCCACCCATCCATCCATCCATCCATCCATCCATCCATCCATCCATCCATCCATCCATCCATCCATCCATCCATCCATCCCTTCCCAGTGCTCCCAGTGCTCCCAGTAACCCCCATGTCCTGCAGGCACTGGGCATCCCTGAGCAACCTGGTAGGGTCCCTGCTGAACTCCATGAAATCCATCGCCTCCCTGCTGCTGCTGCTCTTCCTCTTCATCATCATCTTCGCTCTGCTGGGCATGCAGCTCTTCGGGGGCCGCTTCAGCTTCGACGAGACCCAGACCAAGCGCAGCACCTTCGACACCTTCCCGCAGGCCCTGCTGACCGTGTTCCAGGTACCCCAAAACCTGGGGGGACCTGGATCCCGCAGGGGGACCCCAAAGCCTGCAGGGCTGTCAGGCCCTGAAACCCCAGAGGAGGCTCTGAAAGTTGTGGGGAGACCCCAAAATGCACAGGGGACCCTAAAGCCATGAGAAGACCCCAAAACTATGGGGAACCTGAAATCCCTCAGGGGGACCCCAAAGCCTGAAGGGCTGTCAGGCCCTGAAACCCCAGAGGAGGCTCTAAAAGTTGTGGGGAGACCCCAAAATGCATGGAGGATCCTAAATCTATGAGGAGACCCCAAAATTATGGGGAGCCCCAGAATCTGTGGGAGATCTCCAAACCCATGGGAGACCCTAAAAGCTGTGAGAGATCCCAACACCTGTGAGAGGTCTTGAATCTCGTGGGTCCCCTAAACCTGTGGGGAGACCCCAAAACCCATGAGCCCCCCTCAAGCCATGCCATCACCACCCTGTGGCTGCTCTGGGGTGATGCTGCACACTCAGAACTGGGAGGCAGCGGGGTACTGGGAGCACTGGTGGGGGTGGCCCTGAGGTTTTGGGGTGCCTCTGGTGTTTGGGGACCCCCCACTCGCCCAGATCCTGACGGGGGAGGACTGGAACGCGGTGATGTACGACGGGATCATGGCCTACGGCGGGCCCGTGTTCCCCGGGATGCTCGTCTGTGTCTACTTCGTCATCCTCTTCATCTGCGGGAACTGTGCGTGGGCACCGGGGCACCGGGGGCACCGGGGGCACTGGGGGGGACCAAGAGCACTGGGGGCACTGGGAGGGACTGGGGACACTGGGAGGGACTGGGGGCACCGGGGGCTGTGAGGGACTGGGGGCACGGGGGGCACTCGAGGGGGAGGAACCAAGAGTACTGGGAACACTGGGAGGCACTGGGAACACTGGGGGTACTGGGAGGGACTGGGAGCACAGGGGGCACTGGGAGCACCAGAGGGACTGGGGGTACTGGAAGGGACTGGGACCACTGAGGGCACTGGGAGCCACTGGGAGCACAGGGGGCACTGGGAGCACCAGAGGGACTGGGGGCACTGGGAGGAACCAGGAGCATTGGGAGCACTGGGAGAGACTGGAGGCACTGGGAGGGACTGAGAGGGACTGGGAGCATGAGGGAGGGACCAAGAGCTGGGAGGGACCAAGAGCATTGGGGGTACTGGGGAGCACTGGGGGCACTGGGAGCACCAGAGGGACTGGGGGTACTGGAAGGGACTGGGACCACTGAGGGCACTGGGAGCCACTGGGAGCACAGGGGGCACTGGGAGCACTGGGAGGAACCAAGAGTACTGGGAACACTGGGGGTACTGGGAGGGACTGGGGCACTGGGGGTACTGGGAGTATTGGGAGAGATCAAGAGCACTGGGAGCACTGGGAGAGACTGGAGGCACTGGGAGGGACTGGGAGCACAGGGGCATTGGGAGCACCAGAGGGACTGGGAGCACTGGGAGGGACTGGGAGCACTGGGAGGGACTGGGAGCACAGGGGGCACTGGGAACACTGGGAGCACTGCGAGGGACTGGGAGCAGGGAACCGGGGAACTGGGAATGGAGCACAGGGTCACTAGGGAGCTGTGGTGGGACAGAGTGGGGCTTGGAATGATAAAAGGGGGGAGTGGGGTCACTGGGAGGACGTTGAGGGATACTGGGAGGATACTGGGAGCACTGGTGAGCCCTTCTCTCCCCCAGACATCCTCCTCAACGTTTTCTTGGCCATCGCTGTGGACAACCTGGCCGACGGTGACAACATCAACTCAGGGGGGGACAAAAAGTGAGCCCGGACCCCTGGGGTCCTTTTGGGGGTGATGGGGAGGGGGGCACCCATCCCCTGGGCCCCCTGGGGGGTGCCCGACCCCGGGACCCCCTGGCTGAGCCCCCCTTTCCCCCAACCCAGGGACAAGGCCGGGGAGGCAGAGGCGGGGACGGAGAGCCAGGACGTGGCTGTGAAGGTGAGGGGGGTCCGGGGGGTGACAGTGACTGGGGGGTCCTGGGGGGTCCTGGGGGTCCCTCTGTCCCCCCAGAGTGTGCACAGCCCTCACCCCTCACCCTCACCCTCCCTAGGTTGAGGGGGATCAGCCGCAGGAGGAAGAGGAGGAGGAGGAGGAGGAGGTGGAGGAAGGTGAGTGTCACCTGCCCGGGCATCAGGGACACTGGGGGGTGGCAGTGCCCTGGGGTGGGGGTCCCTGAAGGGGGGGTGTGACAGTCCCTGAGCATCAGGGTCCTGGGGGAGGTGACAGTGACATGAGATGGGGTCCCTGGAGGGGGTGACAGTGCCTGGAGTGGGGGTCCCTGGGGGGGTGACAGTGCTTGGGGTGGGGGTCCCTGGGGAGGTGACAGTGGCCGGCTACAGGGTCCCTGGAGGGGGGGGTGTGACAGTCCCTGAGCATCAGGGTCCCGGGGGAGGTGACAGTGCCTGGGATGGGGGTCCCTGGGGAGGTGACAGTGGCCGGCTACAGGGTCCCTGGAGGGGGGGGTGTGACAGTCCCTGAGCATCAGGGTCCCGGGGGAGGTGACAGTGCCTGGGATGGGGGTCCCTGGGGAGGTGACAGTGCCTGGGGTGGGGTCCCTGCAGGGGTGTGACAGTGCCTGGGGTGAGGGTCCTTGGAGAGGTGACAGTGCCTGGGGTGAGGTCCCTGCAAGGGGGGGACAGTGGCCTGACACGGGGTCCCTGGAGAGGTGACAGTGCCCAGACTCAGGGCACAGGGACCCTTGGGGAGGTGACAGTGCCCAGACACGGGGTCCCTGGAAAGGTGACAGTGGCCAGACGCAGGGCACAGGGACCCTAGGGAAGTGACAGTGGCCAGACACGGGGTCCCTGGAGGTGGGGAGGTGACAGTGGCCGGACACAGGATCCCTGGAGGGGGGGAGGTGACAGTGGCCTGACACGGGGTCCCTGGAAAGGGGGAGGTGACAGTGGCCAGACACGGGGTCCCTGGAAAGGTGACAGTGGCCTGACACGGGGTCCCTTGCAGGTGTGACAATGGCCGGACACGGGGTCCCTGGAAAGGTGACAATGGCCTGACACGGGGTCCCTTGCAGGTGACGAGGAGGCCGGGGGCGAGCGGGACAGCCTGGGGAGGGCCCGGCTGGAGTCCCTGGAGGAGACCCCCAAGCCCAAGGTGACCCCGATCCCCGAGGGCAGCGCCTTCTTCGTGCTGAGCAGCACCAACCCGTGAGTGGCACTGCGGCACTGGGGGCACTGGGATGGACTGGGATGGACTGGGATTGGAGACACAAACTGGGCAGACTGGAAGCACTGGGATGGACTGGGATGGACTGGGAGCACTGGGGGGACTGGGACGGACTGGGAGCACTGGGGGGACTGGGATTGCAGACACAAACTGGGGGGAGTGGGGGCACCGGGACTGGAGACAAACTGGGGACTGGGAGCAGTGGGACTGGAGATACAAACTGGGGGGGACTGAGAGCACTGGGATTGGGAACACTGGGGACTGGGAGCACTGGGGGGACTGGGAGCACTGGGATTGGGGACACAAAACGGGCAGACTGGGAGCAGGGGACTGGGAGCACTGGGACTGGGAGCACTGGGATGGACTGGGACCACTGGGACTGGGAGCACTGGGACTGGGACCACTGGGGGACCGGGAGCACTGGGACTGACTGGAGACACAAACTGGGGGCACTGGGAGCACTGGGACTGGGAGCACTGGGATGGACTGGGACCGCTGGGACTGGGAGCACTGGGATGGACTGGGACCGCTGGGACTGGGAGCACTGGGAGCCCTGGGACTGGGACCACTGGGGGACCGGGAGCACTGGGACTGACTGGAGACACAAACTGGGGGCACTGGGAGCGCTGGGAGCACTGGGTGGCACTGGGAGCACTGGGCTGGACTGGGAGCACAGGGATTAGAGACACAAACTGGGGGGCACTGGGAGCACTGGGAGCACTGGGATTGGGAGCACTAGGGGCACTGGGAGCACTGGGACTGGAAACACCAGCTGGGGGTCTGGGAGCACTGGGGGGACTGGGAGCACTGGGAGCTGACGTGTGCCTGGCGCAGGCTGCGGGTGAAGTGCCACGCCCTGATCAACCACCACATCTTCACCAACCTCATCCTCGTCTTCATCATCCTCAGCAGCATCTCGCTGGCCGCAGAGGACCCCGTTCGCGCCCACTCGCCCCGCAACCACGTGGGCAAACTGGGCAAACTGGGAGGGACTGGGCAAACTGGGGGGGTGTGGGGGGGAGTGCACCCCACACGGGATCTGCTCGCCCGGAGCTGGGGAGCAGAAATTTGGGGTTCCCAGGGTTTTTGGGGGTTCTCTGGGGTTTGGGGGGGGATTCCCCAGGGTTTCAAGGGGTTCCCATGGTTTTTGGGGGTTCCCAGGGTTTGGGGGATTCCTGGGGTTTGGGAGGTTCCCAGGGTTTTTGGGAGTTCCCAGGGTTTGGGAAGGGATTCTCACTGTTTGGGGGTTCTCTGGTTTTGGGAAGGGGTCCCCAGGTTTTTAGGAGGTTCCCAGGGTTTAGAGTGGGGGGTTCCCAGACTTTTGGGAGGGAATTCTTAGAGTTTGGGGGGGTTCCCCAGGGTTCGGTGTGTTCCCGGGGTTTGGGATGTTCCCAGGGTTTTGGGGTGCCCCCAGGGACAGGGGGTCCCCAGCTCAGGGCTCACGCTCCCCCACAGATGACGGTGTTTGGAGGATTCCTGCACAAAGGCTCCTTCCTCCGCAACTGGTTCAACCTGCTCGACGTGCTGGTGGTCGGCGTGTCCCTCATCTCCTTCGGCATGCAGTGAGCTGGGGGCAACTGGGAGCACTGGGAACACTGCTGGGGGAAACTGGGAGCGCTGCTGGGGGCAACTGGGAGCACTGGGAGCAACTGGGAGCACTGGGAGTGCTGCTGAGGGCAACTGGGAGCACTGGGAGTGCTGCTGGGGGCAACTGGGAGCACTGGGAGCGCTGCTGGGGGCAACTGGGAGTGCTGCTGGGGGCAACTGGGAGCACTGGGAATGCTGCTGGGGGCAACTGGGAGCACTGGGAGGGGCCAGGCTCAACACTGGGAGTACTGGGAGGGGCCAGGGAACCTCACTGGAGGCACTGGGGCCATTGCTGGGGACCCTGGAAAACAGCGAGGTGCTGCTGGAGGCACTGGGGGCGTTACTGGGAGTACTGGGGGCGTTACTGGGAGCACTGGGGGCGTTACTGGGAGCACTGGGGGCGTTACTGGGAGCACTGGTGTGTCCCCTGGCAGCTCCAGCGCCATCTCGGTGGTGAAGATCCTGCGGGTCCTGCGCGTCCTGCGGCCCCTGAGAGCCATCAACCGGGCCAAGGGCCTCAAGGTGGGCAACTGGGAGCACTGGGAGCACTGGGAGGGACTGGGAGGGACTGGGAATGCTAGAGGGACTGGGGGCACTGGGAGGGACTGCGCTGGGAGCGCTGCTGGGGGCAACTGGGAGCACTGGGAGAACTGCTGGGGCAACTGGGAGCACTGGGAGCGCTGCTGGATGCAACTGGGAGCACTGGGAGCAACTGGGAGCACTGGGAGTGCTGCTGGGGGCAACTGGGAGCACTGGGAGAACTGCTGGGGCAACTGGGAGCACTGGGAGCGCTGCTGGGGGCAACTGGGAGTGCTGCTGGGGGCAACTGGGAGCACTGGGAGCGCTGCTGGGGGCAACTGGGAGTGCTGCTGGGGGCAACTGGGAGCACTGGGAATGCTGCTGGGGGCAACTGGGAGCACTGGGAGGGGCCAGGCTCAACACTGGGAGTACTGGGAGGGGCCAGGGAACCTCACTGGAGGCACTGGGGCCATTGCTGGGGACCCTGGAAAACATGGGGGCGTTACTGGGAGAACTGGGGGCGTTACTGGGAGTACTGGGGGCGTTACTGGGAGCACTGGGGGCGTTACTGGGAGCACTGGTGTGTCCCCTGGCAGCTCCAGCGCCATCTCGGTGGTGAAGATCCTGCGGGTCCTGCGCGTCCTGCGGCCCCTGAGAGCCATCAACCGGGCCAAGGGCCTCAAGGTGGGCAACTGGGAGCACTGGGAGGGACTGGGAGGGACTGGGAATGCTAGAGGGACTGGGGGCACTGGGAGGGACTGGGAGCACTGGGGGCACTGGGAAGGACGGGGTACTGGGAGGGACTGGGAGCACTGGGATGCACTGGGAGGGACTGGGAGTGCTGGGGGCACTGGGATGGACTGGGAGCACTGGGAGGGACTGGGATGGACTGGGAACACTGGGAATGCTAGGGGCACTGGGAGGGACTGGGAACACTGGGAGGGACTGGGATGGACTGGGAACACTGGGAATGCTAGGGGCACTGGGAGGGACTGGGAGTGCTGGGGGCACTGGGAGCAATGGGAGGGACTGGGAGCACTGGGATGCACTGGGGGCACTGGGAGGGACTGGGAACACTGGGAGTGCTGGGAGGCACTGGGAGCACTGGGATGGACTGGGAGCACTGGGAGCACTGGCAGTGACATCCTCCCAGCAGCAGCCATGGCAGGCTGGGACTCTGTACTGGTGGCACTGGGAGCACATGCCATGCTGCTGGTGGCACAGTCCCTGTGTCACTGTGTCCCCAGTGTCCCAGGGCAGCGGTGTCACAGGTGTCCCCAGCACACAGTGGCCTCAGTGCCTCACTTGTTCCCATGTCCTGGTGTCTCCAGCATCTCTGTTGTCCCCATGTCCCAGTGACACCCCTGTCCATGTCCCCATGTCCTGGTAATACTGTCCCTGTCCCCCTGCCCCAGTGACACCCCTGTCCATGTCCCTGTCCCCATGCCCCAGTAACACTGTCCCTGTCCCTGTCCTCCTGCCCTAGTGACACCCCTGTCCCTGTCCCCATGCCCAGGTGACACTGCTGTCCCTGTCCCTGTCCCCCTGTCCCGTGACACCCCTGTCCCTGTCCCCCTGCCCCAGTGACACCGCTGTCCCTGTCCCTGTCCCCCTGCCCCAGTGACACCCCTGTCCCTGTCCTCCTGTCCTGGTGACACCCCTGTCCCTGTCTCCCTGGCCCTGTCCCTGTCCCCCCGCCCCAGTGACACCCCTGTCCCTGTCCCTGTCCTCATGCCCCAGTGACCCTGTTGCTGTACCCCCGCCCAGGTGACACTGCTGTCCCTGTCCCTGTCCCCATGCCCTGGTAACACTGTCCTTGTCCCCCTGCCCTGGTGACACCCCTGTCCCTGTCCTCCCACCCTGGTAACACCCCTGTCCCTGTCCCTGTCCCTGTCCCTGTCCCTGTCCCTGTCCCTGTCCCCCC
>NW_024368853.1:0-14451 GCF_014805655.1 Passer montanus | reverse complement strand
TCCCTCTCCCCGGCCCCCCCCCCCGGCGACACCCCTGTCCCTGTCGCTGTCCCTGTCCCCCCGCCCCGGTGACACCCCTGTCCCTGTCCCTGTCCCCCCACCCCGGTGACACCCCTGTCCCTGTCGCTGTCCCCATGCCCCAGTGACACCACTGTCCCTGTCCCTGTCCCTGTCCCTGTCCCTGTCCCTGTCCCCCGCCCCGGTGACACTGTCCCCGTGCTGTCCCCAGCACGTGGTGCAGTGCGTGTTCGTGGCCATCCGCACCATCGGGAACATCATGATCGTCACCACGCTGCTGCAGTTCATGTTCGCCTGCATCGGGGTGCAGCTCTTCAAGGTGACCCCGCGGGTCCCCACCCCCTCTGAGGGGTCCCCACCCCCCCAGGGGGCCGAGGGTCCCCCTGACCCCCCGATCCCCCCAGGGCAAGTTCTACAGCTGCACTGACGAGGCCAAGCACACGCCAGGAGAGTGCAAGTGAGCGTCACCCCCACAATGACCCCAAACTGAGCCCTGCGCCTCAACTCCTGACCCCCAGCCACCCCAGCGGTGTCCCCATGGTGTCCCACCCCCCCTGCTGGTGGCAGTGTCCCATTGGGGTCTCACCATTGCTGTCCCAGTGGTGTCCCTGTGGCCCCCCAGTCAGTGGCAGTGTCCAGGGGGTGTCTGACCCTCGCTGTCCCTGTGTCCCCATCCCAGGGGGACATTCCTGGTGTCCAAGGACAGGGACATGTCCCACCCCTCAGTGGTGGCAGTGTCCAGGGGGGTGTCTCTTGCTGTCCCCATGCGGTGTCCTCGTGTCCCCATCCCAGGGGGACATTCCTGGTGTCCAAGGACGGGGACATGTCCCACCCTCCAGTCAGTGGCAGTGTCCCATGGGGGCTGGGGTCTCACCCTCGCTGTCCTCGTGTCCCCATCCCAGGGGGACATTCCTGGTGCCCAAGGACAGGGACATGTCCCACCCCTCAGTGGTGGCAGTGTCCCATAGGGGCTGAGGTCTCACCCTTGCTGTCCCTGTGTCCCCATCCCAGGGGGACATTCCTGGTGTAAAAGGCCAGGGATCTGTCCCACCCCCCAGTCAGTGGCAGTGTCTGGGGGGTGTCTCACCCTCGGTGTCCTCGTGTCCCCATCCCAGGGGGACATTCCTGGTGTAAAAGGCCAGGGATCTGTCCCACCCCCCAGTCAGTGGCAGTGTCTGGGGGGTGTCTCACCCTCGGTGTCCTCGTGTCCCCATCCCAGGGGGACATTCCTGGTGTAAAAGGCCAGGGATCTGTCCCACCCCCCAGTCAGTGGCAGTGTCTGGGGGGTGTCTCACCCTCGGTGTCCTCGTGTCCCCATCCCAGGGGGACATTCCTGGTGTAAAAGGCCAGGGATCTGTCCCACCCCCCAGTCAGTGGCAGTGTCTGGGGGGTGTCTCACCCTCGCTGTCCTCATGTCCCCATCCCAGGGGGACATTCCTGGTGTACAAGGATGGGGACGTGTCCCACCCGTCGGTCCGGGAGCGCCTCTGGCTCAACAGCGACTTCAACTTCGACAACGTCCTGGCGGGGATGATGGCCCTGTTCACCGTGTCCACCTTCGAGGGGTGGCCCGCGTGAGTCCCGGGGCGGGCACGGGGACACTGCCACCCCCACGGGGACACCCCAGCACCGTGTCCCCCCCAGGCTGCTGTACAAGGCCATCGACGCCAACGCCGAGAACCAGGGGCCCATCTACAACTACCGCGTGGAGATCTCCATCTTCTTCATCGTCTACATCATCGTCATCGCCTTCTTCATGATGAACATCTTCGTGGGCTTCGTCATCATCACCTTCCGCGCGCAGGGCGAGAGCGAGTACCGCAACTGCGAGCTCGACAAGAACCAGGTGTGGGGACAGGCTGGCTATGGCCCTGATGTGTCCCCGTGGCCTTGTGGTGTCCCCATGGTCCTGCTGTGTCCCCATGGCCCTGCCGTGTCCCCGTGGCCCTGTGGTGTCCCCATGGTCCTGCTGTGTCCCCATGGCCCTGCCGTGTCCCCGTGGCCCTGCCGTGTCCCCTTGGCTCTGCAGTGTTCCCATGGCCCTGTGGTGTCCCCTTGGCTCCGTGGTGTCCCCATGGCCCTGCCATGTCCCCTTGGCTCCATGATGTCCCCATGGCCCTGCATGGCCCTGCCGTGTCCCCTTGGCCCTGCCGTGTCCCCTTGGCTCTGCTGTGTCCCCATGGCCCTGCTGTGTCCCCTTGGCTCTGCTGTGTCCCCATGGCCCTGCCGTGTCCCCTTGGCTCTGCTGTGTCCCCTTGGCTCTGCTGTGTCCCCATGGCCCTGCCGTGTCCCCTTGGCTCTGCTGTGTCCCCTTGGCTCTGCTGTGTCCCCATGGCCCTGCCGTGTCCCCTTGGCCCTGCCGTGTCCCCTTGGCTCTGCTGTGTCCCCATGACCCTGTTGTGCCCCATGCCCCTGCTGTGTCCCCTTGGCTCTGCAGTGTCCCCATAACCCTGTGATGTCCCTATGCTGTCCCTGCGCTGTCCCCATGTCCCCACAGTGGCAGTAGGTGAGGTAGCAGTGGGATGGCAGTGGGGTGGCCGTGGCCCCACACTGTCCCCACGCTGTCCCACACTGTCCCTGCAGCAGCAGTGTGTGGGATGGCAGTGGGGTGCCCATGTCCCCACGCTGTCCCCACACTGTCCCCTGTCCCCACAGCGGCAGTGTGTGGGGTGGAGGTGGGATGGCAGTGGGGTGGCCATGTCCCTGCTCTGTCCCCACACTGTCCCCACGCTGTCCCCGCAGCGGCAGTGTGTGGGATGGCAGTGGGGTGGCCATGTCCCTGCTCTGTCCCCACACTGTCCCCACGCTGTCCCCGCAGTGCACGCTGTCCCCGCAGCGGCAGTGCGTGGAGTACGCGCTGAAGGCGCAGCCGCTGCGCCGTTACATCCCCAAGAACCGCACCCAGTACCGCGTGTGGGCCATGGTCAACTCCACCGCCTTCGAGTACATCATGTTCGTGCTCATCCTGCTCAACACCATCGCCCTGGCCGTGCAGGTGGGGGGGACACCTGGGGGGGCAGGGGGGTCACAGAGGGGACAGTGCCAGACCCCCGTGTCCCCCCTCCCCAGCACTACGAGCAGTCCAAGCCCTTCAACTACGTGATGGACCTGCTCAACATGGTGTTCACGGGGCTCTTCACCGTGGAGATGGTGCTCAAGATCATCGCCTTCAAACCCCGGGTACGCCACAGGGGGGTCACGGGGGGTCACACAAGGGGGGGGTCACAGACAGGGGGTCCTCACCACCTCCCCCCCACCCCAGCATTACTTCTGTGATGCCTGGAACACCTTTGATGCCCTCATCGTGGTGGGCAGCGTGGTGGACATCGCCGTCACCGAGGTCAACGTGAGTGGCCCTCCTTGTCCCCTGGCTCAGGGGGAGTTGATGTTTTGGGGTGGTCCTGGATGTCTGGGTCTCTCCCTGGTCCATGTCCTCATGTCCATCTGTCTGTCTCCATCATCTCCATCATTTCCATTTCCATCATTTCCATCTCCATCATCTTCATCCATCTCCACCGTCCATCTGCCTGTCACAGAACGGGGGGCACGTTGGTGAGGTACGGGGAGGTGTCCCCAGCTGGGGGATTTCTGGGGGGGCTGTGCAGGGGTTTTGGGGTGCCCCTGACCCCCCCTCCCCGCAGAGCTCGGAGGACAGCTCCCGCATCTCCATCACCTTCTTCCGGCTCTTCCGCGTGATGCGCTTGGTGAAGCTGCTCTCCAAGGGCGAGGGCATCCGCACCCTGCTCTGGACCTTCGTCAAATCCTTCCAGGTGGGATGGGGGGGACGTGGTGGGGGACACGGGGGAGAGGGGACATGGAGGGGGGACCCCCAGCGCCCCCTCACCCCTGCTCTGTCCCCAGGCCCTGCCCTACGTCGCTCTGCTCATCGCCATGATCTTCTTCATCTACGCCGTCATCGGGATGCAGGTGAGGGGCCTGGGGCAGGTGAGGGGTCCTGGGGGGCCGGGGGGGCTCTGGGCTTCTCATGGGACTTTGGAGCTTCCTCTCAGTGAATCATGAAGGGGGTTACAGGTGTGCCCAGGGGTACAGGTGTGCAGTGGGGGGCACACAGGTGTGTCACAGGAGTACAGGTGTGCCATGGGGATACAGGTGTGTCACAGGGATACAGGTGTCCTGTGGGAGGGTACAGGTGTGTCCCAGGGGTACAGGTGTGCCCAGGGGTGCAGGTGTGCCATGGGGACACAGGTGTCCTGTGGGAGGGTACAGGTGTGTCCCAGGGGTACAGGTGTGCCCAGGGGTGCAGGTGTGCCATGGGGACACAGATTTGTCACAGGGGTACTGGGGTGCCCCGGGGGTACAGGTGTGGCCTAGGGGTACAGGTGTGCCATGGGGATACAGGTGTGTCACAGGGATACAGGTGTCCTGTGGGAGGGTACAGGTGTGTCCCAGGGGTACAGGTGTGCCCAGGGGTGCAGGTGTGCCATGGGGACACAGATTTGTCACAGGGGTACTGGTGTGCCCCGGGGGTACAGGTGTGTCCTTCATCGCCATGATCTTCTTCATCTACGCCGTCATCGGGATGCAGGTGAGGGGCCTGGGGCAGGTGAGGGGTCCCGGGGGGGTGTGAGGGGCGTGTCCTGTGAGCCCCCGGCCCCCTCTGTCCCCCCCAGACCTTCGGGAAGGTGGCGCTGCAGGACGGGACCCAGATCAACCGCAACAACAACTTCCAGACCTTCCCCCAGGCCGTGCTGCTGCTCTTCAGGTGGGGACTACAGGTGTGCCCAGGGGTGCAGGTGTGCCCCGTGGGCTGCAGGTGTGCCACGGGGGAGGCGTGGCAGGAGATCATGCTGGCCAGCCTGCCGGGCAAGCGCTGCGACCCCGAGTCGGACGCGGGCCCGGGGGAGGAGTTCACCTGCGGCAGCAACTTCGCCATCGCCTACTTCATCAGCTTCTTCATGCTCTGCGCCTTCCTGGTGAGACACGGGGCCCTGCCCCACGGCCCCCGCACTGCCCCACACCCCTCAGGACCCCCACGGCCATCCTGACCCCCCTGACCCCCCAGATCATCAACCTGTTCGTGGCTGTCATCATGGACAACTTTGATTACCTGACGCGTGACTGGTCCATCCTGGGCCCGCACCACCTGGACGAGTTCAAGCGCGTGTGGTCCGAGTACGACCCCGCAGCCAAGTGTGTGACTGTCCCCTTGTCCCCATCCGGGGGGTGGCCAGGTGTCTGGACCACCCGTGACCTCCTGTCCCCCTCCCCAGGGGCCGCATCAAGCACCTGGACGTGGTGACGCTGCTGCGCCGCATCCAGCCCCCGCTGGGCTTCGGGAAGCTCTGCCCACACCGTGTGGCCTGCAAGGTTTGGGGGGGGGTCCTGGGGGGATTTGGGGTGCTCCAGTGGGGAGCCACCCAGATTCACCGGCCTCTTGTCCCCTGCCAGCGCCTGGTGGCCATGAACATGCCCCTCAACTCGGACGGGACCGTCACCTTCAACGCCACGCTCTTCGCTCTGGTCCGCACCTCCCTCAAGATCAAGACGGAAGGTGGGGAGCTGGCAGGGTCTGGAGGGGGCAGGGGACAGCAGGGGGTGACAGCCATGGCTGCGTGTCCCCACTCCCTGCAGGGAACCTGGATGTGGCCAACAAGGAGCTTCGGGCTGTGGTGAAGAAGATCTGGAAGAGGACGAAGCCGAAGCTGCTGGACGAGGTCATCCCCCCGCCCGAGGGTGCGTGAGGGCCGTGTCCCCTCCCCTGTCCCCTCAGACCCCCGGCTGTCCCCTGACCCTCCGTGTCCCCCAGAGGAGGAGGTCACCGTCGGGAAGTTCTACGCCACCTTCCTGATCCAGGACTATTTCCGCAAGTTCCGGCGGCGGAAGGAGCGCGGGATGCTGGGTGCCAACGCAGGCCCCAGCAACGAGTGTGCGCTGCAGGTGCGGCACCCCGGGCGGGGCTGGGGGTCCCCGGTGTCACCAGGTGACCCCCCTGACCCTCCTGCGTCCCCCAGGCCGGGCTGCAGACGCTGCAGGCGCTGGGCCCTGAGATGCGCCGGGCACTGAGTGACCTGGAGGGGGACGAGGGCGGGGACGCCCCTTCCGAGGAGCCACTCACCTACGCAGTGAGCCACGCCCACTGAACACACCCTTCCTTTGGCCACGCCCACCGACCACACCCTTCCTTTGGCAATGCCCATCGACCACACCTTTCCTTTGGCCACGCCCACCGACAGCACATTTATCTTTGCCACGCCCACCGGCCTCACCTGTCCCACCCTGGCCACGCCCACAGACCACATCTGCCCCAAAGTCACTCCAAATGGCCACACCTGTCCTGTGGCCACGCCCACCGGCCACACCTGTCCAAAATCCACACCGAATGCCCGCACCTGTGCCGTGGCCGCGCCCACCGACCCGCCTCTCTCCGCAGGCCCCCGAGACGCTCTACGGCTCCGCGCCCGGCTCCCCCCTGCTCTCGGAGCCGCCCCCCGCCCCCAGCCCCGCGCCCACCGAGGGGGAGGACCCCGCGCCCCCCTCTCACGGGGGAGCCCCCCGCCCTGGCGGCAGGTACGGGGGGCTGGGGACACCCCGACACGGGGCGGGGGTCCCGGGGCGGACGGGGGGTGCTCACGGCCCTGTGCGCAGGCGGCGCTCCGACGGGGGGGACCAGGAGGAGGAAGCCCCCGGCGAGGATGCGGAGGAGCCGGGAGGGGAGCCGGGGGACGTCAGCCACGACGAGGAGCTGGAGAGCTCGGCCGCGGCCCGGCGCCGCTGGGTCGGGGACAGGTACCGCGACCCCCGAGCCTCGGGGGGGATCCCCATCTGGAGAGGTCCCTGCCTCTGGGGAGGGGGGTCCCGTCAGCCCTGAGGCTGTGCCCGTGCCAGGCTGCCGGGACCCCCGAAAGCGGGGGGTGTCTCTGTGACTGGGGAGGGGGCACTGGAGGGACCTGTCCCCCCCTGACCCCGCTGGGTCCCCCCGCGCTGGGAGGTGTCCCAGGGGATGTCCCCAGCCCGGACTGACCCCCTTGTTCCCCGCAGGGCGCCGGGACCCCCGCGCTGGGCGGCGGAGCTGCCCCGGGGGGGGTCGCTGCCGCTGCCCCCCCGGCACTTCGCGTTCGGCAGCGGCGCTCGCGAGGGGCAGCAGCTGAAACGGCGCCGGCTCCTGCCCCCCACCCCCGCGGGTACGGCGGGGCCGGGGGGCAAAGGGGGGGCCGGGGCCTCCAGCGAGACCCTCCGTGATCGCAGCCGGCAGCGCTGACAGAGTCCCCCCGTAGCCCGGGGCAGTTCCCCGGTAGCCCCTGAAGGTGCCCCGCTGATGGTGGGGGGAGATGACGCTCCGTGGTGCCCCGATGGGGAGGGGGGTGTCCCGCAGTACCCCAGGAAGGATCCCTGATAGGGGGGGTGACCCCTCCCCGTGCCCCCGGCTGCCCCCGAGGGTTCCTAGAGCCGGGGGGGACTCTGCCCTGTGCCCTCGATAGCCCAGAGGGCTCCTGCCCGGTGCCCGTGAGGGTCCCTGGCTGAGGGGGTGACCCTGCCCGGTTCCCGGAGGGTCCCTGGCCGGGAGCTGACCCTGCCCGGTGCCTGAAGGGTCCCTGGCTGAGTGGGTGACTCTGCCCGGTTCCCGGAGGGTCCCTGGCCAGGGTGGGTGACGCTGTCCGGTTCCCGGAGGGTCCCTGGCCAGGATGGGTGACCCTGCCCGGTTCCCGGAGCGTCCCTGGCCGGGGGCTGACCCTGTCCGGTTTCCAGAGGGTCCCTGGCCGGGGGCTGACCCTGCCCGCTGCCCCCCAGGCCGGAAGCCCTCCTTCACCATCCAGTGCCTGCGGCGGCAGGGTAGCTGCGAGGACGAGCCCATCCCGGGCACTTACAACCCCTCGGGCCCGCCCGGCCCCGCCCGCCCGCAGGTACTGCTGGAGCTGGGACAGACAGACGGGCAGGGGGGACACTGTGACAGCGCCACCCCCGCGCTGACCCCCTCCCGCCCGCAGGGCTACGGCAGCTCCGAGACCTGGCGCCTGGGGGGCTCCTCGCAGGCCTGGGCGGCCCCGGCCCGCGGGCACGTTCTGTACGCGCCGCTCATCCTGGTGGAGGGGGCTCCGGCGGCGGGGCCGGGCGGCAGCCTGCCCCCCCTCAACCGCTGGTTCCCCCCCGCGCCGCTGCGCCTGCGGCCCTGCGGGCCCCACGACGCGCTGGCCCGGGGCTCGGCCGACAGCCTGGTGGAGGCCGTGAGTGGGGGGACGTGGGGGGGATTTGGGGTGACATGGCTCGGCCAGCAGCCAGGGGGAGGGTGTGAGTGGGGGGACGTGGCAGGGACATGGGGGGGACTTGGGGGGCACATAGAGTGACATGGCTCGGCCGGCAGTCTGGGGGAGGCCATGAGGGAGGGACACCCCATGGCTTGGCCAACAGCCTGGTGGAGGCAGTGAGTAAGGAGAGGGACACAGGCACGCCCCCGGTGCCGGTGCCAGCGCCTCCCCCTCGCCCCCCACAACCCAGGTGCTGATCTCGGAGGGGCTGGGGCTGTTCGCCCGCGACCCCAAGTTCGTGGCGGTGGCCAAGCGCGAGATCGCGGACGCGTGCGACATGACGATGGACGAGATGGAGAGCGCGGCCGCGGACCTGCTGACCCGGCGCCGCGCCCCGCCCGCGCCCACGCCCGCCGTCTACAGCGACGAGGAACCGCTGCGGCCGCCGGCGGAGGAGGAGCTGGCGGACGAGATGGGCTGGGCCGGCGGCGTCTAGAACCCGGCACCGCGGAGCGGGGACGGCTCTAGAACCCGGCACCGCGAGTGTGGGCAGGCCGGCTCTAGATCCCGGGGTTGTGAGGCGGGCTCTAGAACCCGGCACCGCGAGTGTGGGCAGGCCGGCTCTAGAACCCGGGGTTGTGAGGCGGGCTCTGGAACCCGGCACCGCGAGTGTGGGCAGGCCGGCTCTAGATCCCGGGGTTGTGAGGCGGGCTCTAGAACCCGGCACCGCGAGGGTGGGCAGGCCGGCTCTAGAGCCCGGGGTTGTGAGGCGGGCTTTAGAACCCGGCACCGCGAGTGTGGGCAGGCCGGCTCTAGATCCCGGGGTTGTGAGGCGGGCTCTAGAACCCGGCACCGCGAGTGTGGGCAGGCCGGCTCTAGAACCCGGGGTTGTGAGGCGGGCTCTGGAACCCGGCACCGCGAGTGTGGGCAGGCCGGCTCTAGATCCCGGGGTTGTGAGGCGGGCTCTAGAACCCGGCACCGCGAGTGCGGGCAGACCGGATCTAGAACCCGTGACGTTTTCCCTCAGAAAAAGGACGTGAGGGCGGCTCTAGAACCCGTGACATTTTCCCTCAGAAAAAGGACGTGAGGGCGGCTCTAGAACCCGTGGGACGTGAGGGCCGCTCTAGAACCCGGCCTCGCAAGGCCGCCCGCGGTTGATCTAGAACGCGGCTCTAGAACCCGGCACCGACACCGGACCTCGTGGGGGGCAATGTTACCTCAGGAAAAAAAGGGATTTTTATCAAAAAGTTTCGATTTTTTTCCTCACACAAGGAGGGGTTTATTCTGGAAAAGGGGTATTTGCCTCAGGGATGGGGTTTTTTTCCTGAAAAAGGTGGGTTTTTTCCCTCAGGAAAAGGGGTATTTGCCTCAAAAAAAGGAAGTTTTTACTCAAAATCAAGAAGTGTGTTTTCCTTCAAAATAACCAAGCTGTGTTTTCCTAAGGGAAAGGAAGGGTTCCTCAAAAAAGGAAGGGATTTACCTAAAAAAAAGTATTTTTTTTTCTTCTGGAACAGAAATATGCGTTGGGGTGGGGGGGAGTAGAATCAGAAAATTAATTTTTTCCTCAGAAAAAGGGGTATTTACCTCAAAAAGATTTTTTCCTCAAGAAACCCACTCCAAACATAACCGCAAACAAACTACTTTTTCCTCAAAAAGGACGTTCTTGCTCAAAAAAAAAAAGGGATTTTGCCTCAATTTAGAAAAACCAGGGAGTTACATAAAAAATATAAAGAGGGGTTTACCTCAGAAAAAAAAAAAAAAGGAGGTGTTCTCTAGAAAAAGCTTATTTACTTTAAATTTGCTGTTCAGAGGAGGATTTTCCTCAGGAAAAGGTATGTTTACCTCAAAAAAATTAGGAGTTTTATCTCAGGAAAAGAGACATTTACCTCCTGGCGATGGTGAATTGTTCTCAAAAAGGAATATTCCCTTTTGAAAAGGGATAATTACCTAAAAAAAAAATCCTTTAAAAAGAGTTTTGCCTAAAAAAGAAGTTTTCTATTCCAAGAAAATGAGGTGTTTTCCCCTCAAAAATGAAGTTTTGCCTCATGAAAAGCGAGATTTACAACCAAAAAGGAGGGACTGCCAAAAAGAAAAAAAAAAAAGCGGGGGGGGGGGGTTTTTACATCAGGAAAAAGGATTTTGTCACCTCAGAAAAGGTAAATTTTACATTACAAAGGAAGCATTTAAGAGGAATTTTCACCTCAGAAATGGGGATTTTTACCTCAAAAAGGAGGATTTTTATCTCCAAAAAAGCAGAATTTACCTCAAGCAAGGGAGTTCTACTGCAAATAGAGGAATATTAACACCGAGGAGGATTTTACCTCACACAGTTGAGTTTTAAATCAGGAAAAAAAAAAAAAAAGGATTTTTTTTTTCTGAGAAAAAGTGAATTTTACCTCACAAAAGGGGTTTTACCTGAGAGGGGGATTTTATCTTAGGAACGGTAAATTTTACCTCAGAGACAAAGGCTGTATCTGAAGAAAGGTGAATGTTTTACTTCAGAAAGAGTAAAATTTACCCCATGAAACAGGGTTTAACTGGAAGAAAAAGCACTTTTCACCTCAAGGAGGGGAATTTTACCTCAGAAAAGGGGTTTTTACCCAAGGAAAGGTAAATTTTGCCTCACAAAAGAGGGTTTTACCTCAGGAAATAACATTTCACACCCCAGAAAGGGGGATTTTACCTCATGGAAGGGGTGTTTTACATCACAAAAGTGGTTTTTCCCTCAGAAAAAGTAAATTTTACCTCACAGAAGAGGGTTTTACCTCAGGAAAAAGCATTTCTGCCCTCAAGAAGGGGGGGGGACTTTACTTCAGAAAACTTTACCTCAGAAAACGGAAACCTTACCTCACTCACTGAAGAGGGTTTTACCTCATGAAAGTGTTCTTCCCTTCAGGAAGGATTTTATCTCAGGAGGGGGGTTTTTATCTCAGGAAATGTGAATTCTACCTCATAACTGAGAGGTTTACTTCAAGAAAGGGACATGTTTTACCTCATGGAAGACAGTTTTACCACAGAAAAGAACTTTTCACCTCGGGGAGGCAGATTTTGCCTCAGAAATGTAACATTTAACTCACTTAAAGAGGGTTTTACCTCATGAAAAAGCTTTGTTCTCTTCATGAAAGGGGCATTTTACCTCAGAAAAGTGGATTTTTACCTTAGAAAGGTAAATTTTACCTCACAGAATCGGGTTTTAGCTCATGAAACAACATGTCACATCTTAGAATGGGAAATTTTACGTCCGGAAAGGGGTGTTTTACCTAAGGGGGAAGGTTTTACCTTCAGACAAGAGGGTTTTTACCTCAGGAAAGGTAAATTTTACCTCACGGAAGCGCATTTTTCATCTCACGGAGGGGTTTTTCCCTCAGGACCGGGACTCGCTCCAGGGGAGGTTCCCGCGCCCGCCCGGGCCCCGCCCCTCGCGCGCGCCCATTGGTGGAGCCGGCGGCCAATGGGGAGGCGGCACCGCGAGCGCCCCCAGGAGGCTGCGCGGGGATTTGGGGGGGGGCGAACCCCAAAAACCCGAACCCCAAAAAGCCGAACCCCAAAACCCCGACCCCCCAAAAATCCCGAACCCCAAAAACCCGAACCCCCAAAACCCGAACCAGAAATATGCGTTGGGGTGGGGGGGAGTAGAATCAGAAAATTAATTTTTTCCTCAGAAAAAGGGGTATTTACCTCAAAAAGATTTTTTCCTCAAGAAACCCACTCCAAACATAACCGCAAACAAACTACTTTTTCCTCAAAAAGGACGTTCTTGCTCAAAAAAAAAGGGATTTTGCCTCAATTTAGAAAAACCAGGGAGTTACATAAAAAATATAAAGAGGGGTTTACCTCAGAAAAAAAAAAAAAGGAGGGGTTCTCTAGAAAAAGCTTATTTACTTTAAATTTGCTGTTCAGAGGAGGATTTTCCTCAGGAAAAGGTATGTTTACCTCAAAAAAATTAGGAGTTTTATCTCAGGAAAAGAGACATTTACCTCCTGGCGATGGTGAATTGTTCTCAAAAAGGAATATTCCCTTTTGAAAAGGGATAATTACCTAAAAAAAAAATCCTTTAAAAAGAGTTTTGCCTAAAAAAGAAGTTTTCTATTCCAAGAAAATGAGGTGTTTTCCCCTCAAAAATGAAGTTTTGCCTCATGAAAAGCGAGATTTACAACCAAAAAGGAGGGACTGCCAAAAAGAAAAAAAAAAAGGGGGGGGATTTTACATCAGGAAAAAGGATTTTGTCACCTCAGAAAAGGTAAATTTTACATTACAAAGGAAGCATTTAAGAGGAATTTTCACCTCAGAAATGGGGATTTTTACCTCAAAAAGGAGGATTTTTATCTTCAAAAAAAGCAGAATTTACCTCAAGCAAGGGAGTTCTACTGCAAATAGAGGAATATTAACACCGAGGAGGATTTTACCTCACACAGTTGAGTTTTAAATCAGAAAAAAAAAAAAAAGGATTTTTTTTTCTGAGAAAAAGTGAATTTTACCTCACAAAAGGGGTTTTACCTGACAGGGGGAGGGATTTTATCTTAGGAATGGTAAATTTTACCTCAGAGACAAAGGCTGTATCTGAAGAAAGGTGAATGTTTTACTTCAGAAAGAGTAAAATTTACCCCATGAAACAGGGTTTAACTGGAAGAAAAAGCACTTTTCACCTCAAGGAGGGGAATTTTACCTCAGAAAAGGGGTTTTTACCCAAGGAAAGGTAAATTTTGCCTCACAAAAGAGGGTTTTACCTCAGGAAATAACATTTCACACCCCAGAAAGGGGGATTTTACCTCATGGAAGGGGTGTTTTACATCACAAAAGTGTTTTTTCCCTCAGAAAAAGTAAATTTTACCTCACAGAAGAGGGTTTTACCTCAGGAAAAAGCATTTCTCCCCTCAAGAAGGGGGGGGGACTTTACTTCAGAAAACTTTACCTCAGAAAACGGAAACCTTACCTCACTCACTGAAGAGGGTTTTACCTCATGAAAGTGTTCTTCCCTTCAGGAAGGATTTTATCTCAGGAGGGGGGTTTTTATCTCAGGAAATGTGAATTCTACCTCATAACTGAGAGGTTTACTTCAAGAAAGGGACATGTTTTACCTCATGGAAGACAGTTTTACCACAGAAAAGAACTTTTCACCTCGGGGAGGCAGATTTTGCCTCAGAAATGTAACATTTAACTCACTTAAAGAGGGTTTTACCTCATGAAAAAGCTTTGTTCTTTTCATTAAAGGGGCATTTTACCTCAGAAAAGTGGATTTTTACCTTAGAAAGGTAAATTTTACCTCACAGAATCGGGTTTTAGCTCATGAAACAACATGTCACATCTTAGAATGGGAAATTTTACGTCCGGAAAGGGGTGTTTTACCTAAGGGGGAAGGTTTTACCTTCAGACAAGAGGGTTTTTACCTCAGGAAAGGTAAATTTTACCTCACGGAAGCGCATTTTTCATCTCACGGAGGGGTTTTTCCCTCAGGACCGGGACTCGCTCCAGGGGAGGTTCCCGCGCCCGCCCGGGCCCCGCCCCTCGCGCGCGCCCATTGGTGGAGCCGGCGGCCAATGGGGAGGCGGCACCGCGAGCGCCCCCAGGAGGCTGCGCGGGGATTTGGGGGGGGGCGAACCCCAAAAACCCGAACCCCAAAAAGCCGAACCCCAAAACCCGAACCCCCAAAAAGCCGAACCCCCAAAAATCCTGAACCCCCCAAAAACCCGAACCCCAAAACCCCAAAAACCAAAGCCCTAAAACCTCTGCACCCCAAAACCTCTGCACCCCAAAACCTCTGTACCCCAAAAACCTAAACCCCAAAACCACTGCACCCCAAAAACCAAAACCCAAAAAACCAAAACCCCAAAACCACTGCAACCCAAAACCTCTGCACCCCAAAAAACATCGTACCCCAAACCACTGCACCCCAAAACCAAAGCCCCAAAACCACTGCACCCCAAAAACTCTGCATCCCAAACCATTGTACCCCAAAACCTCTGTACCCCAAAAACCAAAACCTCTGCAACCCAAAAACCAAAGCCCTAAAGCTACTGCACCCCAAAACCTCTGCACCCCAGAACCTCTGCACCCCAAAAACCAAAGCCCTAAAATCACTGCGCCCCAAAATCTCTGCAACCCAAAACCACCGCAACCCAAAAACCAAAGCCCCAAAACCACTGTACCCCAAAAACCAAAGCCCTAAAACCTCTGCACCCCAAAACCGTACCCCAAACCATTGTACCCCAGAACCTCCGCACCCCAAAAC
>NW_024368852.1:0-977 GCF_014805655.1 Passer montanus | reverse complement strand
AGGGATTTGTGTGGTTTGGGGATTTGTGGGTTTTATGGGGTTTGGGGATTTGAGGGGTTTATGGGGTTTGTGGGGCTTAGGGGGATTTGTGGGGTTTATGGGGTTTGGGGATTTGAAGGGGTTTAGGGGTTTATGGGGTTTGGGCATTTATGGGGATTTGGGGTTTATGGGGATTTGGGGTTTAGGGATTTGTGTGGTTTGGGGATTTGTGGAGTTTATGGGGTTTGGGGTTTATGGGGTTTAGGATATTTGTGGGGTTATGGGGTTTAGGGGTTTATGGGGTTATGGAGTTCATGGGGTTTTGGGGGGATTTGGGGTTTGTGGGGTTTATGGAGTTCATGGGGTTTGGGGGTTTCTGGGGATTTGGGGTTTATGGATTTGTGAGGTTTGAGATTGGAGGGGTTTATGGTGTTTAGGGAATTTGTGGGGTTTTGGGGTTTAAGAGATTTAGAGGTTTTGGGGTTTAGGGATTTGTGGGGTTCAGGGGATTTAGGAAGGTTCAGGGTTTTAGGAGTTTATGGGGTTATGGGGTTTATGGGGGTTTTGGAGTTTAGGGGATTTGGGGGGGTTTAGGGGTTTATTGGGGTTTGGGGTTTATGGGGTTTTGGGGTTTATAGGGTTTGGGGATTATGGGGTTTTGGGGTTTATGGGGTTTATGGGGTTTATAGGGTTTGGGGGGTTATGGGGTGTGTGGGGTTATGGGGTTCATGGGGTTTAGGGGATTTATGGGGTTTGGGGATTTGTGGGGTTTGAGATTGAAGGGGTTTATGGTGTTTAGGGAATTTGTGGGGTTTTGGGGTTTAAGAGATTTAGAGGTTTTGGGGTTTAGGGATTTGTGGGGTTCAGGGGATTTAGGAAGGTTCAGGGTTTTAGGAGTTTATGGGGTTATGGGGTTTATGGGGGTTTTGGAGTTTAGGGGATTTGGGGGGGTTTAGGGGTTTATTGGGGTTTGGGGTTTATGGGGTTTTGGGGTTTAT
>NW_024368851.1:0-977 GCF_014805655.1 Passer montanus | reverse complement strand
TTAGCAGACACCTGGCTTTTCAAACCAAACCAGGCAGCAAATGATTCAGGGAAAGCAAAGGGCTTTAATAGTCAAGGCAGCCTTTCCTCACCTTGATTCTCCCTCACCTCTGTTTCAATTTGGGAAATTGTTATTACCACTGAGATTTTTAAGGGAGATACTTGAAGGCCTGGGCTGTCATACATGCACAGGGGAAAAGCCACAATCATCAGGAAATCCCTCAAACCAGAGGATCTCTCATCTCAGCAGCCTGCCAGAGCTCCAGAGCAAGGAAAAACTTCCTAATTGCAGGGGGCACCCCAGTGAATTGGCCCTTACCCCAGACTGCTGAAAGCTATCCATATGCATCTCCTAAAAAAGGCTCAGTGTTGCTTAGCTTATTTCTCTCTCTTGCTTTCACTCAATTCCACCAGGTTCTGTGTGCACAGAGGGCTGCCAGATGATATTTAATGACAAATTCAGGCACCTAGTGCCATCCTCCCCCCGAGGGTGACTGAGACCCCCTTTGGGGCTGTGGAGGGGTCAGGGGCAGCTCAGGTGGCAGCAGGGACAGCTTGGAAAGACTGAGACAGCACAAGTGCTTCGCTTGGGCACCCAGATTGCTCCCACAGTTTGAAAACAGATAAAACATGGTAATTTTTGCACGGAGAAGGCTCTTGCTGAGTTACCAAGGCAATGCCAGCCCCCTGGATCGCTCTGGCAGCAGCAGTGAGCTGGTGCAGGGGAAGCTGCACGGGTCCCTCAGCCAGGGGAGGGACAGAGCTCTGTGCTCACGGCTGCTGCTCATGCTGCAGCTTCTCCTCCCCTCCCTCAGGGTCCCCTCCAGCCCCTTCCCCTTCCCTCGGGCTGTTTGAGGAGGCCACAGAAATCCAGTGCCAATTCCTTTGTGCAGCAGTCAAGTGAGACAGGTCTGCCCTGCTGAGCAAGACCAGAAGCAAAATTATGAAGGAGAAAGTGAAACCCACCAAACTGGGAAT
>NW_024368850.1:0-977 GCF_014805655.1 Passer montanus | reverse complement strand
TTTGGGGGGATTTTGGGGTTTTTTGGGATTTTCAGGGTTTTTTTTGGGATTTTCAGGGGTGTTTTTGTGCATTTCAGGTTTATTTTGGGGGGATTTTGGGTTTTTTTGGGATTTTCAGGGGTATTTTTGGGAATTGAAGGGGTATTTTTTTGTATTTCTGGATGTTTCAGGGGGATTTTTGGGACCTTCAGGGTTATTTTTGTGTTTTTCAGGGCTATTTGGGGGTATTTTGGGCATTTCTGGGGGTTTCAGGGGTATTTTTGGATATTTTTGGGATTTTCAGGCATATTTTTTTGCATTTTAGGGTTTTTTTGGGGGCATTTTTGGGTGTTTCAGGGGTATTTTTGTGAATTACAGGGGTCTTTTTTTGCATTTCAGGTTTATTTTGGGGGGATTTTGGGTTTTTTTGGGATTTTCAGGGGTATTTTTGGGAATTGAAGGGGTATTTTTTTGTATTTCTGGATGTTTCAGGGGGATTTTTGGGACCTTCAGGGTTATTTTTGTGTTTTTCAGGGCTATTTGGGGGTATTTTGGGCATTTCTGGGGGTTTCAGGGGTATTTTTGGATATTTTTGGGATTTTCAGGCATATTTTTTTGCATTTTAGGGTTTTTTTGGGGGCATTTTTGGGTGTTTCAGGGGTATTTTTGTGAATTCCAGGGGTATTTTTTTGTATTTCTGGATGTTTCAGGGGGATTTTTGGGATTTTCAGGGGTATTTCTGGTGCATTTCAGGTTTTTTGGGGGGTATTTCAGGCATTTTTGGGTGTTTCAGGGGTATTTTTGTGAATTTCAGGGGTATTTTTTGTATTTTTGGGTGTTTCAGGGGTATTTTTTGGTTTTTGGGATTTTCAGGGGTATTTTTTGAGCATTTCAGGGGTATTTTGGGGGTATTTTTGGCATTTTTTGGTATTTCAGGGGTATTTTTGATATTTTTGGGATTTTCAGGCGTATTTTTTTGCATTTTAGGGTTTTTTTGG
>NW_024368849.1:0-977 GCF_014805655.1 Passer montanus | reverse complement strand
TTAGGACATGGATTAGACTCAATCCCCCCTACTCAAAATTCCCAATCCCGTTCCACCCATTCCCAAGCATTCAGGATTCATGGATTAGACACCTCCCACCATTCCCTGTCCCATTTCAGCCATTCCCAGAAAAACAAAGGACATGGATTAGACCCCCCCTTCAAAATTCCCAATCCCACTCCAGCCATTCCCAAGGACATCCATGGATCAGAGCCCTCCCAACATTCCCTGTCTCATTCCAGCCATTCCCAAGGATTCAGGATTCATGGATCAGACCCCTCCCAACATTCCCAATCCCGTTCCAGCCATTCCCAAGGATTCAGGACAGGGATTAGACCCCTCCAGAATTCCCCATCCCATGCCCAAGGACATCCATGGATTAGACCCCTCCCAACATTCCCAATCCCATTCCAGACATTCCCAAGGGTTCAGGACATGGATTAACCCCTTCCAACATTCCCTATCCCACTCCAGCCATTCCCAGAAAAAAAAGGACATGGATTAGACACCCCCCAACATCCCAGTCCCATTCCAGCCATTCCCAGGGATTCAGGACAGGGATCCGACTCCTCCCAACATTCTCAATCCTGTTCCAGCCATTCCCAAGGATTCAGGATTCATGGATCAGACCCCTCCCAACATTCCCAATCCCGTTCCAGCCATTCCCAAGGATTCAGGACAGGGATTAGACCCCTCCAAAATTCCCATTCCCATTCCCAGTGCAATCCCTGGATTAGACCCCCCCCCTCAAAATTCCTTATCCCACTCCAGCCCTTCCCAGGAAAAAAAAAAACCCATTGATTAGACCCCTCCCAACATTCCCTGTCTCGTTCCAGACATTCCCAAGGATTCAGGATTCATGGATCAGACCCTCCCAACATTCCCTATCCCACTCCAGCCATTCCCAAGGATTTAGGACATGGATTAGACTCAATCCCCCCCAACTCAAAATTCCCAGTCCCATTCCACCCATTCCC
>NW_024368848.1:0-977 GCF_014805655.1 Passer montanus | reverse complement strand
AGCCCCAGTGACACCAGTACAGCCCCAGTACAGCCCCCCCAGTGCCACCAGCACAGCCCCAGTGCCACCAGTGTTCCCAGTACAGCCCCAGTGCCACCAGTATCACCAGTGCCCCCAGTACAGCCCCAGTGCCACCACTGCCACCAGTATCACCACTACAGCCCCAGTACAACCCCACCAGTGCCACCAGTACAGCCCCAGTGCCCCCAGTACAGCCCCAGTGCCACCAGTACAGCCCCAGTGCCCCCAGTACAGCCCCAGTGCCACCAGTACAGCCCCAGTGCCCCCAGTACAGCCCCAGTGCCACCAGTACAGCCCTAGTACAGCCCCCACAGTGTTCCCAGTACCGTGCCACCCCTGCCGCCAGTGCCACCAGTGACACCAGCACAGCCCCAGTACGGCCCCCCCAGGGTTCCCAGGACAGCCCCAGTGCCACCAGTACAGCCCCAGTACAGCCCCCACAGTGTTCCCAGTACAGTGCCACCCGTGCCGCCAGTGCCACCAGTGACACCAGCACAGCCCCAGTACGGCCCCCCCAGTGTTCCCAGTACAGCCCCAGTGCCACCAGTATCACCAGTGCCCCCAGTACAGCCCCAGTGCCACCACTGCCACCAGTATCGTACAGCCCCCCCAGTGTTCCCAGTACAGTGCCACCAGTATCACCAGTGCCCCCAGTACAGCCCCGGTGCCACCACTGCCACCAGTACAGCCCCAGTACAGCCCCAGTACAACCCCACCAGTGCCACCAGTACGGCCCCAGTGCCACCAGTACAGCCCCAGTACGTCCCCACCAGTGCCACCAGTACAGCCCCAGTGCCACCAGTACAGCCCCAGTGCCCCCCCAGTATCCCCAGTACAGCCCCAGTGCTCCCAGTACAGCCCCAGTGCCACCAGTGCCACCAGTACAGCCCCAGTGCCCCTCCAGTATCCCCAGTACAGCCCCAGTGTTCCCAGTACAGCCCCAGTACAGCCCCCCA
>NW_024368847.1:0-978 GCF_014805655.1 Passer montanus | reverse complement strand
ATTTTCCTGATTTATTTCCCCAATTTTCCAAATTTACTTTCCTGATTTTTTCCCAATTTTCCCAATTTATTTTCCCAACTTTCCTGATTTTCCTCCCCAATTTTCCTACCCCGATTTTCCTAATTATTTTCTCAATTTTCACAATATTTTCCTGCTTTTTTTCCCAATTTTCCCAATTTATTTTCCTGCTTTTTTTCCCAATTTTCCTATTTTATTTTCCTATTTTTTTCCAATTTTCCTAATTTATTTTCCTGCTTTTTTCCCCAATTTTCCCAATTTATTTCCCCTACTTATTTCCCCATCTTTCCTGATTTGTTTTCCCATTTTCCTGATTTTCTTCCCCAATTTTCCTCATTTTTCCCGATTTTTCCCCCCATTAATTTCCCTGATTTCCCCAATTTTTTCCGGATTTATTTTCCTGATTTTCCCAATTTATTTCCCCAATTTATTTCCCTAATTTTCCTGATTTATTTCCCCAATTTTCCCAATTTACTTTCCCAATTTTTCCCCAATTTCCACAATTTATTTTCCTGATTTTCCCAATTAATTTCCCCAATTAATTTCCCCGATTTCCCCAACTTTTCCTGATTTATTTTCCTGATTTTCCCAATTTATTTCCCCAATTAATTTCCCCAGTTTTCCCAATTTTTTCCCCAATTTCCCCGATTTATTTTCCTGATTTTCTCAATTTATTTTCCCAATTTATTTCCCTAATTTTCCTGATTTATTTTCCCAATTTTCTTCCCCAATTTCCCAATATTTTCCAGATTTATTTTCTCTTTTTCCTTTTCCTCCCCCCCCCCCCCCTTTTGGGGGAATTTTCCTTTTTTCCACCTTTTTTTTCCCACTTTTTTTCCACTTTTCCAGAGGCTCCTGCGCATCTCGGGGGGAATTTTGGGAATTTTTTGGGTGGATTTTGATGCATTTTGGGGATTTGGGGGGATTTGGAGGGATTTTTGGGGAAATTTTGTGGGGATT
>NW_024368846.1:0-978 GCF_014805655.1 Passer montanus | reverse complement strand
GGACTATTCCCTGGTCAGTCCCTCCCCTCGCTCGAGTACCCCCTGGTGGACTATTCCCTGGTCAATCCCTCCCCTCGCTCCTCCTTACTGGTATCCCATTGGCTGTGGACCTCCTCCTCCATCCCCCATTCCCCCAGGTGTAAAGGTCTCCCACCATGAGCCCTCAGCCTCTTCCCATGCTGGTTTTTCCATCTGCTGGTTCTCAAGACAATAAAAAGAGGACATTCGTTCCCACATGGAAAAGACCTCTTCTCGTCTTTTGCTTTCATCCATGTAAGATCATATGGGCTAGGGTCCACAGCTAGCCGGACTGGACCTAAACAGCCTGTCCAGACATGGTCTTACACCTCCTAGGTACTACTGCCAAAAAGTTCCACTAATTCAAAGATTCTTTCAGGATCTCGCAGCGCCAAAATGTGGATCTCTCTACATTCTGCTCCAGGCCATAGCTCATCAAGTTTCCATTACCGGCCAGGTGCCCCCACCACCATCGTGCAGGTAGCGGTAGCTTCTGCGATGCTGGGACTATTTAACGCCTCTCTTTATGTGGGTGCTGGGAAGGAGAAGCTGCCGCCGTTGCACCTGCCCTTCTGTCCGCAGTGCAGCTGGCTTGGAGCAGCCAGGCAGACAAGGTTTGCCGCAGGTCATGCCGGGATGGCGGCAGCCATGGCAGCGCATTGCCATGTGCTGCACCTGGATGGCTCCAGGCAGCAGTGCCTTGCCACCCCTGGGAAAAAACTGCACGTGGGCTCTTTTGATTTTGTTCTTAAATATGTCATCACAGAGGCATTACAGCCTCTCTAATTTGCCCAGTAGCATGCCCCTCTTCAGAGACATCAGAGACTGGCTCTGTCGGACATGGTGGAAGCTTCTAGCGGCCTTCTGCAGGAGCTGCCCCCATGGCCCTCCCCCACTACCAAAAACCAAGCTGTGCCAAATCCAACACACACAGCTGCCTTTTTCCAGCTCTGTCTTGTT
>NW_024368845.1:0-978 GCF_014805655.1 Passer montanus | reverse complement strand
GTAGCCCGGGCGCAGCAGGGGCAGGAAGGTGCCCGTGACCCTGACGTGGTCCCCGGGCTGGGCCTGGCGCGTGTTGGCCCCGCTCAGGTGCAGCGACAGCGAGCGGGGCAGGTGCCCCACGGGCACCTGGTCTGACTGCAAGGACAGGTGGGAGGCAATTTCAGGACAATGAAGTCAATTTTGGGACTTTAGAACTGATTTGGGACCGTTCTGGGGCATTTTCAGGATGTTAAAGTGAATTTTTGGGGTATTTTTGGGCATTCGGGGACGTTTTTGGACGTTAAAATCAATTCTGGGGAGATTTCTGGACATTTGGAGACACTTTTTGGACCGTTTAGGGACATTAGAAACAATTTGGGGGAGTTTCTGGGACATTTGGAGCAATTTTGGGACATTTCAGAACAACCGACACCATTTCGAAGGCCCCAGCCACCATTTTGGATCCAATTTTGAAGGAATTTTGGAGGATTTTGGAGTTTGATGAGGGAATTTTGGGATCCTCCTTCATCCACAAGTTCCTGAATCCATAATCCCCAGAATTTTCTGGATTTGGAACCAATTTTAAAACCCTGGAGTCCATTCCAAAGACACTGGCTGCCATTTTGAAGGCCCCAGCCACCATTTTGGAGCCATTTCTGAGTGGATTTTGGAGTTTCTTGAAGGAATTTTTTTTTTATTTTGGGGTTTCTTGCCAGGAATTTCAGGTTCCGCCTCATTTAGGAGCTCGTGGATCCACAATTCCCAGAATTTGGTGGATTTGGAGCCAGTTTTAAGACCCTGAAGTCCATTTTAAAGGCCCTGGATGTCATTTTGGAGCCGTTTCTGAGGAGATTTTGGAGTTTCCTGAGGGGCTTTTTGGGCTTTTGGGGTTTCCCGTCAGGAATTTGGGGTTTCCCCTCACTCAGGACCTCCTGAGTCCAAAATTCCCAGAATTTGGTGGATCTGGAGCTAATTTTAAGACCCTCCAGTCCATTTTGA
>NW_024368844.1:0-979 GCF_014805655.1 Passer montanus | reverse complement strand
TGTGCCACTGGCCCCTGGACCTGAACGCTAGCCCTTTTCCCTGGAAAATGAAAGTCAAGAGCCCAGATTCCTGATGTCAGTTTACAGGAGGCGCTTGGCACTGTCAAGCCAGCCACAGTTGCATTTGTTACGGCATCCTGCAATGTTCGCAATTTCTACAGGGAAACGGCCACTCTAGGGCACTGGTCATTGGACAAAAACAACCGCCCTTTTCACAGGGAAACAAAATCCACACGCTTAGATTCCTGATGTCAGTTTGCAGGAGGCACTTGACACTGTCAAACCACTCACAGTTGCTGATGTTGGCACCTTGCCTCTGGAAGGCATCCTGTGACGTTTGGAAGTTCAGCCAGCAGCAGGCCACTCACGGCCACTGAACCCTGCTTAAGAACGCCGGCACTTTTCCCTGGGAAACAAAACTCACGAGCCTACGTTCCTGATGTCAGTTTGTTGAAGGCACTTGGCACTGTCAGTTCAGCCACAGTTGCTGCTGGTGGCACCGTGCGTCTGCGAGACATCCTGTGACGTTTGGAATTTCAGCTGCCAAAAGGCCACTCCATGCCACTGGCCCATGGACACGAACGCTGGCCCTTTTCCCAGCGAAATGTAATTCAAAAGGCCAAGTTCCTGATGTCAGTTAACAGGAGGACTTGGCACTGTCACACCAGCCACAGTTGCATTTGGAGGCAGCTTGTGTCTGGGAGGCATCCTGCGACGTTGGGAATTTCAGAAGGCAGCAGGCCACTAGGGGCCACCTGAACCGGGACATGAACAATGGCCTTTTTCTGTGAGAACCAAAACTCAGCAGGCCAGGTTCCTGATGTCTGTTTGCAGAAGGCACTTGGCACTGTCAAACCAGCCACACTTGCCTGTGGTGTCACCTTCGTCTGGGAGGCATCCTGCGATGTTCAGAATTTCTGCAGGGAAACAGCCACTCTCGGGCACTGGTCGTAGGAGAAAAACGATGGCCCTTTTCACA
>NW_024368843.1:0-979 GCF_014805655.1 Passer montanus | reverse complement strand
CTCTTTTTCTGGGATTTTTGGGCTCTGGAAGTTCCTAAATCCCCAATTTTCCCTGATTTTGGGGTCTCTGGATGTGCCTAAATCCCCATTTTTCAGGATTTTGGGGATCTGGAAGTGCCTAAATCTCCTTTTTTTCAGGATTTTTGGGGATGTGGGAGTGTCCAGACCCCCCTGTACCCAAAATTTGGGGAACTGAGAATTCACAAATCCCGATTTTTCCAGGATTTTGGGGGTTTGGGAACATCCAGACCCCCCCTGTACCCAAAATCTGGGGAACTTGGAATTCCCAAATCCTCTATTTTTTGGGATTTTGGGGCTGAGGAAGTGCCTAAATCCCCATTTTTCCAGGATTTTTGGGGATCTGGGAGTGTCCAAACCCCCCTGTACCCAAAATTTTGGGAACTAGGAATTCCAAAATCCTCTTGTCCCTGGATTTTGGGGCTCTGGATGTGCCTAAATCCCCATTTTTCTGGATTTTTGGGGCTCTGGAAGTGCCTAAATCCCCAATTTTTCAGGATTTTTGGGCTCTGGAAGTGCCTAAATCCCCATTTTTCTGGATTTTTGGGGATCTGGGAGTTCCTAAATCCCCTTTTTTCCAGGATTTTTGGGGTTCTGGGAGTGCCCAAACCCCCCCTGTACCCAAAATTTGGGGAACTGGGAAGTGTCGTCCCCTGGAATTGTTCATTTTCTGTGCTGGGCGTGTTTTGGTTGATAAATAAAGGAATTTTTCCCATTTCTCTCCGAGGAATCCTGTGCGAGTTTCCTTTCCGGGGTTTAATATTTACACAAGGAATTCTAAAAACCTCAAAAAATTCAAAATAATTCATTATTAAAATTCAATTTTTTCCTAAAATTTCAAAGCACAGATCTGGAATTTCTCACTTTTTTTACTCAGAAAAGGAATTCTAAAAAACCTCAAAAAATACAAAATAATTCGTTATTTAGGATTCATTTTTTTCTATAATTTCAAAGAATATAT
>NW_024368842.1:26272-33690 GCF_014805655.1 Passer montanus | reverse complement strand
TCTGTCCCTGTCCCGGTGTCTGTCCCGGTCCCGCTGTCGGTCCCGGTTGTTCCTGGTGTCAGCTCCAGGAGTGGCTCGGGGGGCTCGAAGCAGCACCGGGGGGTCCCGGTGTCGGTCCCGGTGTCGGTGCCGGTTGTTCCTGGTGGCTCGGGGGGCTCAAAGCAGAACCAAGGGGTGGTGCCGGTGCCGCTGTCTGTCCCGGTTGTTCCCGGTGGTGGCTCCAGGAGTGGCTCGGGGGGCTCAAAGCTGAACCGGGGGGCGGCGCTGCTGTCTGTCCCGCTGTCTGTCCTGGTGTCGGTGCCGGTCTCTGTCCCAGTCCCGGTCCCGCTGTCTGTCCCGGTGTCTGCCCCGGTCCTGCTGTCTGTCCCTGTCCCGGTCCCTGTCCCGGTCCCGGTGTCTGCCCCTGTCCCGGTGCCTGTCCCGCTGTCTGTCCCAGTCCCGGTCCCGGTGCCTGTCCCGGTGTCAGTCCCGGTGCCGGTCCCTGTCCCAGTCCCTGTCCCGCTGTCTGTCCCGGTGCCGGTGCCGGTCTCTGTCTCGGTGCCGGTGCCGGTCCCGGTGTCCGTCCCGGTGCCGGTGCCGGTGCCGGCGCGGCCGCGGAACCAGTCGCGGTTGCGGCGCAGCGCCCGCAGCATCTCCCGCGCGTCCGGGTGCACGAGCTCGGCCCAGGCCTCCCACAGCGGCTGCACCACGAAATCGATGAAGCCAACCTGGCACGGGGACGGCGACACTGAGGGACAGCGGGGACAGGGACAGGGGGGACAGGGACAGGGACAGGGGGGGACAGGGAGGGGACACTGAAGGGACACCAGGGAAAGCAAGGGGACAGTGGGGAGACACTGAGGGGACAGGGACAAGGGACAGGGACAGCATTGGGGACACTGAGGGGACACTGAGGGGACAGCAGGTACAGTGGGGACATCAGGGACAGTGAGGGGACAGGGACAGCACTGGGGACATTGAGGGGACAGGGGGACACTGGGAACATCAGGGGACAGGGATAAGGGGTATCAGGGACAGGGACAGTGAGGGGGGACACTGGGGACAGGGGACAACAGGCACAGCATTGGGGACAGAAGGGACAGTGAGGGAACAGCAGTGGGGACACCAGAGGGACAGCTGGGACAGCGCTGGGGACAGGAGGGACAGCAGCAGGGACACGGGACAGCAGGGACACTGGGGACAGGGGGACACTGGGGACAGGGGGACACTGGGGACAGGAGGGACAGCAGCAGGGACACTGGGGACAGGGGGACACTGGGGACAACAGAGCCAGGGAGACAGGAGGGACACTGGGGACAACGCAGGGATCTGCACCTGTGGGTTCCTGCTGGTGGCACTGGCACACCTGGGGCTGGTCTGTGTCCCCATGCCCCCGGTGTCCCCGTGTCCCTGGCTGTCCCCACGTGTCCCTGGCTATCCCTGGCTGTCCCCACGTGTCCCTGGCTGTCCCCAGGTATCTGTGGCTGTCCCCATGTCCCCTTCACCTGTGAGCTCTCCACGGAGGCGCTGTGCCGGTCGCACATGGGGCTGATCTCCATGCCCCGCTCGCGCTCCCGGTCCCCCTGCCTGAAGAACTCCTCCATGATCCGCTCCGTCCACTGCCGGTACAGCCCCAGCGGCTTCGTGGGGTTGCTCAGGTCGGCGCAGTGCACCATGGTCCGCAGCACCTGGGACAGGGCACAGGGGACAGGGGACACCTGGGGCAGCTGGGGACAGCTGGGGACAGCTGGGGACAGCTGGGACAGCTGGGACGGCTGGGACAGGGGGACAGCTGGGGACACCGGGGACAGCTGGGACAGCTGGGACAGCTGGGGACACCTGGGACAGCTGGGGACAGGGGACAGGGGACAGGGGACAGCTGGGACAGCTGGGACAGCTGGGACAGCTGGGACAGCCAGGGACACCTGGGGACAGCCAGGGACACCTGGGGACAGCTGGGGGACACCTGGGACAGCTGGGGGACACCTGGGACAGCTGGGGGACACCTGGGACAGCTGGGGGACACCTGGGACAGCTGGGGGACACCTGGGACAGCTGGGACAGCCAGGGACACCTGGGGACAGCCAGGGACACCTGGGGACAGCTGGGGGTGGCAGGGGACAGCTGGGACACCTGGGGACAGCCAGGGACACCTGGGGACAGCCAGGGACACCTGGGGACAGCCAGGGACACCTGGGGACAGCCAGGGACACCTGGGGACAGCTGGGGGACGACACCTGGGGACACCTGGGGACAGCTGGGGGTGGCAGGGGACAGCTGGGACACCTGGGGACAGCTGGGGGTGGCAGGGGACAGCTGGGACACCTGGGGAGAGCCAGGGACACCTGGGACACCTGGGGACAGGGGACAGGGGACACCTGGGACAGCTGGGGACAGCTGGGACAGCTGGGGACAGCCAGGGACACCTGGGGATGGCAAGGACACCTGGGGACAGGGCTGTCACCTGGGGCTGACCCCCCAGGACCCCCCCCAAAGATCCCCCAGCATCCACAAGACCTCCCCAAAGACCCCTGAACCCACCCAGGACCCCTGAAACTCCCCCAAGACCCCTTGGGGACCCCTGAACCCACCCAGGACCCCTGAAACTCCCCCAAGACCCCTTGGGGACCCCTGAACTTCTCCCTGGGCCCCCCCCCAGGCTGTTTCTGGCCCCCCTCAAGCCATTTTTGGGGCCCCCCAGGCCATTCCTGGCCCCCCAGGCCATTTTTGGGCCCCCCAGGCTGTTTTTGGGCCCCCCCAGGCCGTTTTTAGGCCCCCCGGGCCGTTGGGGTGCCCACCTGCATGCGGTCGGTGTAGTTGTCCAGCAGCAGCACCCCCGAGCTCGTCACCTTCTTGGTCTCCACCATGGTCTTGAGGTCAGCCAGGAGGCTCATGTGCTTGGACATGTCCGTGGCCAGCACCTGGGGACACACAGGTGGCACCTGGGGCACAGATGGCACCTGGGGCACAGAGGTGGCACCTGGGGCACAGAGGTGGCACCTGGGGACACACAGGTGGCACCTGGGGACAGCCCTGCCTGCCGGGCTCGGCTCTCCCGGGAGTGGCATTGATCCGGGATTGATCGGGGATTGATCTGGGATTGATCTGGGATCGATCTGGGATTGATCTGGGATTGATCACCCAGTTCCTGGAGTTGGTTTGGTTGATGACCAAGGACAGCCTTGGCTGGTTTTTGTCAGGATTTTGGGATATTTTATCAGGATTTTGGGCTGTTTTAGCAGTGTTTCAGCCCTCACCATGTTGATGACCATCTGGTGCAGCACCTGGGGTATTTTTTTATCAGGATTTTGGGATATTTGAACAGGATTTTGGGGTATTTCAGCAGGATTTTGGGGTGTTTTGGGGGCTCACCATGTCGATGACCATCTGACCTGGGGACACACAGGTGGCACCTGGGGCACAGATGGCACCTGGGGCACAGAGGTGGCACCTGGGGCACAGAGGTGGCACCTGGGGACACACAGGTGGCACCTGGGGACAGCCCTGCCTGCCGGGCTCGGCTCTCCCGGGAGTGGCATTGATCCGGGATTGATCGGGGATTGATCTGGGATTGATCTGGGATCGATCTGGGATTGATCTGGGATTGATCACCCAGTTCCTGGAGTTGGTTTGGTTGATGACCAAGGACAGCCTTGGCTGGTTTTTGTCAGGATTTTGGGATATTTTATCAGGATTTTGGGCTGTTTTAGCAGTGTTTCAGCCCTCACCATGTTGATGACCATCTGGTGCAGCACCTGGGGTATTTTTTTATCAGGATTTTGGGATATTTGAACAGGATTTTGGGGTATTTCAGCAGGATTTTGGGGTGTTTTGGGGGCTCACCATGTCGATGACCATCTGACGCAGCACCTCAGGGTGCTCAGGGGGTTCTGGGCTGTTTTTTGTCAGGATTTTGGGGTGTTTTATCAGGATTTTGGGCTGTTCCAGCCCTCACCATGTCGATGACCACCTGGCGCAGCACCTGGGGTATTTTTTACCAGGATTTTGGGGTACTTTAGCAGGATTTTGGGCTGTTCCAGCCCTCACCATGTCGATGACCATCTGGCGCAGCGCCTGGGCTGGTTTTTGCCAGGATTTTGGGATAATGTCGATGACCATCTGGCTACTTTAGCAGGATTTTGGGCTGTTCCAGCCCTCACCATGTCGATGACCATCTGGCGCAGCGCCTGGGCTGGTTTTTGCCAGGATTTTGGGATATTTTACCAGGATTTTGGGCTGTTTTAGCAGTGTTTCAGCCCTCACCATGTTGATGACCATCTGGTGCAGCACCTGGGGTATTTTTTTATCAGGATTTTGGGATATTTGAACAGGATTTTGGGGTATTTCAGCAGGATTTTGGGGTGTTTTGGGGGCTCACCATGTCGATGACCACCTGGCGCAGCACCTGGGCTGTTTTTTGTCAGGATTCTGGGATATTTTACCAGGATTTTGGGGTACTTTAGCAGGATTTTGGGCTGTTTGGGGGCTCACCATGTCGATGACCATCTGGCGCAGCGCCTGGGCTGTTTTTTGTCAGGATTTTGGGATATTTATCAGGATTTTGGGCTGTTTGGGGGCTCACCATGTCGATGACCATCTGGCGCAGCGCCTGCCGCTCCCGCCGCGACAGGCTCTGGAAGATGTCGCAGTTCTCCTCCTGCAGCAGCCTGAAGCCCACGGCCAGGTGATGATTCTCCAGCACCGACTCGTCGTTGTAGAGCAGCGCCAGCTCCGAGTCTGGGGGCGGCCACGGAGCCCCGGGACCCCCGCTCAGAGGGAGGGACCCCCGGGGCACAGGCACGGACCCCCGGGACCCCCAGGGCACAGGGAGGGACCCCCAGGAGATGAGGAGGGACCCTCAGGAACCCCCAGGTTAGGGGGAAGGATGCCCAGGACCCCTCAGGACATGGAGAGGAACCCCAGGACCCCCTGAGATATGGGGTGGGGCACAGGCAGGGACCCCCAGGAGATGAGGAGGGACCCTCAGGAACCCCCAGGTTAGGGGGAAGGATGCCCAGGACCCCTCAGGACATGGAGAGGAACCCCAGGACCCCCTGAGATATGGGGTGAGGGACCCCTGGGACATGGAAAGGGACCCCAGGGACCCCCAGGACACAGACAGGGACCCCCAGAACCCCCTGAGATATGGGGTGAGGGACCCCCAGGGACCCTAAGGACATGGGGAAGGACCCCCAGGACATGGGAAGGGACCCCAGGGACCCCCAGGATATGGGGAGAGACCCCCAGGACCCTCTGAGATATGGGGTGAGGGACCCCTGGGACATGGAAAGGGACCCCAGGGACCCCCAGGACACAGACAGGGACCCCCAGAACCCTCTGAGATATGGGGTGAGGGACCCCCAGGCCATGGGGAGGGACCCTCAGAAACCCCCAGGCCAAGGGGAGGGACCCCCAGGGACCCCCAGGGACCCCGGCACCCACTGGTGTTGATGAGGAACTGGTTGGACACCCCGGGGTGGTCGACGTCATGGATGGCGGCGGCGAAGAGAGCGGCCAGGACCTCCAGGTCGGTGAAGACGTCCTGGGGTGGGGAGGGGGCACCCTCAGACCCCCCCCAAAACCCAGAGGGACCCCCTTCAGAGCCCCCCAAACCCAGAGGGACCCCTCACCCTTTTACAGACCCCCCCCATTTATGGATCCCACCCCCTGTTTACGGATTTCATGTCCCGTTTATGGACCCCTCACCTATTTACAGACCCCACCCCCCATTTCCAGACCCCATCCCATTTCCAGCCCCCCCCCATTTCCAGCCCCCCCCTTTCAGGACCCCAGCGGGGGCGGGCGGGGGTCTCACCTCGAGGGCGGGGGTGGCCAGCAGCACGTGCGTGGACTGCAGCACGTCGGCGGCGTGCAGGCTGTTGTGGTACGCCACGTCGGGGTGGTAGTGCAGCTCCAGCGCCCGCGCGTAGCCCAGCAGCGCCCGCGCGGGGATGGCGAAGGTGCGCGCCAGCTCCCGCTCCTGGCACCCAAACATGGGCAAAATGGGCCCAAATACACCCAAACTGTACCCAAAATGTACCCAGGTACAGCCAGAATGGACCCAAAATGTACCCAGGTACAGCCAGAATGGACCCAAAATGTACCCAGGTGCAGCCAAACCCAGCCCAGCAGCGCCCGCGCGGGGATGGCGAAGGTGTGCGCCAGCTCCCGCTCCTGGCACCAAAACCACCCGAAATGGACCCAAAATGGACCCAAAATGGACCCAAAATGTACCCAGGAACACCCAGAATGGACCCAGGTACAGCCAAACCCAGCCCAGCAGCGCCCGCGCGGGGATGGCGAAGGCGCGCGCCACTCCCGGGGCAGTTTTGGGGTCAGTTGTTGGGGTCAGGGCGGTTTTTGGGGTCAGTTTTGGGGGTTTCGGGGTGTTTTTGGGGTCAGTTTTGGAAGTCAGGGCGGTTTTGGGGTCAGGGCGGTTTCGGGGTCACCTGGAGGATGGTGAACATGACGCAGTTTCAGGGTCAGGGGCAGTTTCGGGGTCAGGGGCAGTTTCGGGCTCGGGGCAGTTTTGGGGTCAGTTTTGGGGTCCCGGGAGGTTTTGGGGTCACCTGGAAGATGGTGAACATGACGCAGCTCAGCGAGCGGCCGTTGGAGAACTCGGACACGCGGAAAATGTTCAGCCCCCACTGAGCCCAGCAGCGCCCGCGCGGGGATGGCGAAGGTGCGCGCCAGCTCCCGCTCCTGGCACCCAAACATGGGCAAAATGGGCCCAAATACACCGAAACTGTACCCAAAATGTACCCAGGTACAGCCAGAATGGACCCAAAATGTACCCAGGTACAGCCAAACCCAGCCCAGCAGCGCCCGCGCGGGGATGGCGAAGGCGCGCGCCACTCCCGGGGCAGTTTTGGGGTCAGTTGTTGGGGTCAGGGCGGTTTTTGGGGTCAGTTTTGGGGGTTTCGGGGTGTTTTTGGGGTCAGTTTTGGAAGTCAGGGCGGTTTTGGGGTCAGGGCGGTTTCGGGGTCACCTGGAGGATGGTGAACATGACGCAGTTTCAGGGTCAGGGGCAGTTTCGGGGTCAGGGGCAGTTTCGGGCTCGTTTTGGGGTCAGTTTTGGGGCAGTTTTCTCTCAGTTTCGGGGCAGTTTTGGGGTCAGTTTTGGGGTCACTTTTGGGGTCACTTTGGGGCTCGGGTCACCTGGAAGATGGTGAACATGACGCAGTTTTGGGGTCAGGGGCAGTTTGGGGTCAGTTTTGGGGTCCCGGGAGGTTTTGGGGTCACCTGGAAGATGGTGAACATGACGCAGCTCAGCGAGCGGCCGTTGGAGAACTCGGACACGCGGAAAATGTTCAGCCCCCACTGGCTGAGGCTCTGCAGCTCCTGGGGGGCACGGCTCCCCTGAGACCCCCAAACCGCCCTGAGACCCCCCCTCGGCTCCCCTGAGACCCCCAAACCGCCCTGAGACCCCCCCTCGGCTC
>NW_024368842.1:13287-26170 GCF_014805655.1 Passer montanus | reverse complement strand
TTGGGGGGGGTCCGCTCGGGGCTGCGGAGGCCGCGGAGAGCCGGGCGGGGGGGGGGCGCTCAGGGCGCCTGCGCGAGGCTTGGCCACGCCCCCAGCCCCGCCCCCTCCCCGCGGTCACGGTCACGGGGGGGACACGGGGGGACGGCACCCCCAAAAAGGGGCGGGGACCCCCAAAACGGGGCGGCCGGGCGGGGGGGGGGCGCTCAGGGCGCCTGCGCGAGGCTTGGCCACGCCCCCAGCCCCGCCCCCTCCCCGCGGTCACGGTCACGGGGGGGACACGGGGGGACGGCACCCCAAAAAGGGGCGGGACCCCCCAGAAAGGGGAGGGCACCCCTAAGGGACCCCCCAGAAATGTGGGGGCACCCCCGGACCCCCAGGGGACACCCCAAAAGTGTGGGGACTCCCCCCAAAAGGGCTCAGGGACCCCTTAGGGACACCCCAAAAGTGGGGGGACACCCCCAGACCCCCCAAAAAGGCTCAGGAGCCCCCAGGGGACCCCCCAGAAAGGGCTCAGGGACCCTTAAGGGACCCCCCAAAAGTGTGGGGACACCCCCGGAGCCCCAAAAAGGGGTCAGGGACCCCCAGAGGACACCAAGGGACACCCCAAAAGGGCTCGGGGACCCTGCACCGCTGCCACCAGGGCCACCAGGGCCACCAGGGCCACCAAGACCTCGACAGAACCACGGCCACCACTGGCACCAGTATGAACCAGTATGACCAGTGCCACCAGCACCCCAACACCGCACTGCCAGTGCCACCGTGCCACCAGCAGAGCCACTGCCACCACTGCTGCCAGTGTGACCAGTGCCACCAGCACCCCAGCACAGCCACGGCCACCAGTGCCACCGGTGTCCTCATTGTCCTTATTGTCCTCATTGTCCTTATTGTCCCTGCTGTCTGCCCAGTGTCCCCAATGTCCCCTGTCCCCGATGACCCCATTGCCCCCATTGCCCCCGGTGTCCCCAGGGTGTCCCCAGTGTCCCCGCTGTCCCCAGTGTCCCCTGTCCCCAGTGCCCCCATTGCCTCCATTGCCCCCATTGCCCCAGTGTCCCCAGTGTCCCCGGTGTCCCCAATGACCCCAATGACCCCGGTGTCCCCATGTCCCCCCGGTGTCCTCATTGTCCTCATTGTTCCTGCTGTCTGCCCAGTGTCCCCAGTGTCCCCAGTGTCCCCTGTCCCACGCTGTCCCCCTGTCCCCGATGACCCCGATGACCCCATTGCCCCCATTGCCCCTGGTGTCCCCGGTGTCCCCTGTCCCCATGTCCCCAGTGTCCCCCCGGTGTCCCCGGTGTCCCCAGGGTGTCCCCAGGGTGTCCCCAGTGTCCCCTGTCCCCACCTTGTTGGAGGCCATCTCGCTGACCGCCCGGTGCGTCTGCAGCGTCTGCAGCTGCTCCAGGCACCAGTCCAGCTCCTGCAGGGCCCCCCGGGCCAGGACAGGGACATCTGGGGACAGGGACAGGGACACCGGGACAGGGATGGGGACAGTGACACCAGAACAGGCACCATCCAGCTCCTGCAGGGCCCCCCGGGCCAGGACAGGGACAGGGACATCTGGGGACAGGGACAGGGTCAGGGACAGGGACAGGCACCATCCAGCTCCTGCAGGGCCCCCCGGGCCAGGACAGGGACATCTGGGGACAGTGATGGGGGACACTGCCACAGGGACAGGGACAGTGACAGTGCCACCGGGACTGGGACAGGCTCCATCCAGCTCCTGCAGGGCCCCCCGGGCCGGGGTCAGAGGTCAGGGGTCAGGGGTCACGCACGCGCTGCCCGGGGGGGCGGGGCCGTTGCTCAGCACCCAGAGGCTGCAGCGAACACTGCGGAGACTGGCCAGGACCTGGGGGGGAGATTGGGGGGGACAGAGACCCCCGGGACCCCCCCGGGACACCCTGAGACCCCTGAGACCCCCGGGACCCCCCTGGGACACCCTGAGACCCAGACCCCCCCCAGTTAACCCTGGAGACCTCAGACCCCCCAGTTCAATCCTGAACCCCCCAGTTAACCCTGGATGGGCCAGACAGGGAGGAGGAGGATGGGAGGGAGGAAGATGAAGAGGAGGAAGAGGAGGAGGAGGAAGGGATGAGGGACGGGCACGGGGCATTGGGAAGAGGAGGGAGGAGGAAGGGGATGAAGTAAGGATGGAGAGAGGGGCGGGACGCGGGTGCGGTGCAGAGGAGGAGGAGGAACGGGACACCGGGAGGGGACGGGGACCGGGACCGGGACCGGGACCGGGACAGGGACCGGGACAGGGACACCGGGACTGGGACAGGACACCGGGAGGGGACAGACAACGGGATGGGACACCGGGACCGACAGGGACCGGGAGGGGACACCGGGAGGGGGGGCAGGCACCGGGACCTTTCCCGGCGGGACCCCCGGAGCCGCCCCCAGGCCGGGATTTCCGGCCCCGGCCCCGCTCGGTCCCCGGAGCCGTGAATCACCGCCGGTGACTCATCCCGCCCGGAGCGGAGCCCGGAGCGCCCGCGGGGCCGCGGGGGCACCGGGAGGGAGCGAGGGAACGGGCGGAACGGCCGGGAGTGCGGGAGAACGGCCGGGAACAGCCGGGAAAAGGCTCCGGGAACCGGGGAAAGCTTCCAGGAACCGGGAACGGCCTCCGGGAGCCGGGAAAGATTCCAGGAGGTGGGAGAAATTCTCAGGAGATGGGAACGGTCCCCAGGAGGTGGGAAAAGGCTCTGGGAGCTGGGAGCAGCCTCCAGGAATTGCGGAAAGCTTCCAGGAGGTGGGAAAAGCCTCCAGGAATTGCGGAAAGATTCCAGGGGCTGAGAAAAGCTTTCAGGAGCTGGGAACGGCCACCAGGAGCCAGGAAAAGCCTCCAGGAATTGGAAAAAGCTCTCAAGGAACCGGGGACAGCCTCCAGGAGGTGGGAAAAGCCTCCGGGAGCTGGGGAAAGATTCCAGGAGGTGGGAGAAATTTTCAGGAGCTGGGAACGGCCTCCAGGAGCAGGGAAAAGGCTCCAGGAATTGGGAAAAGCTCTCAGGAAGCACGAACAGCCTCCAGGGGGTGGGAAAAGCCTCCGGGAGCCGGGGAAAGATTCCAGACACCGGGAACAGCCCCCGGGAGGTGGGGAAAGGCTCCGGGAGCCGGGAGCAGCCTCCAGGAATCGGGGAAAGCTTCCAGGAGCTGGGAAAAACCTCCAGGGGCTGGGAAAAGCTTTCAGAGCTGGGAGCAGCCTCCAGGAATTGGGAAAAGCTTCCAGGAGCTGGGAGCAGCCTCCAGGAGCCGGGAAAATCCTCCAGGGGCTGGGAAATGCCTCCGGGAACCGGGAAATGCCTCCGGGAACCGGGAAGAGCCTCCGGGAACCGGGAAATGCCTCCGGGAACCGGGAAGAGCCTCCCGGAGCCGGCGGCAGCCGGATCCCGGCTGGATCCTCTCCGGGTCCCGTCCTGATCCCGATCCTGCCCTGATCCCACCCGGATCCCGGAGGAACCGGACCCCGGAGCCCCGCGGGGGCGGGGGTTGCAGGGCAGCGGGTCAGGGGTCTCAGGGCAGGGGGGCGGGGGTCTCAGGTCAGCGGGGCAGGGGTCTCAGGGCAGCAGGGGCGGGGGTCCCACAGCCCAGCCCCTCAGCCCGGGGGTCTCAGGGGCTCCCACCGGGGCGACCCCGGCCCCGCTGCCCCCGCTCGCTGCTCGGCACCGCGGGGCCGGGAGGAAGAGGAGGAGGAGGAGGAGGAGGAGGAAGGAAATCCCCCCCCCCCGCCATCTGCCGAGCCTCCTGTGCATTAATTAATGAACGCCGCTAATGAGGCCGGGGCCGGCGGAAGGACGCGCAGCTCCCGGCGCCTGCCCGAGTTGTTTTCCCCAAAAAAACTTCCCGGGAACGGGAGCGGCGGGGGGGCTGCAGCCCCCTCCCCAAAACCGCCCGGATCCCCCCGGTCACCGCGGGGACACCCCCAAACCGGGGCGGCTCCGGGGGGCCCCGGTACCCCCCAGGGCCGCTCCGGGACCGGGAGGATGGGGAGGGGTCCCGGGACCGGGATGAGGATGAAGAGGGGTGCTCCCGGTACCGGGATGAGGATGAAGATGAAGATGGGGGGTCCCGGTACCGGGATGAAGATGAAGATGGGGGCTCACGGTACCGGTACCGGGATGAAGATGGGGGGTCCCGGTACCGGGATGGGGTTTGGGGGGCTCACGGCACCGGAATGAGGATGAAGAGAGGCGCTCCCGGTACCGGTACCGGGATGAAGATGAAGATGGGGGATCCCGGTACCGGGATGAGGATGAAGATGGGGGGTCCCGGTCCCGGTACCGGGATGGGGTTTGGGCACTCCCGGTACCGGTACCGGGATGACACCGGGTAAGCTCCCACCCCCGGTACCGCCTGAGCTCCCAGCCCCGGTACCGGCACCGGCTCAGCTCCCAGCCCCGGTACCGGGGTGGCGCTGGGGGTCCCGGGGGTCCCGCCGCCGTCACCTACCGCCCGCCGGTGCCGCGGAGGGAGCAGGGCCAGGACAGGCGGGCGCTGCGCAGCCCGGGCCGGCCCCCGGTGCCCCCGGTGCCCCCGGTGTCCACGGCGTCCGCCCGCTCCATGGGCCGCGCCCGGTGCCGCTCGGTGTCGGAGAAGCCGCGGTGGCGGATGCGGATCGGGGTGCGGGGCTGGCGCCAGAGGTGCTGCGGGGGGCGCGGGCCCTCCCGGGGCACCGGCACCGGCAGCGCCGGGCCCTCCCGGGGCACCGGCACCGGCTCCATCCCCGCCGGCACCGGGGAACCGGCCGCGCGGGACGCCGCCGGTGCCGCGGCCGCCCGCTAACGGGGACGGTGCCGGAGCGGGTCCCGGAGCCCCCCCGTGCCGGTGCCGGTGCCGGGGTCGCTCCTCAGCGATCCGCGGTACCGGCAGCGGCTCCTCCCGGTGCCGGGCTCCGCATGGCCCCGCGGTCGGAAGGAGCCGGGGGAGAACCTCCCGGTGCCGCCGCCGGTGCCGCCCCCGCGCCCGGCTCGGCGCCTCCCCCCGGGCCGGGACCTCCCCCGGCACCGGAACGGCTCCGCCCCGGGACCCCGGGGAGCCCCCGCGCAGAGGAACGGCGGCGCGGCGCCCCCGTTAACCGGGGATCCCTCCGCCGTTAACCGGGGATCCCCCCCCGTTAACCGGGGATCCCCACCCGTTAACCGGGCATTCCTCCGCCGTTAACCAGGGATCCCCACCCCGTAAACCGGGCATTCCCCACCCGGTTAACCGGGGATCCCTTCCCGTTAACCGGGGATTCCCCCCCACCCTCTGTCCAAAGCCCCCTAAAGACCCAAACCCGGCGGATTTCGCCCCAATCCGAGCCCGGGGCTGCGGGAAAACGGAATTTCTGCTCAATTTAACCTTTAAAAATGGGGAAATGGGGATTCCCCCCAATTTAACCTTAAAAATGAGAGGAAATGGGGATTCCTCCTCAATTCAACCTTTGAAGACGGGGATTCCTGCCCATTTTAACCCTTAAGGCGATGAAAACGAGGGCCCGAAACGACAAGAAAATGAAATTTCCTTAAACCGGGAGCTGCGCTTTACGGCAGTGCGGCCAGCGCGGCAGCGCCGCTTTACGGCAGCGTGGCTGACACAGCGGGGAGGCGGCGGCGCTTTACGGCAGTGTGGCGGGCTCGGAGCTGCTGCGGCGGTTCGCGGCAATGTGGCGGCTCTTTACGGCAGTGCGGCGAGCTCGCTGAGGCGGCGGCGGTGCTTTACGGCAGCGTGGCGGGAACGGGGCGGCCGCGGCGACGCGCCCCAAAAGTGTTTAATGGCCCCTTTAGAGCCCTCAAACCCACGGCAGCATCCCCTACAATGCCATGAACACCCTCAAAACCCTCGCAGCGCCTCTAAACCTTGTCCAGCAATCCCAAAAGCGCCCCCCCAGTGCCACATCCCAGTCCCTCCGGAGCACTCACGGGCTGCAGTCCGTCCATCCAGTGAGCTCTGGGAAAACGGAGCTTTTGAGGAGGAAAGGTGCTGAAATGGAGAGGGAAGAGCTTTTTTTTCTGTTTGTATGATGGGAAAAGGGCAGGAAATGTGAGGGGAAAATGGAGGGAAACGTGAGGGAAAAATGGCGGGAAGCATGAGGAGAAAAGGGTGGGAAGTGTGAGGGGAAAATGGAGGGAAATGTGAGGAGAGAAAAGGGCAGGAAACATGAGGGGAAAAGGGCGGGAAGCATGAAGGGGAAATTGAGGGAAACATGAGGGGAAAATGGAGGGAACCATGAGGAGAGAAAAGGGGAAGAAACGTGAGGGGAAAAGGGCAGGAAGTGTGAAGGGAAAATTGAGGGAAACATGAGGGGAAAAGGGCGGGAAACGTGAGGGGAAAAAGGCAGGAAGCATGAAGGGAAAATTGAGGGAAACATGAGGGGAAAAGGGCAGGAACCATGAGGGGAGAAAATGGCGGGAAGCGTGAGGGGAAAAAGGGCGGGAAGCATGAGGGGAAAATGGAGGGAACCATGAGGAGGGAAAAGGACAGGAAACGTGAGGGGAAAAGGGCAGGAAGTGTGAAGGGAAAATGGAGGGAAACGTGAAGGCGAAAAAATGCAGGACATGTGAAGGGGGAAAAGGTGAGAAACATGAGGGGAAAAGAGCAGGAAGTATGAGGGGAAAAGGGCGGGAAACGTGAGGGGAAAATGGAGGGAAATATGAGGAGAGAAAAGGGCAGGAAACGTGAAGGGAAAATGGAGGGAAGCGTGAGGGAAAAAGGGCGGGAAGCATGAGGGGAGAAAATGGCGGGAAGTGTGAGGGGAAAATGGAGGGAAGCGTGAAGGCGAAAAAATGTGAGGGGGGAAAAGGTGAGAAACATGAGGGGAAAAGGGCAGGAAGTGTGAGGGGAAAAGGGCAGGAAACATGAGGGGGAAATGAGGGAAACGTGAGGGGGAAATGAAGGGAAACTCACGGGCTGCAGTCCGTCCATCCAGTGAGCTCTGGGAAAACGGAGCTTTTGAGGAGGAAAGGTGCTGAAATGGAGAGGGAAGAGCTTTTTTTTCTGTTTGTGTGATGGGAAAAGGGCAGGAAATGTGAGGGGAAAAATGGAGGGAACTGTGAGGGAAAAAGGGCGGGAAGCGTGAGGGGAAAATGGCGGGAAACGTGAGGGGAGAAAATGGCGGGAAACGTGAGGGGAAAATGGAGGGAAGCGTGAGGGGAAAATGGAGGAAAGCGTGAGGGGGGAAAAGGGCGGGAAACGTGAGGGGAAAAAGGCAGGAAGCATGAAGGGAAAATTGAGGGAAACATGAGGGGAAAAGGGCAGGAACCATGAGGGGAGAAAATGGCGGGAAGCGTGAGGGGAAAAAGGGCGGGAAGCATGAGGGGAAAATGGAGGGAACCATGAGGAGGGAAAAGGACAGGAAACGTGAGGGGAAAAGGGCAGGAAGTGTGAAGGGAAAATTGAGGGAAACGTGAAGGCGAAAAAATGCGGGACATGTGAAGGGGGAAAAGGTGAGAAACATGAGGGGAAAAGAGCAGGAAGTATGAGGGGAAAAGGGCGGGAAACGTGAGGGGAAAATGGAGGGAAATATGAGGAGAGAAAAGGGCAGGAAACGTGAAGGGAAAATGGAGGGAAGCGTGAGGGAAAAAGGGCGGGAAGCATGAGGGGAGAAAATGGCGGGAAGCGTGAGGGGGAAATGGAGGGAAGCGTGAGGAGAGAAAAGGGCAGGAAACGTGAGGGGAAAATGGAGGGAAGCGTGAAGGCGAAAAAATGTGAGGGGGGAAAAGGTGAGAAACATGAGGGGAAAAGGGCAGGAAGTGTGAGGGGAAAAGGGCAGGAAACATGAGGGGGAAATGAGGGAAACGTGAGGGGGAAATGAAGGGAAATGTGAGGGGAAAAGAGAAAGAAACCTGAGGGGAAAAGGGCAGGAAACGTGAGGGGAAAAGGGCAGGAAGCGTGAAGGGAAAATGGAGGGAAACGTGAAGGCGAAAAAATGTGTGGGGGGAAAAGGTGAGAAACATGAGGGGAAAAGGGCAGGAAGGGTGAGGGGAAAAGGGCAGGAAACATGAGGGGAAAATGAGGGAAACGTGAGGGGAAAATGGAAGGAAACGTGAAGGGAAAACAGAGGGAAGCATGAGGGGGAAAGATCAGGAAATGTGAGGGGAAAATGGAGGGAAACATGAAGGGAAAAGAGAGGGAAACATGAGGGGAAAATGGAGGGAAACGTGAGGGGAAAAGGGCACGAAACGTGAGGGGAAAAGAGCAGGAAATGTGAGGGGGAGAAGAGGGAAACCTGAGGGGACAAGGGCAGGAAATGTTAGGCTAAAAAGGTGGGAAACGTGAGGGGAAAATGGAAGGAAATGTGAGGGGAAAAGGGCAGGAAACGTGAGGGAAAATGGCTGACAGTCCCTCAGCCATCCAGTCCCGGACGGACGCGCCCTCCCTGCCAAAACCACGTACAAATTCTGCCTTTTTGATTTTTTTATTGATTTTTTCCATGAAAAATACAAAGAGTCGAGTCCAGGGGTGGGGGCCGGGGGGGTCCCGGTCCCCTCCGAGGGGTCCCGCAGTGCCACAAGGGGGTCCCTGGGCACCTTTTGTCCCCGCGTTGGGCCCCCCAAAAATGGGCCGGGGCTGAGGTGGGGACCCCTTATTGCTACTGAATTGGGGGTCCCCTGGCCCCCTCCCCAAATTCCAGGGCTGGATCCCTGGGAGAGGGGGTGGGGGTCAGAGTTNCCCGGGGGGGGGGGGGGGGGGTCAGAGTTTGGGGGGGGGGGTGTGGTGGCGGATCTGGACACGGGGGTCGCTCCTAAATATTTATATTAATAATAATTAAAACTACAAGAAGCTTCACACAGGCACGACACAAAAAAACCAGGAGCTGGGATGGGTTTTGGGGAAGGGTCTGGGGGGAAAAAAGAGGGTCCCGGGGAGTACCAGGATCGGGGTAAAAGCAGGGAAGAATAGGAAATAAATGGGAAACAAACCACTGAAAAGTGAGAAATTATCCCGACGGCGAAGGGAAAATAAATAAGAATCGCAATAATAGTAATAATAATAATAATAATAATAATAATAATAACAACAACATCAATAATAATTAATAAGAAGAATAATTAAGAATAATTAAGAATAATTAAGAATAATAACGATGATAAGGAGTATGGGGGAACTCAGGGTTGGGGCTTTTCAGGTGGGGTTCCGCCCTTATTTTTTTGGACAGGAGGCTCCAAGTGGAGTAATTTGGGGCAAAAATTGCCCATTTTGGAGAATTTGGGAATGGGGGGGGAAGTGTGACAAGACACATCCCCTCCCTCCCAGTTTTGGGGGTACCAGAGCAATCCCTGGAATTTTAGTGCCATTGACCCCCCAGAAGTTGCCTTGATCGCTCTTGGGGGTTCACAAGCTGCTTCCAAGGAGCTCGGGGAGCACAAAACAGGTTCTCGCCCCCTCTGGAAAGGCGATTTTGGGGATTTCGGGGGATATTTTTAATATTCTGCTATAAAAATAGATGGATTTGGGTCGGCGGCTCCCGAGGAGTCACCGCTCCCGGCGCCAGCCACGCTCCTCCTTACCTGATAAACGGGTAACGGGTCTGATTAAACACGTGATGCATCCTCATTTTTGTTCTTCCTCCCCAAAAATTCCTCCCCCTCCCCCGGAAAATTAAGGAAAAACATGGAAAGAAGGAGAGAGCGAGAAGACGCCGCCCCCCCCTCCCCGCTGGAGTCCTGGAGTGGAGGGCAGGGGGGGCACAGCCCCCACCTGGACACACCTGGATCAGGTGAGGGGGGGGCACCGCTCCAGGTGGTCCGGCCACTGCCGGAGTGGTGGGGTTTGGGGGGGTACCCCGGGCTGGGGGGGTCCCAGGTGTGTCCACAGTGTCCTGGGGGGTCTCCAGGGCCCCTCCCAGTGCCCTGCAGCGCCTGGAGGAGTGCTCAGGGTGCCCGTCGGGGACAGGTGAGGGCGTCCAGGTGTCCCCACGGTGTCCTCAGCGGCCATGGAGGGGGGCTCCCAGGGGTATCCACGGTGTCTGTGGGGTGTCCCCACGGTCTCCGAGGTCTCCAGGTGTGTTTGTCCATCATGGAGACCCCAGGATGTCCATGGAGGGGGTGCCCAGGACCTGAAATCTGCTTCCTCCATGGTCTCCATGGTGCTCATGGGGGGGACCCTGAGGTCTCCAGGAGGTGTTTGGTGCTCGTGGGGGTCCCCGAAGGTCCCCAAGTCTCCAGTGGGGTTCTTCCGTGGTCTCCATGGGGGGACCCTGAGGTCTCCAGGTCTTCCTGTGGGTTTCTCCATGGTGCTCATGGGGGTCCCTGAAGGTCCCTGAGGCTCCCCAAGGTCTCCAGCTGGCTTTCTCCGTGGTCTCCACGGTGCCCATGGGGGGACCCTGAGGTCTCCAGGATGTGTTTGGTGCTCGTGGGGGTCCCCGAGATCTCCAGCTGAGTTCCTCCATGGTGCTAGCGGGGAGAACCTGGGTGTGGTGGCGGATCTGGACACGGGGGTCGCTCCTAAATATTTATATTAATAATAATTAAAACTACAAGAAGCTTCACACAGGCACGACACAAAAAAACCAGGAGCTGGGATGGGTTTTGGGGAAGGGTCTGGGGGGAAAAAAGAGGGTCCCGGGGAGTACCAGGATCAGGGTAAAAGCAGGGAAGAATAGGAAATAAATGGGAAACAAACCACTGAAAAGTGAGAAATTATCCCTACGGCGAAGGGAAAATAAATAAGAATCGCAATAATAGTAATAATAATAATAATAATAATAATAATAACAACAACATCAATAATAATTAATAAGAAGAATAATTAAGAATAATTAAGAATAATTAAGAATAATAACGATGATAAGGAGTATGGGGGAACTCAGGGTTGGGGCTTTTCAGGTGGGGTTCCGCCCTTATTTTTTTGGACAGGAGGCTCCAAGTGGAGTAATTTGAGGCAAAAATTGCCCATTTTGGAGAATTTGGGAAGGGGGGGGGAAGTGTGACAAGACACATCCCCTCCCTCCCAGTTTTGGGGGTACCAGAGCAATCCCTGGAATTTTAGTGCCATTGACCCCCCAGAAGTTGCCTTGATCGCTCTTGGGGGTTCACAAGCTGCTTCCAAGGAGCTCGGGGAGCACAAAACAGGTTCTCGCCCCCTCTGGAAAGGCGATTTTGGGGATTTCGGGGGATATTTTTAATATTCTGCTATAAAAATAGATGGATTTGGGTCGGCGGCTCCCGAGGAGTCACCGCTCCCGGCGCCAGCCACGCTCCTCCTTACCTGATAAACGGGTAACGGGTCTGATTAAACACGTGATGCATCCTCATTTTTGTTCTTCCTCCCCAAAAATTCCTCCCCCTCCCCCGGAAAATTAAGGAAAAACATGGAAAGAAGGAGAGAGCGAGAAGACGCCGCCCCCCCCTCCCCGCTGGAGTCCTGGAGTGGAGGGCAGGGGGGGCACAGCCCCCACCTGGACACACCTGGATCAGGTGAGGGGGGGGCACCGCTCCAGGTGGTCCGGCCACTGCCGGAGTGGTGGGGTTTGGGGGGGTACCCCGGGCTGGGGGGGTCCCAGGTGTGTCCACAGTGTCCTGGGGGGTCTCCAGGGCCCCTCCCAGTGCCCTGCAGCGCCTGGAGGAGTGCTCAGGGTGCCCGTCGGGGACAGGTGAGGGCGTCCAGGTGTCCCCACGGTGTCCTCAGCGGCCATGGAGGGGGGCTCCCCGGGGTCTCCACGGTGTCTGTGGGGTGTCCCCACGATCTCCGAGGTCTCCAGGTGTGTTTGTCCATCATGGAGACCCCAGGATGTCCATGGAGGGGGTGCCCAGGACCTGAAATCTGCTTCCTCCATGGTCTCCATGGTGCTCATGGGGGGGACCCTGAGGTCTCCAGGAGGTGTTTGGTGCTCGTGGGGGTCCCCGAAGGTCCCCAAGTCTCCAGTGGGGTTCTTCCGTGGTCTCCATGGGGGGACCCTGAGGTCTCCAGGTCTTCCTGTGGGTTTCTCCATGGTGCTCATGGGGGTCCCTGAAGGTCCCTGAGGCTCCCCAAGGTCTCCAGCTGGCTTTCTCCGTGGTCTCCACGGTGCCCATGGGGGGACCCTGAGGTCTCCAGGATGTGTTTGGTGCTCGTGGGGGTCCCCGAGATCTCCAGCTGAGTTCCTCCATGGTGCTCACAGGGGTCCCTGAAGGTCCCCAGGGTCCAGTTGGGTTTCTCCATGGTCTCCATGGGGGTCCCTGAAGGTCCCTGAAGGTCCCCAAGGTCCAGTTGGGTTTCTCCATGGTCTCCATAGGGGTCCCTGAAGGTCCCCAGTTGGGTTTCTCCATGGGGGTCCCTGAGGGTCCCCAAGGTCCAGTTGGGTTTCTCCATGGTCTCCACGGGGGTCCCTGAGGGTCCCCAAGGTCCCCAAGCCCCAGCTGGCTTTCCCCACGGTGCCCACAGCGGGGGTCCCCAAGACCTCCATCCGAGTTCCTCCACGGCGCTCACAGAGGTGGGGGGTCCCCACACCCCATCAGGAGACCCCACAGCCCCCCTGGGGCGGGGAGGGGGCCACAAACCTCAGGCCTTGTGCTGCTTGGTGGTCTTGAAGGACACCTGGAGCACGCGGTCGCCCAGGCGGTAGCCGTTGAGGCTGGCGATGGCCATGGCCGCCTCCTCGTAGTTGGTCATGGTGACGAAGCCGAAGCCCTTGCACTTGTTGGTGGCGAAGTCGCGGATGACCTTGACGTTGGTGACGGCGCCGAAGGGCCCGAAGAGCTGCCACAGGACGCTCTCGTCCGCCTCGGGCGCCAGGTTGTAGACGAAGATGCACCAGCCCGGCCCGGGGGTCCCCAAGCCCACCCCGGCCAGCGCCGGCACCGCCTCGATGGCCAGCGGGGAGAACCTGGGCAGCAGCGACAGCGGGCTGGCCCGGGGTCAGCGCGGGGCTCCCGGGGCCCCCTCCTGCGCCGGGGAGGGTCCCCGGGCCGAGGGGAGGGGGGCTTGGGGGGGT
>NW_024368842.1:11270-12336 GCF_014805655.1 Passer montanus | reverse complement strand
TGGGGGGTTTGGGGGGTGGGGGTTACCTCTTCACCCCATACGCCACGTTCAGCAAATTGTCCAGTCTGGGGGGGGACGAGAGGAGGTTAACGGGGGGTCCCTGTGCCCAGGGGGGTCCCACCCCCAGAGACCCCCCCTCTGAGCACTCCCGGGGTCTTTGGGGTTTCTGTTCCCACCCGCTTGGACCATCCAGGACCCCCAGTGCCTCTGTTCCCGGGGGGGTCGCACCCCTCTGACCTCCCAGGACCCCCATTCCCGGGAATATCCATCTCCCAACTCCCCAGGACCCCCATTCCCAGGGGTGTCCCCCATTCCCGGGGGTCTCTCCCCATTCCCGGGGGTCTCCCCCACTCCCGGGGGTCTCCCCCATTCCCGGGTCTCTCCCCCCCTCGGGGGTCTCCCACCATTCCCAGCCCCCCAGGACCCCCATTCCCGGGGATATCCCCCCCCCAGGACCCCCACTCCCGGGGGTCTCTCCCCACTCCCGGGGGTCTCCCCCATTTCCGAGGGTCTCCCACCATTCCCAGCCCCCCAGGACCCCCATTCCCGGGGATATCCCCCCCCCAGGACCCCCACTCCCGGGGGTCTCTCCCCACTCCCGGGGGTCTCCCCCCCTCCCGGGGATCTCCCCCATTCCCGGGGGTCTCCCCCCCTCCCGGGGGTCTCCCCAGCCCCGTGCCTCACCGGAAGCGCTGCGGGGGGGGGTGCAGGGCCCCGTAGCGCCGGGCCCCGGGGCAGAGGCTCAGCAGGGCCCCCCCCGATTTCTGCCCGGGGCTGTTGGCGAACTTGACCGTGATGGGCTCAGCGGCCCCGAGGGGCTTCTGCCCGTGCAGCCCCCGCACGGCCTCCTCGGCCTCCACGCGCTTGTCGAAGCGGATGAAGCCCACCCCCCGCGACACGCCTGCGCAGGTGACACGGGCATCGGGGACAGCCCCCTCCCCAAAACCCCCCCAGAGCCCCCGTCCCGCCTGGCCCAGCCACAGACCCGAAAGGGATGGCTGGGGAGCCCCCCAAGGGGAGCCCCACCTCTGCAGAACCCCAAAATCCCCCAGGAGGGTCCCACCCC
>NW_024368842.1:7640-11253 GCF_014805655.1 Passer montanus | reverse complement strand
ACCCCCAGGACCCCCCAGCCCAGGAGTGTCCCACCCTCCCAGGACCCCCAGGAGTGTCCCACGTCCCCCAAGACCCCCAGACCCCCCAGGACCCCCGCCCAGGGCTGTCCCACCCCCCAGGCGGGCTGAGCACCCCTGGGTGCAGCTGGCCTCACCCGTGACCTGGTCCACGAGGATGCGGGAGGTGATGATGCGGCCGTACTGCGAGAAGAGCTGCTCCATCTCCTTCTGCCCCATGGCCTTGGGCAGCCCGCTCACGTACAGGTTGGCATCGCGGATGGAGGCCGAGCTGGGCCGGGCGTAGGACACCTGGGGGGACAGGTGAGCCCTCGGGACCCCCGGGGGACAAGGGCAGTGCCCACCCAGGCCTCCCACCCACCACAGAGTGCCCCCTCCACACAAAGACCCCCACGAGTGCCCCTCTGTAGGATCCCACCTGTGCCCTCCCCACCCCAGAACCCCCCAGGTGCCCCCACCACCCCGGAAGCCCCCCAGGTGCCCACCCACCACCCCAGAAGCCCCCCAGGTGCCACCCCCGTGTCCCCAGGGCACCTTGATGGTCTTGGTCTGCAGCTTGAGGCCGTTGAGGGCCCCGATGGCCCGGTCGGCGTCGCCGGCCTCCACGTAGTTGACGAAGCCGTAGCCCAGGCTTTGCCCTGGGGCACGGTGTCACCGTCAGCGGGGTGGCCCTGTCCCCTGTGCTCCCAGGGCCACCCCCGTCCCTGTCCCCAGACCCTGCCAGCCTCGCTGTCCCCTCTGTCCCCATGGACACAGTGGCACGCAGGGTCGAACCCGTGGGGACAGGGACACTGGGGGGACACCGAATTGTCCCTGCTCCCAGGTCACCTCCAGGTCTGTCCCTGTCCCCACAGGTCCCCGTGTCCCCTGTCCCTTCCCATGTCACCGTGTCCCGTTTCCCCATGTGCTGTGTCCCTTGTCCCCCTGCCCATGTCCCTGTGGTCCCGTCTTGCACCACTCACATCCCCGTGTCCCCTGCCCTGTCCCCTGGCTGTCCCCATGTCCCTGCCTGTCCCTGTGCCCTGTCCCCTGGCTGTCCCCGTGTCCCTGCCTGTCCCTGTGCCCTGTCCCCATATCCCTGCCCTGTCCCCTGCCTGTCCCCATGTCCCTGGCTGTCCCCCTGTCCCTGCCTGTCCCCCTGTCCCCTGCCTGTCCCCGTGTCCCCTGCCCTGTCCCCTGGCTGTCCCCATGTCCCTGCCTGTCCCCGTGTCCTGTCCCCCCCAGGCCGTGTCCCTGTCCCCTTCCTGTCCCCTGCCCAGTCCCCTGCCTGTGCCCCTGCCCCATCCCTGTGCCCCTGCCCTGTCCCCGTGTCACTGCCCTGTCCCCTGCCTGTCCCTGTCCTGTCCGTGTCCCCCGGCTGTCCCCGGGCCGTACCGGTGACCTTGTCCCGCACGAGCTTGCAGGACTCGATGTCGCCGAGGCTGCCGAAGAGGCTGCGCAGCTCCTCCTGGCTCATGGACTGCGGCAGGTAGTTGACGATCAGGTTGGTTTTGCTGTCGTCGGCCACGGGCGGGGGACCCGGGGGGGCCCCGTTGGGCAGCGCCGCCGCCACCCCCGGGCCTGGCACGGCCACCACGGGCACGGGCACGGGCACGGGGCCGCAGCCCGACGGCCCCGCGGCGCCGGGGGCCTGCGCCTCCACCGTGCTCAGGATCTGCTGGGGGGACACGCGAGTCACCGGGGACACCGGGGACACCGGGGGGACAGGGACGGCGCGGACATGGCGGCCAGGGGACAGAGACGGCGGGGATGGGGACAGCGGGCTGGGGAGGGGACACGGACACGCGGGGACAGAGAGCTGGGGAGGGGACACGGACACGCGGGGATGGGGACAGGGAGCTGGGGAGGGGACACGGACACGCGGGGATGGGGACAGGGAGCTGGGGAGGGGACACGGACACGCGGGGATGGGGACAGGGAGCTGGGGAGGGGACACGGACACGCGGGGATGGGGACAGGGAGCTGGGGAGGGGACACGGACACGCGGGGACGGGGACAGGGAGCTGGGGAGGGGACACGGACACGCGGGGACAGCGGGAGGCGGGGACAGCGCACGGGGGACAGTGACACCCGGGTGGGGCCGGGGGGGACAATCCCCCCATTGTGCGGCGGCGCCCCCGCCCCTTCCCCCCTCCCCAGTAGCGCGGGGTGGGTGACAATGGCCCTTTGTCGCCGGGTGACGGGGACACCCGGGGCCACCAGCCACGGCCCGGGGGGGGCGTGGGGACGGCGACACACGTGTGGCGTGTGCGACCCCCGCCCAAATCGGCCGCGGTGTGGGGAGGGGTCCCCGCCCCTCCCTCCCTCCCCTGCAGGTGCCACCCGCGAGTGACGCCGTGTCCCCAACCCGGACGGGAATGGAGGAGGAAGAGGAGGAGGAGGGATGGAGAGGAGGAAGAGGTGGAGAAGGAAGGACAGGGAGCGATGGAGAGGAGGAAGAAAGGGGGAATGGAGGAGGAAGAGGAGGAGGAGGAAGGAGCGGAGGAGAAAGCGCAGGAAGGGTGGGGGGATGGAGAACGAGGAAGAGGAGGAGGAAGAAAAGGAGGAGGAGGAGGAGGGAGGAAGAGGAGGGTGATGAAGGCCGCGCACGAGCCGCCGCCGCCGCTTCAGCACCGGGGACAGCGGCGGGCCCCGGCCCGGGCCCCGAGAGAAAAAGGAAATAAATAAAAGGTGGGGGGGGGCACAGGGACACCTCGGGGGGGACGGGACAGGTGAGGCTGGGGGTCCCAGGTGAGTCTGGGGTCTCCAGGTGAGTCTGGGGTCTCCAGGTGAATCCAAGGGGGACCCAGATGAGCCGTGGGGGTCCAGGTGAGTCTGGGGGATCCCAGGTGAGTCTGGGGTCCCAGGAGTCTGGCGGTCCCAGGTGAATCCAGGTGGTCCCAGGTGAGTCGGGTCGCAGGTGAACCGCGAGAGTCCCAGGTGGATCCAGGTGAGTCTGGGGGTTCCCAGATGAGCCCGGGGGGTCCCAGATGATTCTGGGGGTGCCAGGTGAGTCCGGGGGCTCCGGAGGGGGGGGCTCGGCGGGGGGGGGCAGCTCCTCCTGCTTCAGCCTCAGCAGCGGCTCCTCCTCATCCTCCTCTGCCACAGCGGGGCTGGTGAGACCCCCTGGGACCCCCCCAGCTCGTGACCCCCAAACCCAGCCCCTGCCCCTGCCCCTAAATCCTGACCCCAAATCTTCCCCAAATCCCATTCCTGACCCCAATCCCACATTCCCAACCCCAAATCTTCCTCGACCCCAAATTCCCGACCCCAATCCCCCATTCCCTACCCCAATCCCCCATTCCTGACCAAATCCCCCATTCCTGACCCCAATCCCTTTTCTAGACCCCAAATCTTCCTCGATCCCAATTCCCAATCCCCAATTCTCGACCCCAAAGCTTCCCCAATTCCAATTCCCAATCCCCCAATTCACAATCCCAAATATTCCCCAATCCCCCATTCCTGACCCCAAGCCCTCCATTCCTGACCCCAAATCTTCCCCAAAGCCCATTCCCAACCCCAATCCCCCACCCCAATCCCCAATTCCCCACCCCAAACCCCTTCCCCAAATCCCATTCCCGACCCCAATCCCCCAATCCCCGACCCCAAACCACAG
>NW_024368842.1:0-4009 GCF_014805655.1 Passer montanus | reverse complement strand
CCCCACACCCCAAACACCCCGCACCCCAGCCCCCAGCCCCCAATGCCCCCGCGTCCCACCGTCGTCGCCGTCGGAGGCGCGGCGCGGGCGCGGCGGCGGCTGCAGGTCCTGGAAGTAGCGGTGGCCGCGCTCGCACTGCCACACGGCCGCGCACGGCAGCCCCAGCGCGGGCTCCAGCTCCGCCAGGCGCGGCTCGTACGGGCAGCGCTGCCCGTGGTCCTCGTACCACAGCACCGCGTGCCGCAGGCAGTTCACGTTCCGCCGGCGCCCTGCCCCGGAGCCGGCGTGAGGGGCACCGACCACCGGGGTGAGGGGCACGGACCCCAAAGGGAGGGGCTGAACCCCCAGAGTGAGGGGCACCGACCACCAGGGTGAGGGGCACGGAGCCCCAGAGGGAGGGGCAGGGACCCCAAAGGGAGGGGCACCGACCACCAGGGTGAGGGGCACGGAGCGCCCAAAGTGAGAGGCTGAACCCCCAAAGTGAGGGGCTGAACCCCAAAGTGAGGGGCAGGGACCACCAGGGTGAGGGGCAGGGACCCCCCCAAAGGGAGGGGCAGGGACCCCAAAGGGAGGGGCACCGACCACCAGGGTGAGGGGCACGGAGCGCCCAAAGTGAGAGGCTGAACCCCCAAAGTGAGGGGCTGAACCCCAAAGTGAGGGGCAGGGACCACCAGGGTGAGGGGCAGGGACCCCCCCAAAGGGAGGGGCAGGGACCCCAAAGGGAGGGGCAGGGACCACCGGGAGAGGGGCAGGGAGCCCAAAGGGAGGGGCAGGGACCCCAAAGGGAGGGGCACCGACCACCAGGGTGAGGGGCACGGAGCGCCCAAAGTGAGGGGCTGAACGTCCCAGAGTGAGGGGCACGGACCACCAGGGTGAGGGGCATGGAGCCCAAAGGGAGGGGCAGGGACCCCAAAGTGAGGGGCACCGACCACCAGGGTGAGGGGCACGGAGCGCCCAAAGTGAGGGGCTGAACGTCCCAGAGTGAGGGGCACGGACCACCAGGGTGAGGGGCATGGAGCCCAAAGGGAGGGGCAGGGACCCCAAAGGGAGGGGCACGGAACCCCCAAAGTGAGGGGCACGGAGCCCCAGGGTGAGGGGCAGGGACCCCAAAGGGAGAGGCTGAACCCCCAAAGTGAGGGGCACCGACCACCAGGGTGAGGGGCACGGAGCCCCAGGGTGAGGGGCAGGGACCCCAAAGGGAGGGACTGAACCCCCAGAGTGAGGGGCACAACCACCGGGAGAGGGGCAGGGACCCCAAAGGGAGGGGGACAACTCCCAAAGGGAGGCAGAGAACCCCAAAGTGAGGGGCAGGGACCCCCCCAAAGTGAGGGGTACGCATCCTAGGGGGAGGGACCCCCAAAGGGAGGGGCTGAACCTCCCAGAGTGAGGGGTAGGGACCCCAAAGAGGGCTAGGGACCCCAAAGAGCGGTAGGGACTGCCAAAGGGAGGGGTAGGGACCACCACAGTGAGAGGGAGAACCCCCCAGAGTGAGGGGGACAACCCCCAAAGGGAGGGGCTGAACCCCAGAGAGGGAGAGAACCCCAAAGGGAGGGGCAGGGACCCCCCAAAGGGAGGGGCTGAACCCCAAATGAGGGGTAGGGACCCCAAGGGGAGGGGCAGGGACCCCCAGAGTGAGGGGTAAAACCCCCGGAGTGGGGTACAGACCCCCCAAAATGAAGGGCAGCACCCCCAGGGTTGGGCACAGCCCCCCCAGACCTGGTACAGCCCCCAAATCGGGGTACAGCCCCCCCAGGGTTGGGTACAGCCCCCCAAATTGGGGTACAGCCCCCCCCAATCGGGGCACAGCCCCCCCAGGGTTGGGTACAGCCCCCCCCCCAATCAGGGTACAGCCCCCCAGGGACCCCCACTCACGTTTCTTGCGTTTGGGTTTTTTCGGGAGCTGCTCCCAGGGTTTGCTGTGGGGAGAGGGGGATGGGGCTGGGACCCCCGGCCTTCCTCCCCGGCCCTCCTCCTCCTCCTCCCCAGCCTTCCTCCCCCTCCTCCTCCTCAGTTCTCTCCCGTTCTTCCTCCCCCGGGAGAACGAGGAGAGGCGGGGGGGGCAGAGGGACGGGAGGAGGAAGAGGAGGGGGAGGAAGACCAGGAGAAGGAGGAAGAGGAGCAGAAGAGCAGGAGGAAGGCCCCAACACCGCCCGGCGCCGCTCCAGCACCGCGGACAGCGCCCGCCGCTCCCGCCGCGCCCCGGGGCCGCTGAGCGCCCCCAGCCCCGGGACGGAGGAGACCCCCAAGGACCCCCGGGACCCGCCCCCTGTCCCCTGTGTCCCCCTGTCCCCTGTGTCCCCTGTGTCCCCAGCCCTGTCCCTGTGTCCCCCCCGTGTCCCCAGCCCTGTACCTGTCCCTGTGTCCCCACCTGCACCACAGTCACGGTGGCCGCGGGGTCGCAGGCGATGCGCTGCAACCCCAGCCTCTGTGTCCCCTGTGTCCCCCCCGTGTCCCCAGCCCTGTTCCTGTGTCCCCAGCCCTGTCCCCTGTCCCTGTGTCCCCCCCATGTCCCCAGCCCTGTCCCTGTCCCTGTCCCCTGTGTCCCCACCTGCACCACGGTGACGGTGGCCCCGGGGTCGCAGGCGATGCGCTGCAGCCCCAGCCGCGCCGCCGCCATCCCGGGGGGCAGCCGGGGGGGCAGCGGGTGGGGGTCCAGGTGCCGCAGGCGCGGCAGCCAGAACTGCATCCGCTGCAGCTTCCGCACGGGGCGGCTGCGCGGCCCGAACACCCCCAGCAGCAGGAAGCGCGTCTCGGCGTCCGGCATCACCCCTGGGGACAGGGGGACACGTCAGGGACAGGTTAGGGACACTGGGGACACACTGGGGACAGCGGGGACAGCAGGGACACTGGGGACAGCGGGGACATTGGGGACAGCGGGGACATTGGGGTGACAGGAGGGGCACTGGGGACATTGGGGTCGCTGCAGCTTCCGCACGGGGCGGCTGCGCGGCCCGAACACCCCCAGCAGCAGGAAGCGCGTCTCGGCGTCCGGCATCACCCCTGGGGACACGGGGACACGTCAGGGACAGGTTAGGGACACTGGGGACATCGGGGTGACAGCAGGGACAGTGGGGACAGCAGGGACACTGGGGACAGCGGGGACAGCGGGGACACTGGGGACAGTGGGGTGACAGCAGCAGGAAACGTGTCTCAGAGTCGGGCATCACACCTGGGGACCGAACCACCCCCGTGTCCCCAGCAGCCCCGTGTCCCCAGTGTCCCCAGTGTCCCCCAGTCCCAGCAGTCCTGTGTCCCTGTCCCTGTCAGGGGACCAGGCAGTCCTGGTTGTTGCCGTGTCCCCAGCAGGGCAGTCCCCTGTCCCCAGTGTCCCCGTGTCCCCATCAGCCCCATCCCCGCGTCCCCATCACTCCCGTGTCCCCTGTCCCTGTCCCTGTCAGGGGACCAGGCAGTCCTGGTTGTTGCCGTGTCCCCAGCAGGGCAGTCCCCTGTCCCCAGTGTCCTCGTGTCCCCATCACTCCCGTGTCCCCTGTCCCTGTCCCTGTGTCCCCAGTATCCCCGTGTCCCCATCCCAGTGTCCCTCTCCCCATCAGCCCCATGTCCCTGTCCCTGTGCCCCATGTCCCCATCACTCCCCTGTCCCTGTCCCTGTGCCCATCACTCCCCTGTCCCTGTCCCCATGTCCCTGTCCCCCTGTCCCCATCACTCCCGTGTCCCCAGTGTCCCCGTGTCCCCATCCCAGTGTCTCTCTCCCCATCAGCCCCATGTCCCTGTCCCTGTGCCCCATGTCCCCATCACTCCCCTGTCCCTGTCCCTGTGCCCATCACTCCCCTGTCCCTGTCCCCATGTCCCTGTCCCCTGTCCCTGTCCCCATCACTCCCCTGTGCCCCATGTCCCTGTCCCCGTGTCCCCATCACTCCCCTGTCCCTGTCCCTGTGCCCATCACTCCCCTGTCCCTGTCCCCATGTCCCTGTCCCCTGTCCCTGTCCCCATCACTCCCCTGTGCCCCATGTCCCTGTCCCCGTGTCCCCATCACTCCCCTGTCCCTGTCC
>NW_024368841.1:0-979 GCF_014805655.1 Passer montanus | reverse complement strand
ATATATGCCACACATTGATATCTTTTATGCATCTCCTGTTGCATTTTAATCAAACAGCATACTAGCAAAACCAACTTTATTGGAAGTTTAGGAGTATGTCGTAGAAAGTTGAGAAACAAGATTCAACTCCCAAGCAGTATGTTGGAATAGTTGGGAGTAGCATTTACAAATACTAGACTTGGAACAAGAAACCCAAACCAAAAACAAAATCTGGGGATTTAAAGTTACTTTTCAGTAGTTCTGTTCTCTTTTAATTTATTTGTAGTTCATTCTTATAGGTCTTTATTTCTGTTCCTAAGAACATACCCTGTATTCACACTTTTAATGAAAACTATTTGTTATGGGTTTTATTGAGCAAGGGTGGAAAGTCACACTGTCCTCGAGGAGCTAAAACCTGCTCTGGCTGCAGCCCTGTCAGAACAGGCTCATCTGCTCTGGCTGCTTTCCTTTGCAGACACCCAGAGGGAAGAGTGTGTGGGACTATGCCAGGCTGCAAAACCCCCGGCCTCCTCCTGGACCTATCAGCTCCATGCCATCATTTGGGACGGCCATTCCAGTGGCTATTCACTGGTTCATTAGCTAGCAGACTAATCTAGTGAGGATTTCTCTCCTGTATCCATAGGAAAATCAGACCCATGGATTCATCCTTTTGTCTCAGTATATTTCTTTCCTGTTTTCCTCCTTCCTCCAGAAACGTATTAAAGATCTTTCTCCATCTTCACCCCTTCATCCCATTAAATTCAGGTCATCTGAGATTATTCCTGCACTTCTCAGATGCACTTAACAATGTTGCTTTTAAAATATTTCCATTTGCTTGCCCCTTAACAAAATGGTTCACATTGTCAACACAGATTTTTACCTAATGAACAAAGAAAGAAATCAAGTCTTTCTACCACCTGATCACTGGATGACCACCTGCATTTGTTTAAACCAAAACTTAGAATTAAACGCAGGATTTGATCTGAGATCTTGGAAAAGG
>NW_024368840.1:0-976 GCF_014805655.1 Passer montanus | reverse complement strand
AAAAAAATCTGAATTCAGTCCAGAGATGAGTTTTACTCTTTTACATGATATTTCTCCCTCTCTCTACAGACAGCTCCTCAAGGAATGTATGAACCTCAGCTCCTATCAGCCTAGACTGGACGTGGTGCTGTTTGCTGTGCACTGTCCCCCTTCCTCTCATGTAACTCATCCAGCACAGTGAATTCACAGTCCCTGGGAACAACTTTGAAAAGTATTTATCCTGGGACTGTCTTCAGCATACCTGAAGGATAACCTGTACCTAACCTCTTCCCAGCTGAAAAAACACTTCAGTCTCTATTTCTGATCATCTGGGGTTTTTACCCTGTGCAGAAAATCTGCCATATGACCAGCAATTACCCTTACAACTGATAATTTCTATGATGGCTATTTGTACACTGAAACTAGATTAATTCACTTATTTAGAAAGTGTATCAGAGGTATCAGAATTCTGAAAAAGCCTAGGCAACACTGACTCGGACTCAGACTGAATCAGGGCAGACATGACCGCTCCATATTCACTGCAATGAACAAAAAAAAGAAAACATGCAAAAGATTTCAGCAAGATCTCACAACTACAGCTGGATAATAGATTTGATCTCAGGTTGAGTTCATGAGGCTTTGAGAAGAGTCCAAGCTGACCAAATCATGATGTAAAAACAGAATCACCAAATGGTTGAGGTTGATGTGACCCCTGGAGATGCCCTACACCCCCTACTTGAGCAGGAACAGCACCACACCAGGGTGGCTCCAGCTGGGTTTCAGTATCTCCAAGGACTGAGGTTCTGCAACCTCTCCAGGCCAACCCATTCAAAACTGGTCAGAGCTGCCAGTGTCATCAGTTATATTAATTATGGAGAATTATAGGAGTTAAGACGGTATTACAGCATGAATATAGCATGAACTGAACTTATTGTAATTAGCAAAGAGAGAAAAGGTAGTATGGAAATGATAGAGTACATACACACACACACACCCC
>NW_024368839.1:0-979 GCF_014805655.1 Passer montanus | reverse complement strand
TTTTTTTGGCTGCCTCCTGAGAGAGGAAGAGTCCCATCTGGAAAGATCTGAGTCTCCCAGAGACCTTTGGGGTTAGCAGTAACTAATCCTAATTTCCAGCATTAGATCTAATCTGAACATCTATGATAACTTTGTCAGGAAAAGAATTGCAGCTGGAAATATTGGCAGCATATTTGCCTTTTTTTTCTGCTCATATATATGTATAGATGTACATGTGTCCATATGTATATGATGCACATATCTGTAGGTTTCACTCCTTGCTGTCTTACCAAAGCTTCCTAGGACATCAGAAGTCGATGAAGTGTGCATCTGTCTGCTAGGAAGTTAAGCATGTTTTAAAAATCCATCTATTCATTTTTATCCCAGCACTGGCTGGGCAAGATGCCACTTGTGGCAAGTGCAATCAGAGTTGGAGCTGCTGGTCTCTGGTGTCGTTTTTGGGGGAGCTCTGGGCATGAGCCTGGCTGCAGAAAAATTGACTACTCCCCTCTGCACAAGAAGAGAGTTTCAAAGCCCTCTGCAAAAAATAGGTGTGCAACTTTAATCAGGATCCAGCTGTCTCCTGAGTACAAGTAGCCAAGGTTCTTGACCCTACAAGTGATATCCCAAAGTCTTTGTGTGCTGTGGAGGAGAGAAGTTCTCAGGCAGGTGATGGTAAGTTTATCTCAGAGGTTCCACTACAAAACAGCAGCGGTCTTGTCAGGCTGCCTGGTCTCAGCCCCCATGCCCTGCACTGCCAGGGATGTGAAGTGCCCCTCACAGCCCCACTGGGGCTCACCAGCTCCACAAATCCTGCTGTGGTGTTTAACCCCAGTTGGCCTCTCAGCCCTATGCAGCTGTTCCCTCGCCCTCCAGTGGCTTTGGGGACAGAATCAGAAGAATGCAAATGAGACAATTCATGGGCTGGGCTCCTGCCAGTGTCATGGGTAAAGCAAAAGCTGTGCATGCAACAAAGCAGAGCAAGGAATAAACTCAGCAC
>NW_024368838.1:0-979 GCF_014805655.1 Passer montanus | reverse complement strand
ATCCCCTCATCCAGATCATCAATAAGGATACTAACCAGGAATTTTTCACTGGGAAACACTTTTTCCCAGTGTGCTCCACCACGAGCAGACACAAATAGAGCCCAGAATATGACATTCTGCTGAAGCCCTGTGCTTTCTGATGCCTGTAGGCATCACCCCTGGGCCAGCCATGTGCACCCCACTCCCCATTTCACAGCAAAGACTCTGGTAATTACACTCTGAAACTCTGTAACAGGAAATTGCTCTGGCTTAGTGAATGAGCGACTGCAGAGCCAGAAGCATTTCTAGTTTTTTCCCAGATTAGCAGCATCTACTTTACTAGGGCTTTGCTAGTACTGCCATAACCCTGTAAGTGACATTAAATATAGGGAAGGTTTATAACCTCTGATTATTTTATCTACTACAATCATTGAAATGAAAGAAGACCAAACTTCAGCAGCTTGCTTGTTTAGTACTAATTAAACTTTTCATTTGTGACCATTAGAAAGCATTGACTAGTTTAAAAATCCAGTCCAAAGTTTTAGCCTAGCTGTGATCAGGGCTATGTGGGAAGGAAGGAAATGGAATTCTGGCAGCAAAACTTGTTCTGTGTAAGAGCACTCAGCACTGCAGCTTCCACCTGGCACTTGAGCTGCAGCTGCCTGAGCACAGCCAGAGTGAAAAATGAAGCCCTCACAAGCAGCAAGGATGGATTCCTGTAGTGCTGACTTCCCCACAGCTCAAGGGACTCAGGAGCTGCAACTGGCTGGGCCCTGCATCTGCACTTTGGGATTTTGGGCAACAGAGGAATTCTGTCTTTGCTCTCAGCCTCTTGTTCCTGCACTGCCAGTTGAAGAAAGTCCTTGCCCAGCTCCCAGCCACACTGCCCAACTAAGCACAGCTGAATTTAAGTTGCAACTTACCCTGAGAGCCTTTCCCTTGAGAGCTCCTTACTGAGCATGCTGCCCACTGCAGTTCCTTAAGTATTTCCCACTTTTTT